>NC_064808.1:89743549-89944053 GCF_023721935.1 Panthera uncia | reverse complement strand
GGGGGGAGAGGGCGCGAAACCAGCTCATTGGACGATCGGAGGAGCTGCGGTCCCAGGGCCCTCCAGGCAACCAGAGCTTGGGGCACGGCTCCTGGAGAACAATAGCCTAGGGGTGAGAATGGCAGGGCCCCCATGAGCCCCAGCCCCAACCCTGTCCCCCAGCTTCCTGTTCCCACTCCCACCCCTACACCCTGCCTCACCTCCTCACTTTCCTCTCAGGGCCTCCTCTTACCTGGACTTTGGGAAAGCTTCTTGGAGCCTTTACTCCCCAACTCCCAGGCCCAGAACTCCATAGGGTGGCTGGCCCGGAGGGGCGGGGAGCTGTTGGCTTGGTGCAGCTCTGCAAAGGCGAGAGTCAGTGGGTGGGGGGCAAGCCAGGGTGGGCCTTTCGGACCCCAACCACAGGCTCTATGTTCAGCCTTGTCATTCAGTCAGGCGTTAGGGTCCCTGAATTCAGAGACAAGAGGGAAGAACCTCCCTGCATCCTCTGCCCCGCCCCCCTTCCTCCATGCAGGAAGGTAGCACGAGGCTTGGAGTCAAAAGACCTGCGCTCACAGCCCAGCGCAGTTACATAGTTGCTGTGTGACCTCAGGCAAATCCACTAACTTTTCTGGGCTCCCGTTTCACTTGGGAACACCCAGTGAAACCATAGTTTTGCCAATTTTAATTTATTTCTAAAAACAGATTGGAAAGTTCCTGGTGCCTAAAAGATACTTGGACAACTTTCTTTTCCTCATGTATACATCCCAATCTTCCTGATCTCTATCCCCCCACCTTGCTACTCTTCTCATGAATTTTGGCTCTGTGAAGACAAATACCCCTTCTTTTCTTGAAGAGAATCTGTTAATTTCCATTTCTCACATTACAAATATCTCACACGGTTGTGGGTAACCTTGCCCGAGAAACCCGAGTGTTTCTCACTTGGGAAGAAGGGTTGGGCTGTCAAGTTGAGCTGAGTAGGTAAGACAACCCCACACCATGCCGAGTGGGACAGGAGTCAGCTGAGGAGGAGAGGACCTCCAGAATAGGGAGAGTGTGGGTCTCACCCAGGGAGACAGTGCCCTACCAGTAGATATTCGGTGATATTTGTTGAATGAATGAACAAAGAGATAGATAATATGAGAGGGGTAGATGTAAACACAAGGTGAGAAGAATCACAAGATTGCAGCTACCATCCGGCTCACATGGCCACTTAAGAGACAGGGCTCTCGGTGAACTCTGATAGTGGAGAAGCTGAGGTAACTGAAGAAGCAGACCTAGCTGGGTGCAGTGACCCTAGCGCATGCTTCTTGGTCAGGCCGAACCCCAAATGGATCTCAGTTTAAGCCAAAAGGGAACCAGAAGGGTGATAGAGGGAAGAGATTTCCTCAAGACCAGGAACCAGGAAACTATCAAGTAAAGGCAAAAAGGAACCAGTCTTCGGATTAGTGCCACATGATCAGAAGCTCATTTAGGAAGGGGGTTCCTTCCTTGGTAAACCAGAGACCAGGCAGGATCCTCAAGGCACAGCTGTCCTCAAAGATTTGGATGCCACCATGGGCAGGTTCAGAGCAGGGAGGAGATCAAGGCTACGGCATTCCCTGAGACTATCTGGCCCCTGGGAATCCCTATACAGTGGCCAGACCTTCTGAGCCTCTGGGATGAAAACCCACACAATGACTAGACTTCCTCCATCAAAATTGCCTTTTGTACCTAGGCTGCTTTGGTTTTTAAATTTCCTTTAGTTTTCGTATGATCTAGGGAGTTCTGGAGGCCAACTTCAGGTGCTCCAACTCTGCTCTCAACAGCTTTGTCTCGTCTGGTGCCTGGCTTCCTGAGTAAGCTCAGAAATGGGACCCATGTCGGTTGGTTGGTTTGTGTGGAAGAGGAAGAGGAAAGGCCAGTCCTAGAAAAGGCCACATTTGTCCCAACCCATTCATTTCCTCTAAAGGATTCTCATAACAAAAAGCGTCCTTCCACCCTGCTTGTAATTACTTGGATCTTAGTTTCACTGTTATTTGAGCAAACTACACCATAAAAATGTTATGAAGGTTAGGTCAAATCTCACTGGGCACACCTGAATGGCAATAAATATTTGTACTAATTAATTAATGAATTAATTAGGATATTCAGTGGGCGTATCTGCAAGAGTGAAACTAACATCCTTATATAATGGATGAAACATGGGAGAGTACAGTTCTGAGCATATCAGCGGTGGAGAAAAAAACCCACCTAAGGGCAAATAATAAGAAAAAAGAATAAACAGGTCAAGGGAGTAGGGGGCACTGAGAGAGCTTGCCAGTGTTAGATGACAAAGAATCCTCAGTCTTTTGGACTTACAGCAGCAGAGCCAAACTCCATGGCTCTGACCAGACCATAGCACGAACTTGCTGTGGCTGAGGTCCCAGGAGCCAGAGGTGGGCCATTAAGTGTCCACCAGCCCAGGGGCCTTACTGTGGTCAATCAGCGGGGCTGGGGTGAAGAGACACAGGGTGAAGTGAGGACCTAAGTCTCATCTTGGAATTGGAACCTTTCTGAAGAATTGGCTGTAGAAAATTTCTCATTTTTTTCCCAGCAGTATTAACAGTCGAAGATGAGCTCTACATTAAATCCGGGTCAGTGCCGTTCCCCGTGGGAAGGCTGGGTTTTAAATGGGACTGTTTCAACCCCTTTTTAGCTGCTATTTTGTGCCCACTGAGGATTCCTAATGCAATGCATCTGAGGCGAAGCTGGAAAGAATGCCAGCTTTGCTAATATTTAGAGTCATAAAGTTCTGGATATTGGACAAGCTCTTAATTACTCTGTATCCATCTTTGTCTCTGTGAAATTTGGATTATATTCACTGGGGGGGAAAAAAAGAATTGGCTGTAGGACATTCGTAAGTCTTACTAAGCAGCACAGAAGGCTTGTGAAGACAGCAGGTGGGGCTCAGACCCACGTTCAGAAACAAGAGAAAATAGTGATAGAATCGAATCTTCTAAGAGAGCTCTCAGAGGGTGGCCTTAGGAAGCAGACCTTTTTGGCTTCGAATCTGAGTTCGGCAGCTTACTGACTTGTGGGATTTTGAACAAGTGACTCATTTCTGATCCTCTTTCCCCACCTGCAAAATTAGAGAAATAATATCTAGCCAATAGGTTGGGGGGATTAAATGAAACAAAGCACCTAACGTATAGTAGTTCCAAAAGAAACAGAGACTGTAATTATTTCTCTCTGGAAAGGCAAAGCAAGTAGCTGGAATTCAGGAGAGGAATCTGGGAAGAAGGGAATTACTCAATCTTCTCTGGGAAGTGAGTGGGGAGTCACTGCCTGGAGAGGCCCGTGCACAGTGTCCATGGAGATGAGGCTTCAAGCTAGCACCGGTCGCACACCGCCAGGTTCTAGAGTTCCTTATGTGCTGGTCGGGCACTGTCACCATACTCTGAGCCCTTAGACGGCAAGAACTGTCTCTTGTGTCCCCACATCTGGCTTACAGTGGTGCTTACGAAATGTCTGCCAAATTCAATTGCATGCAGAAAGAGGGCCCGCTGCTGGTGTGGGCCGAGCGGAAGCAGACAACCATGTAAAGAAAAGCGGAGGCCAGCACACCCCTCGCTGAGTGCCTTGGTGATAGCGGAGAGACCTGGTGTCCACCAGGGCAGGGACCTGGAAGCCGTGGGTGGGATACAGCCCACATCTGGCTTCGAGGTCTCCAGGCCACGGTCCCACCACGTTCCCACTCCTGCTCCTCCTGCCACCCGCTTCGGGCTGTGTCTATGCTCCCCATCCTTACCCTGCTTCTTTTTGGCCTTCCAAGCCTCCACAGGGGCCAGAGGCAAGCGGGGAGAAGAGAGTTCCCTGTGGCTGCAGAGGCTGTCTGGACTGGGCCACGGGCTGGAGAGCCGGGCCAGCTGGGGCGGGAGGCGCCTGACAGCTGGGGTCCGGGGGCTTGGCCGGGCTGGGGGGCTGGAAGGCAGCTCGGCGATGAGGGAGCCATAAAAAGTGCTGGTGTCGGGAAGCAGGGGCACACCAGGGCTTCGGGGATCCCAGGAGATCACTGTGGTAAAAATGACAGGAAGAATTACGGTGAGTGCCTCCCACCCCCACAACGCCCATCTCCAGCCCTGGGATCCCTGCTCCACTGCAGAGCCCTGGCCCCGCTGGGCATGCTCACAGGAGCGACGACAGTCTAGTGGGTCCCGGGGGTCCACTCCCAGCCTGCTGCTGAGGCTGCTGCTGCTGCTCAGGTCCCGAGAGCCAGAGGTAGAACGCCAAGTGTCTGCCAGCCAAGGGGAGTCACTGTGATCCATCCTGGGACAATGGGGGGGGGGGGCAGAAGAAATGGGGTGAAGCGAGAACATCATTGGACAAGACCTCCGGTTCAGAGGGTAGCAGAAGGGGTTGAGTAGAGGGTGGCAGCAGCTTTATTCTTGCTGCTTTCCAGGCCTTTACAGATTCCTTAGGATCTCTGACCTGGCATCCCAAAACTCAGTGGTCCTTTCTTATTCTGGGACCGGGGAAGTCCAAGTGGCCCAGAATGAGGAGGCATTAAAGAGAGACAGCTATGTGTTGAAACAAAGGGAACACAGATCCGGGGACAGACAAACCCAGTGTGAAAATCCCCATCTGCTACAGCCTATGTGTGCGACTCTGGGCAAAGAAGTCTATTAGCCTCTCTAAGCCCTGGTTCTTTATCTGTAAAAGGGCTGCCATATAAGGCTGATGTTTTGAGTTGAAATGAGGAAATGTGAGATCACTCAGCTGGCAGAGCGAGAGTTTGCTACGTGGAATTTGCCTTCTCTACCTCTAGTCTGGTTCCCTTTGAACCGGGCGTCCTGCTGGCTGCCTGAGCAATCTTTCAAGAACAGAGATCATACCAAAGCACTTCTCTGCCTAGAACCGTCAGTGGCTCCCCATTTACCAGCTGCCTAGCAGGGCGAGCAGCACCCTTGTTGGTCTGGCCTTCAGCTCCCTGACCTTATCCTTTACTCCGATACATCTTGCAACCTACATCCTAGCCAGACCAAACAGCTTATCTTTCCCTATGAACGTAGCAGGCTAGTTCTTGCCGCTGCTCTTCTGCCTTTCCCCTTCGTACCATCAGGGTAAACGTGGAATTTTCCCCCACCCCACCTCTTCCACGTGTCTTCTACGTGTTTCCGCACATCTAGCTCTCGATTGCATACGTATGCTGGCATGGCTGTCCGGTGGACGGAGCCTGTGCTAAAGAGATGGATGAACAAGAGAATCAGAGTGGAATCCCCTTCAGAGACAAGGGATAAAGTTCCGGGGGAGCCAGAGAAGGTTCGGGGACAGAACAAAGGCCAGGAGGTAGCTGGAAGAGAAAGGCCAGTGAGCGCAGACTAACGCAGGAATATATGGCCCCAGCCCGCTCGGAACCTTGCAAAATGGTAACCCAAGGGCTGGACGTGTCTGGCACATTGTAGGTACTTGATAAACTTCTGTTGAAAGATGCAGACTTGGAACGTGAAGCCCTTCAGAGGAAATCCAACGAGATAAAAGAGCAGAGAGATGAAATGGTTATTTAGTGTGAAACTCAGCCAATAGGACAAAAAAGTATCTTTTCTCTCTTGGCACCCTGTCTCATAACCACAGACTTGCTTTGGCAGCCAAAGACACTTGGAGCAGGTGTACCCGCAAGCTGACCCTGCTACTGAGAACGAGGCGTGAGAATTGAGAACATAGGGGCAGAGCGCCCTCTGCTGGAACTGTGGGTGATTATTGTGAAGATCACTCCCTGTTTGGGTGATTTCCTGAATGCGAAGGCGCTGCTAGGCAGACCCGGGGTCTACAGAGAAAATGAGAAAGTAGGCTGGTCGTCCCGTGCTAGTTACTCCCCACCTAGCAGAATGGGTCAGCAGGAGAGTGTAGTGAGGATTAGTGAGAGGTGGGTGACAAGAGTCCTAGATTGGGAATTCAGAAGGCCAGCTACTAGCAGTGTAGCCTCGGGCAAAGTCACTTAAGTCTCGTGTCTCCGTTTACTCAACTGTCAAGCGGTGTGGTAGGAACACTAATGAAAGAGAAATTAATTCTCACTTGGAGTTCAGGAGAGATTTGGGTAGTAGGGTCCCGAACTGGCTGGCAGTAGAGGCGACAGCATTCCATCCAACTCTCTGTCCCAGCTCCACGGCCCCTTGGCCCCTCTACCTGCCCCCTCACCTCAAGCCCCCCCCCCCCCTTTCATCTCTCACCTGTGTTTTAGGATGGCGTCCTCACTGGTGTATCTGTACAGACCTGGCAGAGAGCAAAAGGAAGAGAGCTAAATCCAGAGGGCCTGACATCTGGCCAGAGATCTAAGCCCCTGCGTTGTGCGGCCTGGGCCACCCGGGGGTCCATCCTCTTACCCGGGCCCAGGTGCACCCCAGCTCTGCGCCGGCGGTGGACACACACGGCAGTGCCCAGCAGCAGCAGCCAGAGCACGACACCCCCGCTAGCAATCACTTCTGGCCGCCTTAGGGCGGCCCTCAGCTGCTCCAAGGTCCAGGGACCATCGCTGAGTTCTTGAGTGGCTCGCTCCATGGTCCGCTCTATGTGGGAATTTGAGCTCAGTGGGAGGGGCGGGTGGCGCTATGAGGGTCACGCGGACAATGAGCTGGACGTGTGAGGCGGGAACAGGGCGAGAGGAAGGTGGGGATGGGGGCTCGCGGAGTACGGGTGGGCACCGCCCTCACCTAAGAGGAGGCAGACAGGGCTACTGGGGGGCCCAGCCCCAGCGCCCGTGACCGCAGCCACTTGTACGCAGTAGGAACCTGGCATCTGGGTGGCCATCTCCAGCTGGGTCTGCTCGCCCGCCACAGTCCAGTTGGCTGGGGGCAACGAAGTGTTGCCCAGGCTCCAGACCTGAGGCACAAGGGGAAATGGGCACTCACCACCCCCCACACCAACCCCCGCGCCATCCCAGCGGCCGAGTCCTCCACCACTGGCCATGTGGTCATCCTGCCCCGCTGTTCCCCTGGGAGCACTCCCCCACCCGATGTAGCCACACTTCCTATTCCCTTCTCCCTACAGACTGAGAGAGCCTTCTCTCTAGGCTGACAGCAGGGGGGACAAAAAACAGTCTGCTAAAATAGGTGTTAGACCGTGGTTCTCCAATTTCACTGTGCTTTCGAGTCACTGGGAGGATTTGTTACCAATCCAGGTTGCTAGGTCCGTCCCTGAGTTTCTGATTCATCAGACTGGGAAGGACCCAAGGATTTGCATTTCTAACAAGTTGTCAGGCGATGCTGGTGTTGCTGGCCCAAGAGCCACATTCTGATCCCACTGGCTTAGAAGTTGACAGTCAGACACAGCCTGGTTTGATTCCTGCTCTGTTTCCTGCACCTGTGGCCTTGGCCTCACTCTCCATGTCCATAAATTAGGGATAATAACCCAGGACGGACTCTGAGATGAAATGAGATCACGTAGGAAAGTGCCTGGCAGTGTCGGGCAGACCCTTGCTCAGCGACAGCAAGTTTTCCTTGCTTCTCTGCACAGGTGCTGCTTCCTAGTGCCCAGAGCAAGGGTATGCAGGATGCCAGGCAAGAGGATGTCCTGGCACCACTAGGCAGGTGGTGTGGGGGGGGTACCTGGTAGCCACGGATGATGCCATTGTGGTTTTCAGCAGGTGGTGGGACCCAGCTTACAAGGACACTGCCGTTGCCAGGTTTTAAGGTCACCTCTCCGGGAGGGGCACTGGGCACTGGAGGGGAGGAAGACAGGCTGTAAAGGATGCTGAAGGAGGGGACTCTAGGAAAAAGACCTGGGATGGGGACACGGTCAGAGACCACACTGGTAAGAATAAGAGATTCCTGCAGCTCTGCTTGCCTGGCCATGGCAGAAGGGAGTCCAGGAGTAAGGCCCACCGTCCCTCCAAACTGGAGTGGGACAGTCCAGGGGCCCGCAGACAAGAAGGTGTCAGAGAGTATACTGTTGGGTCCTTTAGACACCTGTCTCTGACCTTGTTCAGGCAGCCTCAGGAGCAGCACGTTGCTGTCAGGGCCTTGAGCCCGGCCGGAGAACGGTCTCACTTTGAACTCGTAGTCTTTGCCCCAGAGGAGGCCCCCAAGCTCTGCGCTCTGCCAGCCGGCCAGCAGGGCCTCTGCCCAGGGAGCTCCCGGGCCTCCTGGGGCCGTCTGGACCCTGAACAGGGCTGTGTACGACTGAGCAGGTGCAGCAGGGCCGCTCACCTGGGAAAGAGTCCAGAGGAAGGATAGGCGGTCAAGGAGTTCACGGCCGGCTCTTTCTTGAGCTCGGACTGGCACCCACCCCTAGGGCCTGGGCCTCACCTTCCAGCTGAGCCACACAGCAGGCCCGGGCTTGGGGCTCTTTTCGGGGTCTGGGTTCAGCAGGGTCACATTTTCCAGCTGAATATGCACAGCCAGCAACTCCAGAGGTTCCTTGTAGTTCTGGGGCTCTGTGGAGAGCATAGGGCTGGGCTGGGGGCCGTAGGCCAGAGTGATGGGACTGAGGGGTGAAACATCCCCCAGACTTGGAGAAACCACAACTCCTAGATTTCCCAGTCTAGAGCACTCCTATTTCTACTCCAGGATTGGGGAACATCCCTCTCGATGGGGCCCGTGTCACTCTGATCCTGATCCCAGGTTGACCCCCACGTACACTGACTCCAGCCAGAACCAGGCCCTAACTTTAGCTTACCACCCTCGACTTACCCTGGACAGACACCCTGGCTGCCCGGCTCTCCCGTCGTCCTGCGCTGTTGGTGGCCACACACATATAGGTGCCTGTGTCGCTCTTCTCTGCTCTTGCCATCTGCAGCGACCCCCTGGAGACCTGTCAGGGCCAGGCGCTTTGTGAAGTGTCTCATGTGGGAGGGGCTCAGACTGGGGAGGGAAGCTTCAGGCCTCATTGCCTTCCCTTCCTCAAATTCTGCAGGGGACACGGCGGCTGGAGGGCAGGTGACTCCCTCAGGGTGTGCCCAGTTATGCTCAGGACCAGAGAAAGTATGGGGAAGGGGGGCTCACTCACCACGTGCCGCCCTGGCTGTAGGGCCAGTGGTTTTCCATCCTTCCACCACGAGACGGTGGGCTCTGGGTGGCCCCAGGGCGGCCCGCACTCCAGAACCACCTGCTTGCCCACAGTGGCCACTGTATCCTGAGGCTGGGTCTGGAAAGCCTCCCGAAGGACTGCAGGGATGATGGAGGGTCAGCAGGGAGGAACGTCCAGTGCTCCCCTCCGCAGAGGTCCTGCCTTGGTGTCTCCTACCACACTGGCCCCATTCTGGACTATCCACCATTTCGCCGCCTTGTGCTTACTCTTCAGAGCCCCACCCTCCTCAGTTCACCCAGCCCAGGCCTTCCCTCGTAGATATCCCCCTATATGTCTTCACCTCAGGCATCTGGCCTCAGGTGCACCCCGCCCCGGGCCTCCCCTCCCAGGCCTTACCCGCCACAGACAGCCGAGCGCCTCGGCTGACCGCTGTGCCCAGCCGGTTGCTGGCCTCGCATGCATAGACACCCAGGTCTGTTGATAGGGCCTGGTCGTCGTGGGCACGTCCCCGGGCAGGGGGCCGCAGCAGTAGGAGCGTTCCGTCTGGTAGGAGGTGGTGTATGTCTGGGGGCACCATGCTCAGGGGCTGCCCGTTCAGCAGCCAGCGGATGGTGGGAGGCGGCTGGCCCGAGGCTCGGCAGCTCATCTTGGCGGGGCCGGGGCCCTGGAGCAGCTGGTCCTGGGGATGGACTAGGATCTGGGGTGGGGAGTCCTGAGCCATACCTCCTGGAAGGGAAAGGGGGGCGGAGCCCAGTCCGACTACCAACAGGGCCCCCAAATCCCTGAACATCTCTTCTGCCCTCTCTTGCCTGAAGATAACTTCCATTAACAATCTGGGAGGGGAGAGAGCTGGTATGCAGGGCATTCAGGCAAGGATCTGCAGAGTTCTCAATCTGTCTGTCTGTCTCTGTCTCACATATACACCATCATCATCATCATCATCATCATCTCTGGTACCCCATGAAAAAAGGGAAGCAAGGGAGCAAGGGGGACCTCTTCTCCCCTTGTCCAGGCCTTGGATCAAGGGAACAGGGGCTAGGAGAGGGGAGGGCCACACTCACCGGTGACAAGCAGAAGCAGGAGAGGCAGGGGCCCCGGGGCCCCGAGGAGGCCTGATCCTCCAGAGCCCATGGCTGCTCTCAGGCCTCTCTCCTGGTCCCAGGCACTTTGTCCTGCAGCTCTGAGCTCACAGCGGAGGGAAGGAGGGGCGGGGTGGGGTGGTGGTGGTTGTTTGTGACCGAGACTCTGCCCCAGGAGGGAAGCAGCTTTGAGGAAACCCATGCTTCCTGCCTGGCCCTCGGTGCCTTGGAGAACTGGGAGGAGACCAGCAGAGAGAAACTCTCTGCCCTTGACCCTTTAGCCATCACCCCTGACTCCAGCCCCGGCCCTAAAGTTTACCTTGTGATCTAGTCTGGGATTTCCTAAAGGCCATCCTCACACTGACGTAGTTCCAAAGCACAGCCTTCGTCCTTTAACTTTCAGCCTCCATCTAAACCTTGATGGCCATTCTTACCCCTCTGCTCCGAATGGCTCCCTGCTAGAGTGGAATGGGGGCCCAGAGGTAGAGGCTCAGGGCACGGCACTAAGAAGCTGAAGGGAGAGAGAAGTGGGCTGAGGCAGCCAAGGGGAGGGAAGCAGGAGCATATTGTCATCCCACAGCCCGGTTGCCCGAGGATAGGCAGTGGGTAGGGCAGAAGATGGGAAGCCTTTAGAGGCTCTGGGACAATCCGGGAGAAGCTCACAGTGTGTTCCTGTTCAGCTCACAGACAAATCAAATAAGCTCTCTGAGACCTTGAGAGAGTCCCTTCATCCTTGCAAGCTCGTTTCCTTACCTGTAAATTAGGAGTAATAACGTGGCACCTGGGTGGCTCAGTGGGTTAAGTGTCTGACTCTTGGTTTCAGCTCAGGTCACGATCTTGCGGTTTCCTGAGTTCAAGCCCCGCATCAGGCTCTGCGCTGGCAGAGCAGAGCCTGCTTGGGATTCTCTGTCTCCCTCTCTCTCAGCCCATCCCCGACTCACGCTGTCTCTGTCTCTCTCAAAATAAATAAACTTAAAAACATTTTAAAAGTAAGTAGGAGTAATAATAATAGTTCCCACCTCGAGGGCTGGAGCAAGGATGGGATGAGATATTGCATGAAATCCTTAGTACAGTGCCTGATGCGTTCTAAGTGATCAGTAAAGGTTAGCCAATATTGCTATTTATTTATTTTTATGCACATCCCATCACCGAAACTATTCGAGCATCTTTGGCAGGGATACTTTTCAGGCCCTGGAAGCATGGTTGGAGTAAATGAACTTTACTGAGTCTTTCCATCCCTGAAACCTTGTGGCTATAGCAGGCAAGCCTCATAGCTTCTGAACCTGAAAAGTCTGTGCTCACCCTGCCACTCCCCCCCCCCCCCGCCCGGCCCCCCCCCAAGACAGAGGCTGCTCTCCCCTCTCAGAGCCCAGCTCCTGTTTACACGTCTCTTCCTCCCAAATCTGGAATCTCAGCCATTTCCTGGAGCTGTTCCCGGAAGGCCAAGGCCAGGAGCTGAGGCTCAGCGGAAGAGTGTCCAGCCTTTGTTCCCTATTGTTCCCGGCCAGCTCCTCTGTGGGGCCCCTAATGCAGCTGACTCCCTCCCTTCCTCCCCCTTCCCAGCCCGACCTCCGTGCCAGCCGCAGCCACAGCCCTAGGCCTCCTTCACTCCACCTTCTCTTTCCCCTCAAATGCAGACCAAGACTGATAAAGACAATCAGAACAAGAGAACACCATGGTCTCTACAAACTGGGCATTTCCAGCTGGTGAAGAATAGACAGAGTGAAAGCAACGTAGTGACAGGGCTGGAAGAATAGGAATTGGGGTTAGAGAACAGAGTCTGGTATTTCAGAAATGGAGGAGCTAAGGGCAATGACAATGTCCTTGGAACGAGCATGGGCACACGTGTGTCGGGCAGAGTGGAGCAGAGGTTATGACGTCAAGGGTCTGGGAGGCTGGAGTGATGAAGGGGGTATTCATGTGGACACTGAAGTCATCCAAGGACCAGACAAGGAAGGATGTGGCGGGACAGGTGGATTTCCTGCATGTACCACAATTTAGGATTTTCCCAAGTACGGAGCCCCCAGGCCCGTCTGCCCCCCCCCCCCCGCCACTGCCTGCTCCCAAGAGCGTTGCTATCAGTAGTCTTTCTTTAGTCTCTTCTGCTTATACATTGGACTTAGGGAGCCAAACCAAGTTCTCCACTAATGATTTGATGCCAACTTGATTTTCCTCAAATTTCTACAATCCATAAAGATGGTACAGATTCGTGACCAGCCCCATCCTCAGTTGAGTGAGAACAGGCAGGTTCACAGTGAGGACAAGTTCCAGGGCCGTGCCCCAAGAATGGAGCCCCTGAGGCTACAGCAGCCTGAGCAACAACCCCTACCCCTCAGTCACGTACCTCATCCCCGAAGATGGCCTTCAGCTCAGCCTGTCTCCATTCCCAGACTCTGGAGAGCCAAGGGCTGGGAACTGAGCTGTTCCTGGGGGCCATTAAGACTCTCCTCACTCAGTCCAAGCATCCAGGGCGCTCAGAGATCCATGGCGTGATGGCCAAGGGGAATTCCCAACAGTAGGGTATGTCTGGATGGCTCCCAGAGATCACAGTGCTCATTTCCAGCAACCTGGCCTAGCAGCATCCCTATTGTCTCATTTCCACCCACTAAGGAAGAGCCGACCGGATGAGTCATGAGGATGAGATTAGTCAGTGGGAGCTGCCCCCAGTTATTTCAAGGAAGTTCTGCTCTGGGGCCAGTGACCAGTTATATAGTATCTTCCTTCACCTCTTGGTTTTAGAGTTTTGTGTTTTTGTGAGTAATTCTTTAGTTGCGTATAAGAGGGAAGAGAGGGGCGCCTGGGTGGCTCAGTCGGTTAAGCGTCCGACTTCAGCTCAGGTCACGATCTCGCGGTCCATGAGTTCGAGCCCCGCGTCGGGCTCTGGGTTGATGGCTCGGAGCCTGGAGCCTGCTTCTGATTCTGTGTCTCCCTCTCTCTCTGGCCCTCCCCCGTTCATGTTCTGTCTCTCTGTTTCAAAAATAAATAAACATTAAAAAAAAAATTAAAAAAAAAAAAAAAAGAGGGAAGAGAGAAGAGAGGAGTTAAGTGTCCTTCTGAAGGACCCTCCAGAGGAAATTTTTTTCTGCTTCTGGCTCCTGGCTTCTCTGGCTTCTTATTCTGTGTTCTCTGAATATGCAGCCAGGACTCCTGCTGGGCAAGCTGGTAGGGTGCAAGTATGAATTCAGGTAGGATTTGAAGTCAGTCACACTTAAGCATAGATCCTGGTTTCACCTCTTACTGGCAGAGAGACCTTGAATAAGTCACATGACCTCTCTGAGCCCCACGTTCCTTATCTGTAAAATGTTTGTGTGAGGTTTATGGATAGTAGATATGGAGATGTTAATACTAAATATATGTTAATTATCCGTTGAGTGTTCTGGGAATGCCATACCCCGTCCCTGACCGACACAGCCACAGCCAGCCCCAACTACTCATATTCTCATCTTTGTTGCAAGATGCCAATGGCTGGAGGGAAATGGAGGTGAATGGGAAAGTTGCCCTGATACCATCTCACTGGCATAGCATCTAGTCCTTAGTTCCTGGTCCCATCAACATCATGGGCAATAACAAGGTTCATGGGGATATTACATCTAACACTTTCAACCACACAGTTTCTTGAGGTTTTCAACACCAATGACCATGGATCACACCTAGACCAAACATTGGAGATTGGGCCAAATGGAGATTTCAAAGGCTGTTAGCATCAACATTTAACCATCTGCTCACATGTCCAAGAAGAAAAAGGCATCAGTTACTGTACTTTGTGTTCAACTTGTCAATGCCTTCCAGACAAAGACCACTACAAGCACACTTGTTATTGAACATGTTGGATTTATTATTCCTTGCAACTAAGGAGTGTGCACATACCATGGGGAACTGTGTAGTGTCTCAGTAGGAGACACTTACTTAGTGTTATTTAGTAACACTAAGGTGCTAGAAAGAACCTGGTTTAGGATTTGGGCTTTGACTGGGTGATATTGGGGAAGGTCTTAGGAAGTGAAGCTTTGCTTTAAATTGGGTGCTATCAAGAATCAGGAACAATTCTATGATTCTTTGCAGAAGAGTGTCTTTGATAATTTCCTTGCCATGTAGTATATCAAGTGGTTTTTTCTTCTTCTATTATGAACAGTGCTGCCCCTAATCTTTATTTTAGATGTCTTTTGATATGACTATAAGTGTTCAAGAGTTTCTCTAGGGAATAAATAAACCTAGTAGTAAAATTTCCGGGTCTTGGGGCATACAAATATTCAAGTTTAGATGGTAACAATAGTTTTCCCAAACAGTTGGTTGTACCAATGTCCTTGAGCTACATTCTCAGAACCGTTGGTAGACTTCTTAATTTTTGACCATCTAACGTGTAAAATAATATTTTATTATTGCCTTAATTTGCATTTGCCTGATTAAATAATAAAGCTGAACATCTTTTCAAGTGTTTACTCACTCTTTGCATTTTTTCTTCTGGGAAGTATTTATTTCCATCTTTTGCTCATTTTTTAATTTCTTATCTGTCTTTTTCTCAGTAACCTTCAGTTTTATATATTCTGGATAATAATTCTCTGTGGATTAGAGATGCTGCAAAAACAAATTTGGCCTTATATTTCCTCTTTCTTTATGGTGTAACAGATGTTCTTAATTTTACTGTAGATATGTTTATTTTTATGTTTAGTACATTCTTTCTGTTTTTGAAGAAAATCTCTTCTGCACAAAATGGCATTCTCCCATATTTTCTTTTGAGACTATAAAAATCTCACATGTAAGTCTTTGATCTATCACTAATTGATTATTTTATATGCCTTATGTGTATATATATATATATATGTATATATATTTCAGATAGTAAACAATAATCCCAGCGTTACTTATTTAATGACCTACAATGATTCCTTGTCACACATCAAATGTCCATATACGTATAGCTTGTTTCATTGGCCTATTTGTCTATTCCTGCATGAACATCAGAGCGTCTCAATTATTAGAGCTGTCTAATCAATTTTGATATCTGGTAGGGTGAGTCCTTTCCTCTTTTTCAGAAGTATCTTGGCTCTACTTGGGGTTTCAGCTTATCAGGTTCCTTGAAAGCCTTGTGAACTGATTGAACATATAGAAAGAACTGACTTGTTATAACCTTAAGCCTTCCCGATCATGAACGTGTATACCTCTCCTTTTATTTAGCCCTTCTTTGATGCCTTTCAATGAAGTTTTAGATTTTGCTCTGTATAAATATTACACATATTTTTGTTAAATGTGTTTTTAGCTGACTTGTAAGCCTCCTGTTGAGACTATTAACAAAGATATTTGCAATAATCCCTACCATCTTGTATACTTGTCCCTGTGCAATGTTGTCACCCTTCCTCCCACAAAGAACTGGAATCTTTTCCCCAACACCTTGAAGCTAGGCTGGCCTTGTGAATTGCTTTGACTAATGGAATACAGAAGTGATGTGTGGAAACTTCTGGTCTAAGCCTCTAGGGGGCTTGCAGCTTCTGCTCTTGACTTTTTGAAACACCGCTCTGAGACCGACATGTGAAGAGGCTTGGTTTAGCTACATGGAGTAGAGGTGAGCTATTCTAGCTGAAGATTCCTAAACCTCCCGGCCAACAGCCAGTATCCGTCAGCAGACATGTGCGTGAGGCCATCCTAGGCATCCAGATCGAGTTCAGGATACCAGATGATGTGGTCACACAGGCGACCTCATGCAGCACCAGCAAATGAATCACCTAGCCAGTCCAACACAAACTGCTGACACAGAGAATTGTAACAATATTCTTTTAAGTCACTCAATTTTGGGGTGGTTCATTACAAAGCAAAGAAGAACTGAGATGCCTTGATATATAGTTTGTAGTTTCTTCTGAGTTGCCTGTGTAGGAAATTATGCAATCCAAATATGCTGTTTTTGTTTTTCGTTTCCCATCTTTATACCGTTCTGTTCTTTCTTGCTTTGCAGTACAATGCTGAGTACAAGGAGTGATTGTGGGTATCTCTGTTTACTTTTTCATTTTAAAAAGAATTCTTCTAAAGTTCTACCATTAAGAGTGAGGTCTGCAGGGCACCTGGGTGGCTCAGTTGGTGGAGCGTCCGGCTTCGGCTCAGGTCATGATCTCACGGTTTTTAAGTTCGAGCCCTACATCGGGCTCTCTGCTGTCAGCACAGAGCCTGCTTCAGATCCTCTGTCTCCCTCTCTCTCTGCCCCCTCCCCTGCTCTCTCTCTCTCTCTCTCTCTCAAAAATGAACATTTTTTAAAAAATGAGGTTTGCAGATGGTTTTTGTAGATGCTATTTATCAGGTTTCAAAAGTGCAAAGGGCACTTGTTTCTAGCTTGTTAAGAGCTTTTGATGATGATTAAGTTTTAAATTCTACAAATCTTTTTTGGTATCTATTGAGATAGTTTGTCTCCTTTAATCTGTAAACGTGGTGTATAACATTTATGAATTTTGTATGTTTAAATTATTCTTGAATTCTGGCCATTGCACTCTTTGGTACTTACCCAAAGGAGTTGAAAACTTATGTCCGTGCAAAAATCTGCACACAGATGTTTCCAGCAGCTTTATTCGTAATTGTCAAAACTTGGAAGCAATCAAGATGTCCTGTAGCAGGTGAATGCGTAGCTGTGGTTTATCAGGGAAATGCAAATGAAAACCACAATAATATAACGCCTCACATCAGTTAGAATGGCCATCATCAAAAAGACAAGGGACAATGAAGGTATGGAGAAAGGGTAACCCCAGTACACTGCTGGTGGGAATGCAAACTGGTGCAGCCACCGTGGAAAACAGCGAGGCTCTTTAAAAAATTAAAACTAGAGCTACCCTATGATCCAGCAATCCCACTTCTGGGTATATATCCAAAGGTGTTGAAATCAAGATCTCATAAAGATATCTGCAGCCCCATGTTCTTTGCAGTATTACTCACAATAGCCAAGATACAGAAACAACCTGTTGCCATATTCACTCATCAATGGATGAGTGGATAAAGAAAATGTGGTGTATATGTATATATTTCATATATTTTGAGGTTAATTAATTAGATATACATGATTCAATTAAAAAAATTTTTTGGTGAAGTAAATCATTTAATATTATATAGTTACCCTCTGTAGCAAACACTATTGAGGCTCCATTTATAATTCCTCAGCATTTACCTCTACACTGAAGGCTGCTTTCTGTGAATACATGGAGCTCTATTTGGGGACCATATTTGGACACATGCAGGGCAAGTTGGAAGCACTAAGAGGTAAGGCCCGAAAAGAGGGCCTTCTATCCTAAGTGAATGATGGATGAGGATTTGGGGGATCAATACCCCCATTACCTTGCCTCTCAGTTGGGATTATCCTAAAGTTTGTTTATCTAAAATCTGATTTCAAACTATTCGTTCAGGATTCCCCATAGTATTGAGCTCTAGTTTCCCACAGTATTAACTGGTTTGATAACATGTCCTTTACTGACTTTGATGTCTTTCCTGATCTACTTCCTTACTACTCTACTGGTATTTCCTGAAATAAATGATTTGCATTCAAATTCAAGGCACCTTATTAAGGACTAATACTAAAGGAGTCCATCTATTTAATTGGGATACTTTTGGGAGTCAAAGAGCATACTAGTTGTTGCTAGGATAATGGGAGTAAGCCAGGACTGTCACAGGCAAATAGGATGTAAGGTCAACCTACTAATTAGGCTTTTTGTTCCAAAGTCCATTTGTCTTATGTTAATAGCTACCCCAGCTTCCTTTCACTTGCTATATGCCTGGTATATCTTTTTCCATTACTTGATTTTCAACTTTTCCAAATCTTTGTTTTGGGTATATTTCATTTAAATGGCAGATAGCTGAATTATTAAAAATATAATCCAACAGATTGTATTTTAACTGATGAATTTGGGCCATTTACAATTTATTTATAATTTAGCCTTGTTTCTACCACCTTATTTTTGGCTTTCTATTGTCTCACTTTTTCTGTGTCAATTTTTTTTTCTTTTTTCTTGGCTTAAAAAATTGATTGTGTTTGTGATTGTTTCTTTATTCTATTTTCCCTTTACTGGTTTGGAAATTATACCAATTCTCTCATTTTATTCTTTCGGTGGTTACTCTGATAAGATTCCCCTGAATATTTAATCAAGTCTGAAGTTTAATATCTTAACCATCTTCCCTTCCCCAAAGAATTCCAGGACCTTGCAATAGTTTCATGCTGATAACCCCCTCCCAATTTGCATGCTATTATTTCCCTGTGTTTTATTTGTTAGGTTTTGGAAAGTACAAGTTAGATACTATTACTATCATTTTATAAGGCACTGTTTAGATTTGCCTACCTTTCTACTCATGATCATTTCTTGTCTCTCAAACCTTGCCTTTCCCTCTTCCCAAAAGATGTCCTTGAGGAGTTGTTATAGTGTTGATGGTAAACTGTAGTTTTTGTTCATCTGGTAATATCTTTATTTTACCCTCATATTTGGAAGATTGCTTGGCAAGGTACGATCTTCTGGGTTGGTACTCGTGTCCATGATTTTGAAGGTCCTACTCCACTTTCCAAGGCTTTCTATTATGGTTGTTGTCTAAACATACAAGATCCGTCTTTCCCTCTCTGGATGCTTTTAATATCTTCTCTTTGTCTTTGGTGTGCTCTGGTTTTACTACATTTTATGGAGGTGTGGAAACCTTTTTACATATGCTCTGTGTTAACCTTCCTATATATTTCCACTTACCATGAGTTCTACAAAAACTTCAGTCATTACTCTTAAAATAGTTTCTCCTCCATCTCTCTATTCTCCACCTTGAGCTCTTGATGAAATAGATGTTCGATCTTTTCATTCTGTGTGTCACATCCCTTATTCTCTTTTTCATATTTTTCATCCCCTTGTTGGTCTGTGCCTTACTCTTACATTTCTTCAGAAACATCTTCCAATCGAACTCTCTTCAGCTGTATGTAATGTGCTGTTTAATTTCCTCATTTACATTTTTATTTCAATACATTTTATTTTTATTTATAAAAGTTCCATTTTGTTCCTGTTCAACTTTGGTTGCTTTTGACAGTCTCTTATTGATCGTTCATTTCTGTAATTTTGTCTTTCATTTCTTCTGGCATTTCATAATTATTTAAATTCGAATATTTTTTTTAGTGTTTATTTATTTTTGAGACAGACAGAGAGACAGGGTCCAAGCTGGGGAGGGGCAGAGAGAGAGGGAGACACAGAAAGTGAAGCAGGTTCCAGGCTCTGAGCTGTCAGCACAGAGCCCAATGAGGGGCTTGAACCCACAAACCGCGAGATCATGACCTGAGCTGAAGTAGGACGCCTAACTGACTGAGCCACCCAGGCGCCCCTTTAATTATTTAAATTCTATACCTGATAATTTCAATATCTGAAGGTCTTAGGGTTCTAAATCTACTGCTTCTTATAACTGCTGACTCCCACTCATGGTGATTCGTTTCCTTCTAATGGACTTTCATGATCAACTCATCTTTGACTGGTCTTAAACTCTGAAAATTTTAGGAGATGCTTTTCTCCAAAAAGGATTTGCATTTTTATTTTAGAAGCTTGTGGGGGCATCTGGGTGGTTCAGTTGGTGAAGCATCTGGCTTTGGCCCAGGTCATGATCTCATGGCTTGTGAGTCCGAGGCCTGCATCAGGCTCTGTGCTGACACCTCAGAGTCTGGAGCCGTTTCAGATTCTGTGTCTGTCTCCCTCTGCCCCTCCCCTACTCACACACACACACACACACACACACACACACTGCTCTCTCAAAAATAAATAAACATGTAAAAAAATTAAAAAATAAAAAGAAGTTTAGGACTCCCTTCTATGATACCAACTTAATCCAGGAGTCTCAGACTCAGCCCTCTCACCCGGCCACTGGCCCAAGTCTAGTCTTCCATTATAGTGCTAAAATAAACCTTTTCCCCTAGGTAATCCACACTTAATAAGTGCTAAGTAGTCTGGACTTACCTTCTACTTCCAAATTTTTATACATGTTGCCCCTTCTCCCTGGAATGTGTCCTTTCATCCTGTTTTTCACCTGATCAACTAATCTAAGACTAAGTTCAGACCTTCTCTTCTAAGATACCTTTGCTGATACCTCTAATCTAAGTTGGATGATGCTTTTACATGGTGTCAGATGACACTGTGTCTATCTCTGGCATGCATTTTTTACACTGTATTGTGCTGATCTGCTTACTCCATGGGACTATCTTCTGGGTAGGGGTCATGGCATAGTTACACTGTTTCCCCAACGTCTAGCACAGGGCCTAGTGCATGGTAGGTTAACAAATATTTGTTGAATAAATGAAAGAGCACTGGAATGAATGAGTGAATGAATGAGTGAATGAATGAATGAATACATGGTGAGTGAGTGATGGCTGTGAAGCGGACAATTTGGGATTTGCAAAGAGGCTAAAGAATGACGATGGAAAACGAGAAGAAAAGGGAAAAGGGAAAGGACTGGTATTTTTAAGCTGTCTGCTTTGTTCTCCTCACTCAAGAGCAATAAAGTTGCCATTCCATTTCATTAAAAGTTTATTGAGCATCCAGGATGTGCCAGGCACTCTGCTAGATGCTGGTAATACAAAGATGAAGATCAAAACCAAAGCAAACCAAACCAAAACCACTTCCTTACTTACCCCTCCCCCCCCGGATTTAAGGCAGATTTGGCTTGAGCCTGGGAAGCCAGCCCGTCAGGGGTTCAGCACCAGGGCAGGGGGTGCAGCATGCTCTCATCTCCCTCACTCCAACCCCGCCTCGCAAGGCTGAGCAGCCTGCACCCCTTCTCCAAGCCCTCCGTCTTCCACCTGCCTGAGTAACTCTCCCCTCCAGGCATGACCTCATTCTGGATGAGGCACCTGGGAGAGTGAGGGGAGCAGTCCTGGCTATGGGGACAGGGAGGGAGCTGGGAGGGGCATGCTGTGGAGGTCAAGGTGAAGGGGGCGGATTAGAAATGTTGTTGCCCTTGGGGTTGGCACAAAACCTGCCCCAGTGTGGAGGGGCGGGGCAGGGAACAGGGGGGTCTCTGTGAGATAGCGGAGAGTCAGGGCTGGAGCTCAGGAGGTTGGAGAGGGGCCGGGGATGCAAGGGCCCCAAAGGCATCACGGAAGAGAGGTTAGAACACAGAGGCCCTCCTTCTCTTTCAGTGTTTTAATTGCCCTCACTCCTTGCACAGTAGATTACTGTCTGTCTTGCAAACTGTTCAAGAGTTCAGTAACATGGGCATGGCCCGGTGACACAGCGGCCCAGCCTCTCTGTATTCTATGTTTGTGTGCTTAGGGAGTCTGCCCTTGTTCTGTCTCCTGGGATCTGAGCATCTGGGAGCAGGGCAGGTGGGAGGCTGGAGGCCAAGGGTTGGATCCTGTCTCCCTGCCATCCTGGGGAGCAGTAAACCTCCTCCTCCTCCCCTCCCCCACCATTACTCTGCAGACTGGAACCTTATTCTCTTACAGCTGAAGGAAGACCAGGGACCTTCCCCAGGGACAATGATTGTTTGAAAGGCTTGTTTTGTAAGGAAGCCAGGGAGAAGGCATAGGTGTGAGGGTTTTTAAAAAGTTCTTCACTTGATGTAGCTTTGTGGGCCAGGGGAGGGAGAACCCCTTTCTCTATAGGAATAGAGGCTAAAGGAGGAAAGAATTCTTGGTATACCCAGAGGGAGGCTTTGGGAGGAGGCCAAGCACAAGCACGGGGCAGGGGCTTGAATCCTTTGCCCTTGCTAGGGTTCAGGTCAGGGGCCAAAGCAATGTACTTGACTCCTGCCTCACCAAACTGGTAGGTCCCCAGGTACCAGGTGTCCAGAGAAGGGTGCTCCGAGGCACTGCCTTCACAGTGATTCCCCGGATGCTCAGAACAGTCCTCTCTGTACACCCAGTAACCGGCATCTGATTTCCCCTTAGTTTAGGACAGTTGTTCCTCTTGGGCAAGTGGCCTCACTAATCTGAGCTTGTCAAAAAAGTGTCCTAGGGAACCAGGCGTTCATTCAGAGGGAAGGAAGGTTGGGTGGAAGCTTAGAGCTCCCTAGGAAGGGCACTGGATAGTCACGGGAGTTAGGTTACTGATGTTAGTTTTCATAAGACCCTTGGGGGATTGGGCCAGAAATTTAATAATCTATATGGTCCTAAGAGGGCACAACCCATACCCACTAAGAACACAGCTGGTGAAACAGGAGCAGACGCGACCCAGTTTCACCACTAGAGCCACTCCTCCCTGCCCCACCGCGTCCCCCACCCGCGCATGCTCACACTAGCCCACACGCGAGACTCGTCCCCGCGGGGACCTCCCCTGGCCCCTCGCGGCAGCGGCGGCGGCCGCCTTCCCCCGCCTTCCCCCGGGCCCCGGCCGCTTTGCCGGGCTCCCCCACCCCACCCCACCCCCCCCCCCCCGGGGGGCCGAGGCGGCTCAGGCGCTGATCTCCACCGGGCTGGCCTCGTCTTGCTCGCGGATCAGGTGCACGCCCGCAGTCCGCAGTGTGCGCGAGGCGCTGCGCGAGCGGCCGGGCGAGCCCGGGGCCCGGGGCGGCGACGTGTGCGTCCGGCCCGTGGCGGGGGAGCGCGCCGGAGAGCGCGGGTAGCGGCGGGCCGAGCGGATGGGCAGCCCTGGCGAGCGGCCGGGTACCGCCGGCGACACGGAATAGCCTGGCGGGCCGGGCTCGGTGGCGCTCCGAGGCTCCGGGGCAGGGTTCTCCTCGGGCTCCGGGGAGTCCTGCAAGGACACGCGCCGCGGGGTGAGCGTCCCCTCGAGGGCGCTGGGAATACCGAGGCGGGCACGGCTCCCTCCACACTCCCACCTCGTGGAAGGCGGCAGACATACGTTCTGGTTTTTCTTGCAATACAGACCCCTTAGCATAGTGCCTGGTAAGTAAGTGCTCAGGAAATGTTCAAATGCACTAACTTGACTGCTTTGTCCCCTTATTGTCTTCTTCCGCTTGGCTTGGACAGCCTGGGACAGACTTAGTTGTAGTATAGTGGGGGAAATCACCAGAGTTGGTGTCCAGAGACCTAGGTTTGAAGCCTAGATCTGCCACTTATGTGTATTTACTTGTTCGATCCTGGGCAAGTCATTTCACCTCTGTAGGCCTTAGTTTTCTAATCCCTAAAGTGCGGGTGAGGCAAATATTTCTCAGGGTTAGTCTGAGCGCTGGAAAGAGACACGAGCATGGTATGGCTACCCAGCAGCAGAACGTGGCAGGGCTCACTGTGTGTTTGTGGGGCACCAGCAGGAAGCCGCTCACCTTGTCCTTCAGGATATACAGTGCCATGGGGTTCTTCCGCTCCTGCTCGCCACTTCGTGGGAGGGTATCTGCTGCACAGGGTGAAGAATGGGGGTGGCTGGCCCAGGTACAGAGCCCTTGCCACCAGCCAGCACCTGTACTCTTTGCTCCCCAAGTGGCCAGTCAAGGCCCCAACACAACCTCCACCAAAGGATCCAGAATACCTGGGGTCCTACCTTGGCCGCACCTCTCCCTGCTCTGCAGTCTTCGTGCAGTTGGTGGAGGAAGGGGCCCTGCAGAGCTGGCTTCCTTGTGGCCCAGTTCTGCCTTTTCCCAGCAGCCCACTGATCTGAGTGGCGATGGGATGGGTGAGTGGGTGGCTGGGAGCTCACCTTCTGGTTTCAGACGGTCATCATTCTGATCCATATATTCCAGGGAGTTTTGCTTCTCCAGCTTCCTCTTCTTCCTGCAAATCAACCCACCAGCTTCTGAACAGAGCTGTTGAGCATGAGCAGGAGAGGGCCTGGGGCCAGGCTCCCTAGAGGAATCTGGTGGCAGTAGGAGAGTCCTTGTAACAGGGAGATGGGCTGGGCACAGTGGGCGCAGCAATAGTCCATAGGCTTTGGAATGAGTCACATCTAGGCTTGCATCCTGCGTCTGTGGCTAGCATTGAGGGCAAGTCACTTAACACATCTGAGTCTGGGTGTTATTATCTGTAAACTGCAGATGATCATACTTAAAAGGCAGTTCACTGCCCACAACCTTGGTGCCTGGCCCACAAAAGGTGCCCTGCAAGTGTGACCGTTATTACAGCACCGGGCTGTCGGGGGTGGTGAGCACATGATGTCGTTCGTTCCATACGCAACACATGGAATGGTAAGATGGATCTCCCGGGAAGAGGCGCAGGGTCCTGGGAGGATAAGTATTTACGAGACTAAGAAAAGAACAGAGCTCGGGGTGGGGACAGATTGAAGGATTAGGGTGTCAGGGTGTGGAGCTTGGAGAGTTACCCAGACTTTTTGGAGGGTTTCCAGCAGGCACAGACTGTCACCAAGGTCACAAGGAGGAAGATGCCTCCTGTGGACAAGATGATGTAGAGGGAACTTCTTCCTAGGGAGAGAGAGAGGCAGAGAGGCGAGGGAGACTTCAGAGGGGCCGCAAGTATGGTGAGCAGAGCTCCTGCAGTGGAAGGAAGAGAAAAGGAGCCCCAAGCAGCATGGCTGGCCCATGGCAGAACTCACTGAACCCACTGCCCACTGTTGCTGTCCTCCATGGAAAGTTGGCCCACCTCTGCCTTTCCCCATCCAGGGGCACTCTGTCTGGGATGTCCTCAGTCCCTCATAGCAAAACCTCGGGGTTTTGAGTCCTAGGGGCAGGCGGGCAGGGAGACTCACTGTATACGGTGATCTTGATGGGCAGGCTGCGGCCCTGGCTAATGGGGTTCTCCACCACACAGCTGTACAGGTCGTCGTCCTCCATGAGCACGCGGGTGATGGTGAGCACCTTGTGGTCAGGGGACAGGAGCATTCTCGAGTCATTGAG
The DNA here is from genome assembly GCF_023721935.1 of Panthera uncia. Lineage (NCBI taxonomy): Eukaryota > Metazoa > Chordata > Mammalia > Carnivora > Felidae > Panthera > Panthera uncia. Next base: position 89,919,298 of record NC_064808.1, on the reverse strand, counting down.
GAGGGGTTTGCCATCCTTCAGCCAGGTGTAGCTGGGCTTGGTGCCGTTCTCGTGTGAGCAGTTCAGGGTGAAGGCCTCGCTGAGCTCCAGCACAGTGGTCGAAGCCACTAACACCTGTGGCCTGGAAATGGGCACTGAGTCCCAGGGGTGAGAGAGGCTGTGAGCCATGGGCCAGACAGCTTTTCCCTTCCCCTTCTTACCTCCCGCCTTCTAATATATCACAACTCAATTTGTGGTCTCAGAGGCCCTTCAGGGATCTTCGGTCCCATCTTTCCCCATCACCCACCCATCCGTTCGTTCATTCATTCATTTCTTTACCAAGTATTTGCTGAGCACCTACTAAGTGCAGAAGGTACAATGCTGAACAAGATAGCCATGGTCCCCGCCCTCATGGGCCTTCCCTTCCTTCTTCTCAAATGCCCTTTCAAGATGTCGTAAACTGGCCCAGCCTGAAACATATTTCAGTTGAGTGAAACCTAGGTCCAAATGTCTGGGTTCAAATAGTGGTTCTATCATGTGCTAGCTGTGTGACTTTGGGCAAGTTACTCAACCTCTTCGTGCCTCAATTTCCTCATCTACAAAATGGGAATAATGATATTAACTATCCCTACCTTATTATAAGCATTAAATGAGTCAGTATATTTCAAAACACAGAATAGTTTCTGGTACGTAGTAAACACGCTACACACGTTCACTGTGGCCTATCTGCCAACTTCTGGTGTCCAGTGGTCTCTCTCTCAGCTCCCCGGTGGCTTCTGTGTTGTGATTCCCAGGGTCTGGCCAGTGTACAGGGCAGACCCTGCCCCAGTCCCAGGCACCAGCCCCGCCCCCTTCCCTGTCAGAGCACTTTACCATCTACAGTGAGGTTGATCGTCTTCTCCCCGGTGAACGTGTCATCCGTGATGGAGATCTCAACTTCATAGGTGCCCTCATCGGCCAGCTGCAGGTCACTGAGAAGCAGGGAGCCGTTTTCAAAGAGGCGGATGCGGTCTCGGTAGTCAGGCCGTAAGGTGCCAATGACCTCTGTGCCGATGGACTGTACCACAGTCACTGGCTTGTCCCGCTTCAGCTGCCACTTCACGACGGGCTTGTCACTGCTGGTGCTGCTGTACTGCACGGAAAGCAGGGCTGACTTCCCCACCGTGCCATGGATCAGGCGCACCGGGCTGGTGATGTTCACCCCCTCCAGGGGCTCTGTGAACAGACGCCCATGGGGAGATGGCAGTGTCAGGCCCGTGGCTCCCTACTCCTGCTCCCTCCCTTAGGTCCTCTGATGTCTTTGTGCCTCACCCTCTGGGCCCTTCACTCCCTGGCAGTCCTTCCTTCTTACCTTTGGTGCCATGCCTCTCGACTACAGTTCTGGCCCTTCTGATTCTCCATCACCCCTCACACCCAGCCCTTGCCCTAAGTCCTTCTTCTCCCTGGCTCTTTACCTCTGGCAGTTTTCTCCATTGCCTCCTCTCGAGGAGGACCTGTGGCCAACGCACGCGCTATGTGCTCCGTTCACAGAAACGTTTACTGAGTACTATTCCGTGTCCTCGCGATAGATCAGTGAGCAAAACAGACAAACACAGATCTCAGGGTGAATTTGTCAGATTTTCTTCTTGATTGGGGATTGGGAAAGTAGAGAATGGAGAAGCATGGGAATACAGATTCATAAAGAAAGGAGTATGTCACAAGACAGTGCCAATAAAGGGGAAGTTTAGGGGCCAGAAGACAACTAGACCATTCTTCATTCGTACCAAGAGTCTCCCCCTCTCCTTGCCCCTGCTGCATGTAACACTTCACTTGACCTGCCTGGGGGCGAATAGTCCTGCAACTGAGGTTTTGAAATACACCCAGACGCCAGCCCGACTTGCAACCCCTATAGAAGAGGCATTTGGGATGGGTAGAACAAAGAGTTTGGAATCAAAAGGCCTTATGAGATTGGGCTCCGCCACTGACAGGCTGTGTGGACCTGGGCAAGCCATCATTCTAGGCCTCATTCTTCTTGTTTAGAAACTCAGGATGCAAACAAGAACAAGAACGACTGCCTTATCAAGTGCACAACGGAAGAGCACAACACATACATCAGTTATTATTGTGTAGTGGAGAGAACACAAGAGTGAGCATCAGAGACTTGGGCCCTTACTGTTGACTTTGGACCTGGGAAAAGTCACTTACCTGTTCGGGACTCAGAGAGGTGAAATAAGTGGTAATCTTGATGTCTCGTTCATTTGTTCCAGCCCTGAAATTCTGGGATTTTACTATCTTGTCTAATGGTTGCCCCATCTAGAGACATATCTCATATTTCAGAGACCTCTTAGAAGCTTTGGAACCTGAACAGATGCCATTCATTGGTGTTACATGGCCTTGCAGAGCAACACAACCACCCAAAAGAGGGTCTTCTTTTGGGAGGGATGTCAGTTGGGAGCGGGGCTGAGTTTAGCTAAACAGACACATACATGTCAGGTTCTCAGTCTCTCTGCACCCCCAGCTGCTCTCTTTGATGGTAACACACCCCTGAAGTTCCCTCTTTCTTTCTCTCCAGTTTCCCACTCTGCTACTACTGCTGTTTAGATTTGGGGAAGCAAATTGTACCTTTCCTTTCCTTATTCTTCTCCTTGTGCTTAGAGGACCCAGACCGAACCAAAAGGGAATTAAACTAAAAGATGAATTGAGGAGATTGAAGCAAATTTAATAAACGTATTTAGTCAATTTTTGGAACAAATGCTTTGTTAAGTAGCAAGCTCATCATCTTTGGAAGGGGTCAAGGAAAGGCCAATTGTTGTTCTTTCACCTCTCTATGCCTCAGTTTCCTCCTCTGCATAATAAGGTTTTGGGGCCAGATGATCACAAGGGGCCTTCTCATCTCTGACATTCTATGATCCCATACCTGCCAGGTCTGTTAGAATCAGGAAACCTTAAGTATGAAGGTTGAATCATGAAACCTTAAGTCCTAGAATGATTAAAGCTGCCATATGTATGAATATCATATGCTTGTTATTGAGAGGATTTTTGATTTTGGGGAAGTAGAATGGCCAAATCAAATATTGTCAAAATTTTTTTTAAGTAGGCTCCATGTGGCTTGAATAAGCCCCCCTCCAAGGCGGGGCTTGAACTCACAACCCTGAGATCAAGACCTGAGCTGAGATCTAGTGTGATGCTGAACTGGCTAAGCCACCCAGGTGCCCCTCAAATATTTTTTATTAAAGATATTTGGTAGGGCGCCTAGGTGGCTCAGTCAGTTAAGCGTCTGACTCTTGATTTCAGCTCAGGTCATGATCTCATGGGTTGTGGGATCGAGCCCTGCATCAGGCTCTGTCTGTGCTGACAGAATGGCGCCTGCTTGAGATTCTCTCTCTCCCTCTCTCTCTGCCCCTCCCCCACTCACACTCTGTCTCTCTCAAAATAAATAAACATTTAAAAAAAGATATATTTGCTCCCATAGAACCATGTATGAAGATGAAAACAAATGAAATCTAGTTCTGGCTCATCAATTTGGAAGAAGAGGTGGTGGAGACTAGACTCTTGTCCTCCCCAATAACTTGGGGTGCTACTAGGAATCCCTCTGGCTGTCTGTATCAGATTGAAATCCATTTAACCACAGAATCCTTAGGATTTCTTCCAACTGTTAATTTCTTAAGATTTCTTACCTAGCAACTGCTAGGTCCCAGGCTTGGCTTGATTTAGAAAAGCAAGCTTTCGGATTAACCTGAAGAGGCAAATAGACTTTGGTATGTGTGACTTGAGGTGGCCCTGAAAAGAGTCATTGAGTTTCACTAAAGGCCAGGGTGGTGGTGATCAAATAGTTGGGGAACATCTATTCAGGACATAGTCTGCAGCAGTGGGGTTTGCACGTGAGGGTGGTATATGCAGAGGCATCTTGGGGCTTAGCCACCCCAACCACCAAACCTTGAGGGTTCTCATTTCCTCCTTCTAGGAAGCTGAGAAGTGATAGTCCAAGCCCCAAAGAGAAGTGAAAGGGATTCTCTCTTCCTTCGTTCTTCTCTGGCCCTCCCTTGGGCTTCCCTTGTCTTATATCTCTCCTATTCCGTACAAGGTCCTCGTGGTCCTTTTGTAATGTCTTCCCAGCTCAGGTCAGTTCTTTCTGCCAGTTTAAGCTTGATTCTTCTGCATAAAAACATTGGAAAACCTATAACATATGAATTGCCCTAGGCTTCCCCCTCCTGTAGGTGGGCGCCTTCCTCATGTGCAGGAACATGGGTATGCCCACGAATTGCAGGGGTGTTTGTACACATGTTCAGAAGTGAATGGAGCAGTCTTTCTCGGAAGCTGACAAAGAGAGTATTTTGCTGAGCAAACACTGTTTCCCAAAACTCTAGCCAAAATTGGAGTCGGTATTAAGTTCAGGGTTCCACAACTTAACAGGGGACACAGTGAACTGGGATGGGTGCCAAAGCAGGACACAGAAATGAGGAAATGGCTAACAACTAGGATCCACAGTGGAAATAAAAGAGACTAGGGCTATTCAACCTTGAGAAGCGATTAACTTAATCATGGTGCTTGAGTCTCTGAGGCATCATTATGTAGAAAGTCTCTGTTCCCACTGGAGGCTGAACAAAAGGAAATTGACATCACAGCAAGATTTACCTGTCAACTTAAATGATGCCATGCTGGGTCAGATGGGTGGCCCCTCTCAAGTGGGATTTTGACCAGCTGTGACACCAAGGAATGTCAAGCTTTAAAGCATGAGAATGTACCTGCCAGTAGCTTTGGGTTCCCTTCATAGCCTCTCCCTTTAAGGCAACCATCATCTGCTGATCTTTATGTGCTCCTTTATGCTTGCCAAAATTTTTCTCTTGGGGCGCCTGGGTGGCTCAGTCGGTTAAGTGGCCAACTTTGGCTCAGGTCATGATCTCGCGGTCCGTGAGTTCGAGCCCTGCATCGGGCTCTGTGCTGACAGCTCAGAGCCTGGAGCCTGTTTCAGATACTGTGTCTCCCTCTCTCTGACCCTCCCCTGTTCATGCTCTGTCTCTCCCTGTCTCAAAAATAAATAAAACGTTAAAAAAATTTTTTAAAAAAACAACAAAATTTTTCTCTTACCAGTATTTGCCTTGAATTTTCCTTTTAGAAGTGTCGATGAAACAATGCCAAACATGTATTCTAGGATTTGGTCTTTATACACCTAATTCATACTCACTAACACCATTGACTCCAGTTATAGACTTTGTGTGTGTGTGTGTGTGTTTGTTTTTTTGTCTCGTTTGTGTCTGTCACCACAAGGAAGTCCCTTTGACCATCATAGACACACTTCTCTGGGCTTTCTCCAATTCTATTATTTCTTTTTTGAGGTGCAGGGACCAGAACTACAATAATACAATAATCCAAAGACAGCACACAGCATGATTTTCTAAATGGAAAACTTTTTGCTTTCTGCTTTCGGTTTTTCATATTCTTCCTAACGAACGATGCTCTGAAAACAACCCCCTCCTCTGCTCCTTAGAGGTGTACCACTGATTGCATACATGTTGAGGTTCCTGTGTTGTGTTCTTACACTGGTATCTGTTGAGCCCTCCAAGGGCCTACAAGAGTGTGAAATCATTTTAAGTGTCAACCACTCAGGAACGTAGGGGAAAGCCAGGAAACAGAAATTGTGAAGAAGGCCCTTGGGATCCAGGAAGAGAGGGGTCTATATACCTTTTATCTGTGCTCAAAGAGTATAGATGTCCAGTAACGCATACCTAGCTATTAGGTATTAAGATGCCACATGGAGATTTATCCTATTTTAGATCAGAACTAGCACTATTGTTAAGCTGTCAGTTCTCCCAAATCGACTTACAGGTTTACCACAATACCAATAAAAATCGCAGGAGGTTTACTTTGTAATAGTGGCACGAGAATAGACAAATAGATCAATGGAATAGGATAGAGAGGCCCAAAATAAACATATATGATCACTTGGCTAACGACAAAGGTGACATTGCAGTGCACTGGGAAAAGGATTATCTTTTTAATAAGTGGCGCTGGACCATGTAGGAAAGAAATGAATTGTGACCCTTACCTCACACCTTACACAAATATCAATCCTAGATGGATTGCAGATCTAAATGCAAAAGGTAAAACAATGTGTTTTTTTTAAAAGAAAACATAGGAGGGGGTGTCTAGGTGGCTCAGTGGGCTAAGCATCCGACTTCGGCTCAGGTCGTGATCTCACAGTCTGTGAGTTTGAGCCCTGCGTCAGGCTCTGCGCTGACAGCTCAGAGTCTGGAGCCTGCTTCACATTCTGTGTGTGTCTCTCTCACTTGGCCCCTCCCCTGCTCATGTTCTGTCTCCTCCCTCTCTCAAAAATAAATAAACATTAAAAAAAGAAAAGAAAACATAGGAGAATATCTCTGTGACTTGAGGGCAGACACAGATTTCTTAAACAGGACACAAAAGTGGTACCCATAAGAGAAAAAAGATACATTGGACACAGTGAAATCAAGAGCTTCTGTTCATCAAAAGACGCCATTAAGAGAGTGAAGAGGCAAGCTGCAGAGCGAGAGATATTTGCAATGCATATACCCTTTAGGGGACTCATATCCAAAATATATTTCTTAAACTCCTACAAATCGATAATTTTTTAAAAATCCAGAAAACTTAGTAGAAAATGGGCAAAAGACTTAGAAGAGGTACTTCACAAAAAAGGATCTCCAAATGGCAAATAATGGTATGAAAAAGATACAACTTTATTAATAATCATGGGAATGCAATTTGAAACTATAATTTGATACCACCGCCTACTCGTTAGGATGACTAACATGAAAAAGAGAAAACACAGTTGTTGGTGAAGATGTGGGGTATCTGGAGCTCTGTTACACTGCTGGTGGGAATGTAGATGGACATAATCGCTTCTGAAAATTGTTTGACCATATTTACTAAGGCTAACCACATATAACTCAACAATTCAACTCCTTGGTGTATCCCCAAAGAAATGTGTACATCTGTTCACCAAAAGACAGGCACTAGAATATCTTAGCAACTATATTGACAAAGCCCCAAACTAGAAACAACCAAAGTGTCTATAAAAGTTTAATAGATAATTTTTTAATGTTTACTTATTTATTTCGAGAGAGCACGCTCATGCTTGTGTGCAAGCAGGGGAGGGGCAGAGAGAGAGGGAGAGAGAGAATCCCAAGCAGGCTCCTCACTGTCAGCACAGAGGGGCTCCGTCTCATGAACCGTGAGATCATGACCTGAGCTGAAATCAAGAGTTGGATGCTTAACCCACTGAGCTACCCAGGCTCCCCGAATAGATAAATAAATTGTGGTGTATGCATACAATGGAGTACCATACAGCACTGAGACCAAACAAATTACAATTTCAACAACAACATGAATGAATCTTACAAATTGTGGGGTGCCTGGGTGGCTTAGTTGGTTTAGCATCAGTCTTTACCTCAGGTCTTGATGTCACAGTTCATAAGTTCGAGCCCACTTTGGACCCTCTGGTCCCCCCACCCCCCTTCAAAAACAACAACAACAAATTTGGAGTTCAGCCAAAGAAGCCAGATACAAAAGAATGCAGGCATATGATTCAGTTTATATGAAGTTCAAAGACATGAAAAATTAATCAGTATTAGAAGTTAGGATATCACTGTATCCCTGGGGGAGGGCAATAGTAACTGAAGTATTGGGGGAGGTGCTTCTGAGATGCTGAAATATTCTATTTCTTGATCTTGGAGGCTGATTACATGGGTTCATTCACTTTTTAAAGGTTTATCAACATATCCTTACACTCAATGCATTTCTGTGCATATCTCTGTTAGAAGAAAAGGATAGCACCTACAATGTGAAGGTGATCTTAAGGCTAAACGGGTGGAACCCAGGTAGGGGACTTCTTCCCATTGGGTCCCTGGAGGATGGAATAGTTCTAGGATCTGGGAGAGGAAAATTTTGCAAATCAGATTATGTAGATTTATGGCATGCCATGTTTATGTTTATATGTCAGCCTCTAGAAAAACCTTGTTTGAATGTTTCATGACTTGGGCTGTGATCAGTTTAGGAAAGCCTCATTTGTCCCTATTAGGGACAAAGCATTAAAGACTATTACTTGCCCCCTTTAAGCGTCAATCTTAAAAAACTACATTTCCCAGTCTTCTTTGCAGGTAGGTATGGCCATGTGACCAAGTTCCAGCCAGTAGAACCAGTGGAAGTGATAGGTACCAGTTCTAGGCTAGTTTAGAAAAATGTTTTTCCTTTAAAAAAAAAAAAAAATTCTCTGCCTGAAAGAAATGGAGATAAACCTCGGGGTGACTACTGGAAGCTGACAGAGAGCTTTATCAGCTTGGTCCCTGAAAAAGCTTCAGGAATCAGAGCACTTCCTCATCCCAGGCCTAGTCTAGAACCACACTGTACTATTACATGGCTAGTGCCAGGAACGTAAATTTTGGGATTCATTACAGATGCTAGTATCTTCCTAACTAATATAGTGAGGATGGCAGAAATTCCTTATGGAATCCCAGCTCTTTATTGTTCTTGAGTCCACAGCAGTACAGTGGCCTGACCCTGTACTTCTTTACCTCTTTACCCACCATAGGTCATAAATCTCATCCTATTAGCATAATTTATATTTAGAATGTTTTTTGCCGCATATACTGAGTAACATGCTCCCACACAGAAGAGACTTTGTCACTTTTTGTTTTCCCTTGGTCATGCTGACTGACAAGATCTTTCTATAATTTTTTTCCTTACCATTTGATGAATGGTTTCCTTACCATTCCTGAAAGCGTTTAGGGAGAACTCCGATTGGTATATTACATTGAGCACTTCGTGTTCCCAATCCACTGACTGCCTACCTTTGACCTTGTAATTTCCACTAGACCGCTCTCACTAAGGCTAAGAGTTAGCCTCTGAATTTCTGTATCCAACAAACTCTTTGAATTGTAATACAATAATAATAATAATGATAATGATAATAATAGTTGCAGATATAATTGGCCCTTGATATACTGGGCCTCTTTGACACTTTTGATGCTATCAGAAAAACTCCAACTCCCTTTCTGGACACCACAGTCTTTTAGTTTCCCCTTGTCCCTCTTGCGTGTTCCTTCTTGGTCTCCTCAGCCGGCCTTTTCCCCCTCTACCTCCTACAAATCTGGGGTTACTCAGTGCTCCACGTTTAGCCCATTTTCTCCCCCTAGGCGATATTACCCATTCTCACTGTTTTGGATCTCACCTATAGGCTGAGAGCTTCACCTGTCTCTCTTCACCTCTCTCCCCTGTCCCCACCCCTACTTCAGGCTTTTCAACATTTCCCCACAAATGTCTCTTAGGCATTTCAACCTCAACCTGGTCAGGACTCATTATCACACTTCAGACCCCATCCCAGTGATCGGTTCAAGTTTCACACAGAAATCCTACCTCCCTTTCTGGATCCTCCTACTTCCTGTCAATCACTAGGTCCTGACTTTCCCTCCAAAATATTATCTCCATGTGCCTGCTTCTCCCTCTTTTTATTCTAATTCCAGCTCATGTGATTTCTCTCTTGAACTATTGCAATAGCCTTGTCATGGGTTAAATTGTGTCCACTCCTGAATCCATATATTGAAGTCCTAACCTCAGTATATTGAGTGTGACCTTCTTTGGCAATGGGATTATTGCTAAACTGCGGTCATCCTGGGGTAGGCTGGGCCCTTAATCCAACATGACTCATGTCCTGATAAAAAGTGGAAGTTTGGACACAGACACAAGCACAGGGGGAATGTCCTGTGAAAACAGGTTATGTTGGCACCAGCCAAGGAACTACCTGAAGCGAGCAGAGAGGCCTGGAACAGATCCTTCCCTAGAGCCCCGAAGAGCCTGTGACCTTATCTCAGACTTTCAGCCTGCAGAACTGTGATACTATACATTTCTGTTGTTTAAGCTACCCAGTTTGTGATTCTCTATGACAGCGGCCCTAGCAAATGGATACAGGCTTCCTTTCCTCTCATGTTTGCCTCTGGTTTCTTCTCCAATGTCTCCCTGTAGAGTGAGCTATCTGAAATACAAATCTGGTCCTGCCAGTCCTGATTACCAACCGCCTAATACCCCTTCCCCTCCTCCACTGTTTATAGATTATATTCCAGGGACCTTAGTATGGTTTCCAAGGCTCTCGCCTGATTCACATTTTCCTCTTTAGCAGTGGTGAATGGCTGGGCTCCTACTAAACACAGGATGCTATTCTAAAATGTTGACCTTTACCCACTTCTCCAACTATAATGCACACTCTCATACCTACCTCTTTTTCTCATCCTTTAAAATTTAGTCCAGACACTCCCAGGAAACCTCCCCTGATGTTCCCCCACCCCACCCTGCACCTCTAGCACCAGCTTTCTGGATGGAGTAGGTGACCTCTCTCTGATCCTGGACATCCTTTGTGTATCTGACTCATAGTAGTTTCTGCATTTTATTAAAATGATCTCTGCATCTGTTTGCTTCACCAAACTGTGAATTTCTAGGCTCTCTGGAATAGTGCATGTGTGTGTGCATGTGCGCACATGCATGCACACACACACACACACACACACACACACACAGAAACACATCTATTTAAAGTAAGATCAATTCTCTAAGGAGTTGGTAGGGGGCAGTACAGAAGGTAGGTGTCTAGGGCATGGGGTGAGTTATGGATGGATTGGTGCTATTTCCAAAAACCAAAAGGCTCATTATCTCCAAAGCTTATTTCATCTCCCTTGCTGTTTTGTGCTCAGAGAAGCCAGGGTGGGGGTTGGGGAGGCACAAACCCCAGATCTCCCCCACCCCTCCAAGCCCATCATGATCCCTTGGAAAGAATGCCTGACTGGCCCACGCCAACAAGACATCCCATAAGAAATGGCTCACTGCCCTCTATCTAATGTACTGAATGCCGTGGGAGCTCCAAAGTCATGCAGCCTTTTGGGGGAGGGGCACAGGGGCTGGGTGGGAGGCACACAGAATGAAGAAATACATTCAACACTAATGCCTGAATTCACTGAGATGCTTCCCACGGGGCGGCAGCTGAGCTCTCTCCCCTCCTCCCAACCTAAAGTCATTCTGCCCTTTAACTCCCCCTCCCTCTCTTTTGAAAGTACCGGGTCCCCTCTCCAGACCCTTTCTTACCCTTCTGGTCTCCTACCTGTCTGGATCAGAAGAAGGTAGACAAAAGGGGTGAGGCTCAGGGCACTGAAGGCTCTGGACAGGGCTCCCCTTTCTCTCTTCATTTTGGGTGGCGTTCTCCAGCTCTGGTGCAGACAATTAGCATGATTTCTCCACTCTGGGCACGTCCCTTTGTACCACTTGGAGTTTCTCTGCCCGAACACAACCCTGCCAACTTCCCTCTGAATACACAGAGCCCTGTGTATTGCTGGACTTGTTCTTTCCTCTCTTTCAGACCTGGCATTTTCTAGTTTCAAAGCACTACATCCCCAGTTCAGAATGGGGTATCTGCTTAGGATATAATCTCCAATGTGGGTTCTAATCTGATGGGTCCCATCAGTTCTTTGCCTGCTTGCGCTGAGCCCCACTACCAGGGGGAGATGAGGATCTGGGCTCCGTGAGGGGACTGGGCTGGGACACACTCTGAACTGGATCTTGTGTCCCAACCTATCCTGTCTCCACCTCACGCTCCTTGTTCCTGCGAAGGAGGGTGCGTGCCAGGGACAGACCTCCAATAAGCTCTGAAAAGGGAGGGAGAGGAGCTTTTAAAAAGCTGGGAGAAAGAGAGATCCCAGAGAACTGCTGAAGAATGGAAAACCCCTGTTCCACCCCAAAGGAAGAAGATTGGAAAATGGCTTGAATTCTATTATTTTCATACCTGTCCTGGTCCTGCTTGGGATTCTCTCTCCTATCACAGAATCACATAGATGCTGGGGACCTCTTTCCAGAAGCCATTCTGTTCATTCCCCTGCCTCCAGCCACTTTTCTAGAACATGTCAGAGCACAGATGAAGGTAATACTCTAACAGCCAGCATCCTGGGGTTCTGTTACCAGCTTCACAGCCTTGATATCTCCTTTTGTTTCAAGGCTGTGATGAGGAAAAACACCCTTAGCTCCACCTCACCCCTCATGACTGTGTCCACACCTTCTCACGGGCACTGTCACTGGAATGTATGCTTACTAACTGAGATCTTGGGAAGGGCTCACAGTCTGGTTAAGCCTCCAATTTCACATCTAAAAATTGGGGAAACAGTAGCTTCCTTATAGGAATTGTTGGAGGACTGATGACAGTTTAGTACAGTGGGGTACCTTGGAAATTGTTAGAGAGATAACATTTTAAACTTAAAAAGTAAACCTGCCTCTTCTTTTTCATTCCTGTAGTGATCTTTACATTTTGAGGAGACCAAAGTTACAGCTCCCCTCTTGGTTTATAAGCCGGGTCTTAGTTGTGTAAATGTGGTGGCTACCTTTGGAAATATTCTTGTTACATCCTGGAGAAAGCCTGAGTAGGTCAGGTTTCTAGAACTGAAGACTCATTGCATGGCTCAGCTGAGCCTAAGGGTGCAGAGTAGAAGAGGGAAGCATTGATTTTTAACTCTACAGAGGAACTCCAAAAAATATTCTGAAATACGTAAATGAGATTCTTGTTTTCATTTTGCATCTCTGTGCCTATGACTTTCCCCTACACAGCTCAAGGCACCTGTCTGCCTCTGGTAAAGTTAGTTTTGTTTTGGCAGACATACAATGAGAAGGAGAAAGTCAATATCCAGTTTCTGACATCTAAAATAGTGTTTTATTTATTTATTTAAAAATTTTAAAATTTTTTTTTTTTTCAACGTTTTTTATTTTTATTTTTGGGACAGAGAGAGACAGAGCATGAACGGGGGAGGGGCAGAGAGAGAGGGAGACACAGAATCGGAAACAGGCTCCAGGCTCCGAGCCATCAGCCCAGAGCCTGACGCGGGGCTCGAACTCACGGACCGCGAGATCGTGACCTGGCTGAAGTCGGACGCTTAACCGACTGCGCCACCCAGGCGCCCCAGTACTTGTCAGTCTTCATGCCCCACTCTTAGATCAGAAAATGTTACTATGGCCATATCCTCATTAGCCTGGGAGCTTCTCCAGTGCGGGGACTATAACTCTTCATTCTTATGAGTCTCCTTGCAGGGCCCAATTCTGAGCTCTGCTTAATGTGGCTGCTCAAACAAATGATGTTGATGGACCGCTTGACAGTAATGCCCTTGCTTAGCCAAGACCTGTGCTCCTCTCTCCTCTGAGCACTTCCAATAGATGAATTTCCAGAGGCATTGTCCTCTTCCGAGCAGCATGGCCCAGTCCTCTTGGCTCTGCTACACAGACTTGCTTCTGGCCGCTCCTCATCTGGCCCCTTCTCTGGGGGTCTGGGATCCCAACTCCTCATCCCTGCACCCATGACAGCCCTGGCCTGCTGTACTCACACCTCTGTGCTGAGCACCTGGATAGGGCCCCCAAGGCTCAGAATGGAGCCCCCAGCACGCACACACGCACACACGCACACACACGCACACATGCCTACTTAAACTCACAAGTATTCTTTAAATTTTTTTTTTCAACGTTTTTTATTTGTTTTTGGGACAGAGAGAGACAGAGCATGAATGGGGGAGGGGCAGAGAGAGAGGGAGACACAGAATCGGAAACAGGCTCCAGGCTCCGAGCCATCAGCCCAGAGCCCGACGCGGGGCTCGAACTCACAGACCGCGAGATCGTGACCTGGCTGAAGTCGGACGCTTAACCGACTGCGCCACCCAGGCGCCCCACAAGTATTCCATCCCCAGGACAGGAAGCAGTTACTTAGTGATTTTGAATAAGTCAGCACCCTACACAGACCTCTATGGGAAATAGGGGGAGAAGGAAATACAATTCCTGGCTGGGGAATTGGGAAGTGTAAATATGAGCTCCACCTTCAAAGAACTGAAGGTCTAGCAGGAATGGCAGAACAGTAGATTTACTCCACAGCAAGAGACATCTGAGATTTACCTTGTCCCACTTCTTCATTTCTTAGATGAGGGAATTGAGAGACAGAGAAGATAAGTAACTTGCCCTGTTATGTAATGATCAACCCAGGACTCCTAATGTTACTTTATAGTAGAGGCAAGAAGAGGTAAAACACACACACACACACAAATTGGTATATAAGTACCAATTTTAACAATTCGACCATTAGATTTAAAAATGTCTCCACCCATCTGGCCTGTTTCTTTGTCTCCAGAATCCAGGAAGATTGTGCTGGCACTGATGATACTACTGGAGAGGTTCTGGCTTGATTAATACCATAATACCAGTAGTGGTTTTTATATTTAGCCCTCTCCTCTCTTTCTCTCCATTCACTTCCTGGCATTAATTGAGCCATATCTGTTCTTCCACTAGATTGTAAATAATCTTCAGTAGCAGAATGAAAAAGAATCTATCAACAAATAAATGGAACCAAAACCCCTCTTGGAGAGGGAATTTTCTTTAGCAAGGAAAAGATTTAAATACATCACATGGAGTAGAAGGTAAGGTCTTAAGCATAAAAAGTCAAGGAACAAAAAGGTAAACTGCTGTGCTTTAGAAATAAACAGGAATTTGGGGAAGGGACGGGCAGAGAGGAGAGAAGTCAAGGAAAGAAGGGACAGAAGGGACGAGAAAGCCACTTGCTGGGCGGGGGGGTGGGGGGGAGCTGAAGAAAAAAAAAAAACAGCTCGCACAGCTACACTGTGAAACTCTTCTTCCTTTGACTTCTTCGAAACTTCCAGAAAAGTTCACTACACAAATGCAGAACGTGTGTGCTTCTAGCTGATGGAATATGGCAAAAGGCAGTAAAATAGCCACTCCCTTGATTAGGTTATGTTGTTGAAGACTCAGGCTCAGCAGACCAGACAGGGATTGTCCTGCTGGCTTTGAAGTTGTAAACAGTGTGGTGGGCAAAGGCCAGGTGGAAAGGAACTGCCAGTGGCCTCTCAGAGCTGAGGGCGACCCTCTGCCAAAAGGTGGCCAGAAACCTGGGACCTCAGCCCTGCAATCACAAGGAGCTGAATTCTCCCAACAACCACGGAAGCCCAGAAGCGGACCCCAAGCTTCGGAGAGGAATGCTGGCCAGCCAACCCCTAAACTGAAATCTGGTGAGACCTCGAGCAGATGCGCCAGTGAAGCCTGCACTCCTGACCCACAGGAACTGTAAGCTAACAAGTATATATTGTTTTAAGCTGCTAAATTTGTTGCTATTTGTTATGCAGCATGAAAAACTAATATAGGTGTGTTTGTGAGTGTGTGTGTGTGTGTGTGTGTGTGTGTGTGTGTGTGTAAACTACTCCTCATTGTACTCTGTCAGGCATAGTGTATCTATTTGTTCCTTTAATTCTCCTAATATCCCTTTTAGGTAGACATGATAACCCCACTTTGCAAACAAGAAAATCTAAAATTCCAAGAAGTTAGCAACTTGCTGAGGTCCTGTAGCTACTCAGTGGCAGAGCTTGGATTAGAGCTGCAGGCTGGTCACCAATAAAGCTGGGGCTTCTGACCACCTCCCTAACTCAGCAATAGGAATCCACTTCCCCTGTGCTGGAGTCTTCGTCCTGGTCTAATATTTTACCCCCCAGCACCAACTCTCTGGCTAAGCTCCAGAGCATAAGGTGGCCCTCTCTGTCCACCCCCGACACCCTCTATTATTGCTGAAGCTGTTTTTGATTCTTGGTTCCATAAACCTATATGTGAATGGTGCTGGAGTTGTCCCTGACATAAATTCAATTTGCCAGAACAGAGAGAGAGGGAGGAATCAGGATGCCAACATCAGCCAGAGAATTTGTAGAACTGCAGTGCATTGCCTGGGAAACAAGGAATTTGTGTGAGGCTTTGTGTTCAAAGGAGGCAGGGCCTAGCTGCTCTAGCAACCACTGAACAAGAGACAGATTAGCTAGCTCCCTTTGAACAAAACAAGCTTTCTGGGGATCTGGACAGCAAGAAATGTACCACCCCCCCACCCCCCACCGGCAAAGGACATTTTGTCTTTCCTTTTCCTATTTAAAGTTCTCCTAGGTAGCCTTACTCCAGGTTACTTCTGAGAAACATCAAATAGAAAGTGGAGACTGGGTCAAAAGGCTCTTCCTGCCCTTTTCAGGGCCTTCATCCTGAACGGTTCGAATGTGAGGAGTCCCTCAGAGGAAAAGCCCTCTGCAGACATAGGGTATCTCAAAAAAGTGGGGTGTGTGTTGGGAGAAGTATATGATCTTGGGACAGCAAGGGGTCCTGGGTGAATTTCAGTAAGGCAGAGAGGAGATGCGCCTGTTTCCATGCTGGCAAACGGAAAAACATCAATGCCTTTTATGCTGAGAGTAAATATTTGACTTCTGAATAGAATTCCCGCCCCCTCAGAAACTGGGAGGAACTCAGGCTTGTGTCCATGGCTGCTGAACGCGCCCTATTCAGCAACTCTCCAGAGGAACAAAGGAGGGAAATTAATTGGCATTAAAGTGTTGTAAAGATCATGCTTTTGCAGACCTATTTAAGATGTAGTGAGGACATTCTAGAGGACATCTCTGGAGTTCTGTTCTTGTAAAGCTTCAGTACTTAAATAAAAACAGGTTGAAAAATCCTAGGGGAGCCACAATCCCCCCCAACTCATGAAAAGCTTCATTGTTTCCCTTCTAGATCTTCAAATGGTGTCTTCCCAACAACCATTGTCCTGCCCCCAGGGAAGAATTTGCTGTCACACTCCCTCTCTCTCCTTCCCCCACTCTCCCTCCTCCCAGTGGGGGAGGCACAGAAATGCAAATCAGCTAGCCAGCATCTAATAATTCCGTACTGTGTGAAGAGCACTCCATGTTCTAGACGTTAATAGGAGGAGTGGGATGTGGCATAAGAGGAAAGGCGGCGCATTCGAAAGGAAAGGAAGACACAATTTAAGCACAATATAGGTGCTTAAATATAGTTGGGAGAGATACATTTCAATCTGTAAGCAAGTATAATTGCTAATACATTTGCATTGCCTCTTGCAAATTGCCTTTTAAATTATTATTTTATTTAATCTAATATCAACCCTTTGTGGCAGGTATTTTTTTTTCCCTAAAGATCATCATGAAGATCAAGGAGGCTAAGTCGCCTGTTCAAAGTCACATGTTTTGTAAGTTGGCAAGGTCCAGACTCAGCCTGTGCTTCTTGGTCTAGTGTTTATATACACTATACTCCGGGAAGAGGTTGCCTACCGATGTAAAAAGTCAGTAGAATAAAAGAAGGCTCTGACACAAGATGTGAAACAAAGAAGGATAAGGCAGACAACAGGACCTAAAAAAACAAAGCCTAATCAGCAAGAGAATGATTGGGTCCCCAGTAGTGAGTCCAAGGCCACTAAGATGGATTATGTTACACGAAACAGGGGGAGAAACAAATTTTCTTAAAAGAGGACCCCTTATAGGGAAGGTGACCTTGAAGACAGGCCAAAGTTTTCACCCCTTGTTGCGGTACTTGTAGGGTTCAGCTTTGTCTTATTCAGAGTTCTTTGCCCAAGTTAGCCCTCCAGGATTCTGCATCTGGTTTGCTGTCTTGATTTGTCAAGACTTTTTGGCTGTGATAGTTCAATGTGAACTATTTGAGGCAAAAAGGGAAAAATTTCTTGTACTGTGTAACAAAATCTTGAAGGGAGCTGGAATAATTGGAATTAAGATACTTAAAAGCCATTTTGGTTATTACTCATCCCTTGCTTAGCTCTTGGTGTCAGCTTCATTTTCTCAAACCTTCTTATAGTTTTTGATGGTTGCCAGATTCTATAGATTATCAATGCTGTCCAACATAACTTTCTGTGATGATGGAAATGTTCTGTATCTGCATTATGAAGTATAGTAGCTAACAGTCACACATGGCTATTCAGTACTTTACATTGTGGCTAGTGGGACTGAATTATATGAATTATAAATTTTATAATTATATGAATTATACATTTTATCTAATTTTAAATAGTTTAAAATTAAATAGCCACATGTAGCTAGTGGTTAACATATGGGACCGTGCTTCTTGTCATCCAGAGATATTTTAGATGAAGCTAGTTTTAAAAAAATCTTGGTGAAGGACTGTGGTTGGTTTAGCCTGTGTCACATGCACAGCTCTGGATCAATCATTATAACCAGAATAGAATACCACCCCAGCTTGGCCATGTGCCTAACCTCACAGTCAGAGGTGGGGCAGTCTATTACCTACTTCAAAATAGAAGGGAGGCTTGGGCAGACAAATCAAAATCTTCTAAAGGTGGGAGAGATGACTTCTATCTTGATTCCTAAAAAAAAATAATAAAAAAATTAAAAAATAAGCATTTATTGAAAACCTATTATATATCATGTATTTTATATATATTACTGAATTCTCACAGAAAAATCCTGATTGCTCCCATTTTACAAATGAAGAAACAAAGACTCAGATTATGTGATTTGACCACAGACAGTCAATTGCCGAGCTAGAATATAAATCCAAGTTTGTATCCAAAGCTCTGTTCTCTAGACTGCTAATGTGCTGTCCCTAGAAGTTTGGGATGCAGAAAATGTAACTATTAATAGTGAATTATTAACAATCAAAACAGAACACACAAAAATCAATGGCTTGGTTTTTCTCCAAATAGTTACCTTGAGTCCTTTGCTACTTATTCTAGAAAACATATTTAAAATTCTTCTTTTGACATACTTTAAGAACCTGCGACATATTTTTAAAGTATGTTTAATGATTGCAACCTTTATATTTTAGGAGTACATCTTCTAAAACAGTCAAAAGTATGGTGGATAATACAGATAAAAATTTATAGATATATTAAACTCATTTTGGCCAAATCTGCTTTATGTTAAAGCAGTGTCCTTAGTGAAACTTCTCTGGCTTCACAGAACAGATATCCCCGTGAAGTTGCCATCAGAGGAGAGGCATATTGCATGGATCTGGAATAGGAGAGCTCAAACACTGGGGCAGTTTCTGGAATCAATTTTTGTAGGTAACTCTAAATCTTTCTGCTTATCTGCTCTGTTCTCTTCTCTTGACCAACTGACTCCCTCTATTTTGCGTATCTCAGAGCTCTTTATGTTACCAACAGTATAAGACCTAATGCAAATTGGCATTAACAATAAAGAGCTTCATTAGCTCACATATTTACAAAGTCTAGAGGCTATCTAGAGAAAGTCTTGAGAGTTAGCTTAATCCAGAGGCTAGAACGTGTCAACAGGGAATAGGAAGAAGGACTTTAACTGTGGTTAGACCCTATCCTTGAAATATCGCAGGTGTCTTTGATGAAAAAGAAAAGAATAATGATCAGAAGTCTATGGGTTTTAGCACTAGGACTTAGATGGTCTGAGAGCTGCCAGGGCTTCGGTGTCTGAGGCCTAACAACCCTCAGAGGGTGTCAGAGTTGGGTTCTCCAGGAAGTAGACTCTGTGACAGAATTTCCTGTCCAGGATGTTTATCAGGGAGTGTGCTTGAGATGGACACCTGTGGAAAGGAGGATGGACTAGGAGTGGGCAAGGGAGAAGTCAAGCCGTGATGCGGGCCAGGCAGCCTCAGCTGACCCCACAGGGAGCTCTGGAGCTGAAATGATGACCCATCAGAGTTGTTCCAACTTAGGCAGAAACCTCTGGGCCTTTATATCCCCATATCGGTCAGTCATTGGATATGGCTGTTCCTCAACGGGAAGGCAGGGCAACAATCTGGAGCCAAAGCAGTCCCTGAAGGAGCTGACAGCTGGAAAAATGACAACATTCCCCAAAGCTGAGCCAGCAAGTCCTTCCTTGAAGCAGGATCTGGGAAGTGCATCCCTGTGTCCATCCTAGAAGAGTATTTGATACCGTGGAGAGACGCTGAGACTGCTATGTTAATTTTTTTAAATCACTCATCAAGAGAAAGGAGAAAAGACTTCTGTATCCATGATAAAATTAGAGAATCTTTTGCAAAGATCAGTATGGCAGATGCTATTGAGACAACTGAGTGATCTGCTACTGGTGCCATTTACAATGAATTGTTGCTACAAAAACCTGGTCTGTATAGGCAAGCAGAAGGACCCTCACAGATTATATACCAGTTAGGAAGGTTATTTGGAGAGGTGGCTAAGGAGGAGGAAGATCAAAGAAGGACAGTCCTATGGTCTACTTTCAGGAAATAGCCCAGAACATTGGTTAGTTCTGGGGAAATCCAACTCAAGTTTGGGCAAGAGAGTGAAAGTGGGCATGATTCAGCTGCCTGGGGTTGAGTTCCCAACATCTAGATCCCATCCAGATCCCATCCAGACCCCATGAGAGTGGAATAGGCAGGTTTCCCATCTCTTTGAGGTAGGCTCTTTGGACTAACTGGTGATCAAGTTTTCTGATTTGTTACCGGTGTGGGTCAGTCAGGCACAAATAGCACAGTGGCAAACAAACAGCAAATTGCCTCTTACTGCTCATCAAACAATTGGTTCTGTGTGGAGTGGACTGTTGCCAAGGACCCAGTGACTCAGGGTTTTGTGCAGAGATGGCCAGGGATCCCCCAGCCATATACATCAGAGATAATTCAGCTCTGGTGAGTTCTGGGGTATAGGACCTCAAGACTCTGGTGCCAGAAACACTCATTCTTTTAAGTTTCTGAAGAAAACAGATGTTCCCGAGCAAACAGATCCCTTTGCTGAGAAATGAACTCCAGCCATTGAGAAGATAAACCACGTGAAAAGGTCAGAAAATGGGAGCAGAGCTCAAGATGTGAGCTCCGTGGACATCACAAGAGTACAGATTCATATGAAACCACTGGCACAACTGCTGGCGGGATGCATAGACCTTGAGGTAGAGAGAGAGTTAGAGAGAGCAAGGAGCTACCTAATCACACTCTCCCCAGTGTTGAAGGCTGTGTGTGTGTGTGTGTGTGTGTGTGTAGGAATACACATCAATCTCGCTCTGGCCCTCTCAGGGAAATGGCTGTTTTCTTTAAAAAAAAATTTTTTTTAAGTTTATTTATTTATTTTGGGAGAGACAGCACAAGTGTGGGAAGGGCAGAGAGGGAGAGAGAATCCCAAGTATGGCCAAATACATGAAACCGTGAAATCGTGACCTGAGCTGAAACCAAGAGTCAGATGCTTAACTGACAGAGCCACCCAGGTGCCCCTAAGATTTTATTTTTAAGTGATCTCTACACCCAGCGTGAGAATTGAACCTACAACCCCAAGATCAAGAGTTGCATGCCCTATTGACTGAACCACCCAGGTGCCCCAAGGGGTGGCTTTTTTCTGTTCCTTGCCCATCTGGGTGGAGGTGGAACAGGTTACCTTCTTGCTACTTGGTTATTTATAAACCATTCTGCCTCCTTTTCCTTAGCTTCGCCCCTCACTTTGAATCTAATGTTGTTAGGCCATACCACTCACTGCTTTCCAAGTTATTCTTGTCTACTAACCTCCGGGTCTTTTCTCAAAATTCCCTGAAGACTGTTGTTCCTGTTTCTCACCAACACTATCCTTGTCATATATTTTGGTGATTTTGATAACCTTGGGAACATTTCAACCAGTGCTTGACTAGAAGCAACTAGAAGTTCTATGACTTCTTCCCCAGTGATCTTGTTTTTTAATCTTCCTCTTGGTTCCACCATAGACTTTGACAGGACCAATCTGCAGTGTCTCCATACTCTCAGTTTCAAGCATCCCCCCTCTTACCTTTTCGGTGCATTCTTTCCAGTATCCTGCTTTAACAAACCTTAGATCTCCACTGGAGCCTTTAATCTCTTGATCCTACTAACTTTACAGTGCCCCTTACATCCCACTTGTCCTCCTGTTCCACATTACCTATTTTAAGTTCCATGGTCAGTCATTTAATTACTTCCTTGCACTAATCTTCAACTCTCTTCAACTCCCTAATCTTCATTTCTTGCCTGATAGTAATACTTTGGTAAAACCTCAACCCTGGTTAAAATTAATTTTTCTACTACTGTTGCCTGTAACCATTCAATTGAAGAAAAACAATCAACAATGCTGACTGGTCTCACTTTAAATTCATAATCATGAATCTCACATGGGTCCTCACAGCCATCTAGCAATTGTACAGGTCTCTGATTTTACTTTTCTGGACAACTATTTTGTACTTTATTTTCCTTCTTCAGACCTCCAACATTTCTTCCTCTATACTATTAATCGATGAATTTGCTTCCTATCTGTGTTAGTTATCACTTTCTAATCCAAATTTAGCATATTAAAACAACAAACATTATCTCACACAGTTTCTGGGTGCATAGTCTGGCTCGAGGTCTTTTATGAGATTGCTGTCAAGTTGTTGGCCAAGACAATAGTCTCTGAATATTTGATTGGGGCTGAAGGATCCACTTTCACAATCATTCACAGGGCTGCTGGCAGAAGTACTTTGCCATGTGGGCCTTTTTATAGAGCTGCTTGTGACATAAATGGCCTCAGAGCAAGTGATCTGAGAGAGAGTGGGAACAAGTGAGAGAAAGAGAGAGACATAATACAGCATCTTTACATCCTAATCTCTGATGTGATATATCATTACTTCTGCCATATTCCATTGGTCACCAGACCAACCCTGGTACAGTGTAAAAGGGGACTACAGAGGGTGTGAACACCAGGAGGTGGGGAACATCAGAGGCTATCTTGTAGGCTGACTACAATACTATTTTACAGAGAAAATGGAACAGTTAGAAGAGAACTTCCCCAACTCCCGCCACTATCTTACCCAATTACAAGTATATAGTCTGCTTTCCCTGCTATTGTTATAATGAACTTTTCCTCCTGCTATCTAAGGCCATTCCCTCTTGCCCACTTAAGGACTCAGATGCAAACATTTTCCCATCTCTCTCCTGCATTGTCAGCTTTCTCCTATCTACTGGATAATTCCCAACAACAAAAAAATGTGTGCTGTGATTTTAAAGAATCATCTTGTGATTCTATCTTTCCTTTCAGCTACCCATTTCTCTATGTCCCTTTACAACAAAACCCATTGAAAAGGTTGTCTAAAATTGCTGTCTCCAAATCCTCCTTCCCTTCTCTTTTAAGTCTACTCCATCAGGCTTATACTCTCCAACTACTCCAAAAACACTGCTCTTTTAAAAGTCATCAATGACCACATTGTTAAACCCAATAGTCAATTCTTAGTTATCCAATTTGAGCTATCAGCAGGATTTAACATGATGGTCTGTTCTCTTCAATGAAACATTTCCTCCACTTGGATTTCAAGCTATCACACATTCTTGGTTTTCTTCCTTAGCTTACTAGCTGATCCTTCCCTCTTTCTGCATTCCTCTCCCCTTCTTAGCCTCTTTATTGTTAGGATACTCCACGGCTCAGTCCTTAGATCTCTTTTCTTATCTGTCTATAATTCACTCCCTTGATGATTTCATTTCATCTCCTGGCTTTAAATTTATAAGCTAACAACTCCCAAGTTTATATTTCTAGTCCAGAACTCTCCTATGAACTGCAGATAACTTCTATCATACTTCTATCATATCTTAGATGTCAACTAAACACAACTTAAACTGAACTCCTGATCTTTCTCCCAAACCTACTCCTTCCACCATTTTCCCCAGCTGAGTAAAATGGCAACTCCATCCTGTCAATTGCTCAGGATGAAATCACTAGAATTTTTCTTGACTCTTCTCTCTCTCTCACACACACGCTCCATATCCCAACTTTCAACAGGTCCTGAAAGTTCTGCCTCCCAAGTATATTCAGAATCCAACTACTTCTCACCATCTTTACCACTACTTCCCTGATCCAAGACATCATAATCTCCTATTGGGATTACTGGAATAGCCTCTTAATTGGCCTACTGCTTATACTTCTGCCACACTCAGTCTATTCTCAATATGGTATCCACAGTGATTTAAAGAAAAAACAATTGAGTCACATTATGGCATTCCTTTGCTCAAACCCTCCAGTGGTTCCCCATCTCAATGCCTTTCCATGGCTTACAATGCTTTATATAATTGCCCACCCCCTAACTTTTGACTTCCTATATCAACCCTCTCCCCCTCTCACTCTGTACCAGTCACGCTAGCCTCCTTGCTGTTTCACAGCCAGACAGATACCCACTTTGGAGTGATTGTACTTGCTGTTCCCTCTACCTGGAACACTTAACTCTCCTTTGAAGATCACAGTAGCTTGTTCCATTATCTCATGGAGGTTTGCATTGGAGCCTTTGCTCAAAAGTACCTCAGTAAAGGCATACTATCTAAAATTTCACTTCCCCTCCAGTACACTGTTCTTCTTCTTTCTCTGCTCTTCCTCTCCAGTATTCATCAGCCTCAGGCACATTTACTTACTCATGTGTTTATTCGGTTACTTCTCATCATATTACAAATTCCACGAACAAGGGATATTTGTTTTCTTCACTGCTATATATTTCCAGTGCCCAGAACAGTACTGATATACAAAAAGCTTTCAATGATATGTTAAATGAACGAATGAATGAATGGGTACTTCACGTAATGAAGTGCCCCAGAATTATAGTAGAGCTTGGAGCAGAGAGGGTGACGAGGCTGCGCTGTTCAAATATAAGAATATGTATGTATTAAATAGCCTTATAAACGTAATGATGTGTACACAGGATGGGTATGATTTACTGTTAGTTTAGTTTGTTCCTGTTGGAAAGCTCTGTCAGACCCAGTTTTTTCCATTCTTTTCCCCTGCTTCCCTCTATTGGGACCCCTGGCCCTCTGAGTCAGCGCTCTTCAGTTCAACGTAACCTTTTCCCGCAGGTTTTGTGCTGGTCTCCATCTCTGCACCAGGGGCCTTACACACCTTAACTGTCGCATCACTCAGCAGCTCCGCGAAACCACTCGTCCCCGCCCCGCTCCTCGCGCCTTCACAAACCCCGCCCCCTGAATGAGACATGAAGCGGAAGTGACGTTACCGCGGAGCTCGAAGTCCCGCCCCTTACGCTTTCCCATCCCCGGGGAGGGAATGAAAGACCGGAAGGGGCCGATACATGGCCACCGAAGGGCGGGGCCGGACTGGGCGGGGCCCGGCGGCCCTCCCGAAAGTGGCGGTTTGCTGGAGGCGGTTACCTAGGAATCCCGAGTAGTTTGAATGTGTGGCGACCTGTGCACCGGTGCTTGGTCGGTGCTATCTCAGCAGGAGTGGGACCCCCGAGGCCTAAGAAACAGGCTTTTATCTGGCTCGGGACTCCCCGGCATTCATCGCTTCCCTCCATAACCGGATAGCAGTTATTTGGACTCAGCCTCAGACCCAGGTTCCCATCCGACCCTACCAGCCCCCTTCCTCTCTGGCTGCTACGGTCGTTCCTCCCTTTCCTCGCGGTGCCACCAGTGGGCACAGTCTTCGTTCCCTCAGTAGATCCCTTTTCTCTCCCCTCTCATCCCCATTCCTTGCACAAGGCAGTCTTTAAAACTTAACGCTTTTCATTTGTTCCCATTTCCTTCTCCAGAATTCTTGTTCTTCGACTGTCTGTCAGGCTACTTACTGCCTCCTCCCAGGTTTCTCTCCTTTCCAGGAGCCTGTGGCTGATGGATTAGGAGATTGAGCTTTTAACGCAGTCGCTTGAAGATTTTAAGCTTCTCCTTTCTCCTATCCAGGGGTCACATGCCAGGAAGGATGGCCCCCCTCAAGAAGCCTCGAAATGCCGCAAGGTTGCCCCTGGCTTTAAATCCCCTGAAGAGCAAGGACGTGTTGGCAGTGCTGGCCGAAAGGAACCAGGCTATAGTGCCAGTTGGGGCCTGGGTGGAACCTGCCTTGCCAGATAGTTCGGAAGTCCCAGCATATGTGAGTGTCAGTTTGATGCAGATGTGGTGGGGTTCCTCCCCTGTTTTTGTTCGTTGGTTTGTTTCTGTTTTTTTGTTTTTTGTTTTTTCTTCATATTAGCCTCTAATCCCTGGTGCTTAGATAAAGATGAACTGTCTCGGGGATGTCCTTTTATAAATAGTTATGTTCTTGCCTTAGGATTGTAGAACAAACATGTATTTGCCAAAACTGTATTTCACAAACTCTTGATTGCTTGCTGTGCACAAGACATACGCCCTGTCTGTATCTTCTGGACACCCTGCAGCTAGTAGGGATGACAGTTGCCGCACTTAATTTAAAATGAATTGATTGTTTAGAGTTATGGTAAGTGTGTGATAGAGATTCTGTAAGATTCAGATACAGTAAGAGAATAAGGAAAGAAGAGATTAATTCTGACTGAGATCCTGAGGAAGTTTGACCTATAAACTCCAGGAAGACGCAGACCTTTATATTTTGTTCATTCCTGTCCTGTCATGTAGTAAGTCTCAAGGAAATATTTGTGGAATGAATGAGTGTGGAAATATAGCCTATGTTAGTCCTTAAGAAATGAAAATGCTGTAAGTATAGATCGTAGGGAAGCGCATTTCAGGTGAAGGGAAACTTTTGCAAAGTTTACATGTGCGCCTGTTTCCATAATAACTCTCATATGTACTAATTAGCGCAGGAGGACAATTTTGTAAGAAGGTTTTTGATAGTCTTTCACCAAACTGTGCCCCTTAGCTATTTGTTGGAATTTTATTGTGGCACTTACCACATTATATTTATAGTAAGTTGCATGCATGTCTACTTTTCCTGATGGAGTGTGAGCTTCCAGAGCACAAGGGAAAAAAAAAAAATCTCATTTTTTACCATCCCCAACTTTGTCTTAGTGCCTGATAAATATAAGCACTTGGTAAGTATTTATGGAATGCACAAATTGTGTGAGGGTATTCTGCACATATAGACAAAATGCTGAACATGAGACGAAAAATATGAGTGGTCCTTGATCTCAGAGAAGAAATGAGACATGTTTAAAGTAAATCTTAAATTACAAAGCAATTTCATATATTCATTTTATTTTTTTATATGTATGTTCATATATATTCATTTATTCCTCTTCTGCCTATTTCCAGAAAGGATTTGAAGTGTCTAAGTAGTATATGATTAAGTGCTATGATACTTAAGGAAGAAAGGTAGGACTTTGGGTTGATGTGATACAGGCAAGCTTAATGAAGAAATTAGGTAATCAAAGAAGGAGGAAGATTCTCCAATTAAGGAGAATGGGGAGAGTAGGAAGTGAGGGAGGTATATTCAGGATTCTAAGGGTAGATTAGATTGATTGGAGAGGATGTGTAGTGGGATTGTGGAAAATAGGAGCTGTTGGGAACCACAGCTGTAGGGAAATCTTGGATAAGGGATTGACTTCATGCATTGTGTAATATTTACAGACAAATATGGTAAAACAATGTTTTGACTAGGTTAATTGCTTCAAAAATTTTTTGAGGTGAGATATAGATTGGCTTCTGGGGGATGAATTAGGATATAATTGTAACAATTTAGCCATGAAGTATGGCATCAGGACTTGTTTCATGATAAGGAATAGAAAGGGAAAGCTTTAAAAAAGGGTGGTTGAAGTAGGAATGAAAAGGGATAAGTGTAAGAAACACCCCAGAAGAGTTAAGAAGGTTTGGTACAAAGGTATTTTGGTATTTAAGTTATTGACACCTCGTTTTCATTGCTCAAATTATGGCATCTTTGTTTCTTTTTAATCTTTATTTATTTTTAAGAGAGTGAGAGAGACAGAGTGAGAGCAGGGGAGGAACAGAGAGAGAGGGAGACACAGAATCCGAGGCAGGCTCCAGGCTCTGACCTGTCAGCACAGAGCCTGACTCGAGGCTGGAACCCACGAACCGTGAGATCATGACCTGAGCTGAAGTCGGACACTTGACCGCCTGAGCCACCCAGATGCCCCTGGCATCTTTGTAATGTAGCATCAAAATGCCTAAAAACCACCAGAATTTTCTTTTTCTATGTTAAAAAGAATTTAGTCTCATGTTCCCAAACTTTAACTCAAAATATTAGTCTTGGAAAATATATGTCTCCTTTCCCTCACTTACAAAATTTTGATCAGTACCAGTCAACGGCAATTTGATCAAGCATTTCCTAGAACTCTACCAATTTAGTGTGTATAGTCTGGGGAATCCACTCTTATTGACAGATGCAGCTTCTGTCAGCTCAGAATAAATGCTGAATAGTTACTTTTAAAGTGTGGTAGACCTAATACATGCTTATTTTAAAGGGAAACTCTTAATCATTTTTGTTTCAAAGTTTCAAGGAGCCATTGAGATTCCTAAGAATACCATAGCTTCAGACCTCCCCTTCCACTAATTAAATTAGCATCAAAGGACACTGGTATTCTATCAGCATATATGGCTGTCGCATTATTTTATAATTTATCTGATTATCTGTTGTTGTATAGCAAACTGCCCTAGATGTTAGTGGCATAAAGCAAATTATACCGTGTGTCAGGATTTAGAACAGGGCACAGTGAGGATGGCTCGTCTACAACACGATGTCTGAAGCCTCTCGGTTGAGACAGCTGAAATAGCTGGAGATGTCTGGGACAACTCTACTGGATTCTGGCTATTGGTTGGATTTCTTGTTTCCTCTTCATCTGGCCATCTACTGGGCTGTGATGTCCAGGGTGGCTTTCTCACTCACATGTCTGGCACTGGGCTAGGATGACTAGAATGGCTGCGGGCTTGCTTGGTTGCTTTCTCTTTCCGCATGGTTTCTCTATCTGGCTAGTTTGGGCTTCCTTTCAGCATGGTGGTCTCAGGGTAGAACTCTTATATGGTGGCTCGTTTCCCCTAGGGCGAGCACTCCAAGAGCTGTAGGTGGAAGTTGCTTTAAGACCTTGCTTGAGAAGTCATGGAGCCAATGCTTCTGCCTCATTCTGTTGGATATATACAGAGCCAGACTACAATCAGTATGGGAGATTATTACACAAGAGCGTTGATACTGGGAGGCTTGATTCACTGTGGGGAGAAGGGGAGATCATCTTTGGAGACTACTGTGAATACTAAACATAAGTTTCATCATACGTGAATTATCCAAAAATGTTCTTTGTTTGTTGCGAGAAATACTTCTTTCTATATTGTCCCCTTGGATAGTCCTTAGGGTACAAAAAGTCTATGTCTATGAGGAATTAGTTGTACAATTGAAACAATATCTATTTTTGCTTAAGCCAGTATTTCTCAAATTTATTTGACTCTGGGAATCTCTTAATGTCCCAGAATCTGAGACAATGTTCTTGGGTTCTGATTGCCTTATAAAAATGGTGTTTGCTGAGCAAAATATATTTCTAAAATATGGTATACTCTTACCTTTGGTTTACAGTTGAGATTCACAATTTGGAATCAGTCATACACTAATAAGATGTTCAATAATCTCAGCATGGAGGTAAAAGGGGGCAGACAGACAATGGACATAAAAGAGGCAGGATGGCTTTAATTTTCTGGAGCCTGAGTTAATTTTGGTCAGTTGTTCAGTCTTTACTACATATATCTCTCCTTTGGAATTATTTTACCCAATTGTTCTTTGATATTTGTTTTGTACACTCTATTCCTATGGTATATACTTGTGTAGAATATGGGATAGACTTCTTGGAAAATGTAATTTTTATTGGAATTTAAATTCTTTTCATTTTGAGAGTTAATGATTGCCTTATGAAATATTTGAGGCTCTTTTCTGAATTAGAATTTGGAATCACTGTGTTAGAAGAAGGGCTGGATAGGAGTATGATTTTATTTATTTGAAGATCCCTTATGAAAGAGAGACATAGTCAAGAGACAAGCAGTAACAGTATAGGGCATAAGTATTGGAGTCAGAGAGACTTGTAGCTCTGCTGCTTGCCAGCTGTAGGATCTTGGGCTAAAGATGAATCTTTCTGAGCCCCAATTTCCTCATCTTTAATATAAAGAATAAGAATACCTTCTATTGGAGGTAGTTTTAGGGATTTAGTGATATAATGTGGTTAAAGTGCTTGTCTTGTAATAGATCTTTAATAATAATAACTGCTTGGGGCACCTGGGTGGCTCATTGGTTGAGCGTTTGACTCTTGGTTTCAGTTCAAGTCATGATCCCAGGGTTGTGGGTTCAAGCCCCGAGTTGGGTTCTGTGCTGAGCATTGAGCCTGCTTAAGATTCTCTCTCTCCCTCTCCTCCTTTTTCCTGCTTGTGCTCTCTCTCTCTCTCTCTCTCTCTCTAAAAAAAAAGTAACTGCTTTTAATTATGCCTGTGGTTGTTATTCAAAGCATTCAGAGGAAGTGAATACTGATTAGGGACTCAAATGGGATAAAATGTTCTAGATCGTTTAGAATGTGTTTTAGAATTGAGCATTACACAAATATTAAGTGCCTTTATATTCAAGGCTCTGTGTCATATACTGTAGGAGAAACAAAAGAGGATAAATACATTTCCTGCCCTCACAGTGTACCTAATCTAATGGGGGAGTTGAGAAGTATTACACGCAATGTTAATAAGAATGAGAGGTACTATAGCATAGGAAGCTCAGAGCAAGAACCAATTATGGAAGGTGGTTGGTTATTAGATGGTCTTAAAGAATGAGTACCACCTTTACTTTACTAGATGGAGATGACAGGAAGGTTAAAAATGGAGCATAAATCTGAGTGTGAAGGCATTTTATAATAGGACATGTTTGGTGAGCGGTGAGCAATTTGGTGTATCTGGACTGTTTTATTCATTTTAGAAAATGTGTAACAAGATAGGTTTGAATTGGTTCATTAAGAATTAATGAAGGCAACTTTAGTTGTCAATTCAATGAAAAATTAAGATTTGATTTGAGTACAAAAATTCCAATTTTTAGTTTTTGATTTGGTTTGAGTTCTTGGTACTCAGTAGCTATGTCTAGATTATCAGCTTCTGAACTCCTGTGATTTCCTTACTATACTGGGAATTTTGGATTATAGAACTGAATTATTTTGTTGGGATTGTACCTTGACAGCTTTGTGCTTAAAACAGTCCTAACAGGCAAAACTGCTGACATTTAAGTTTATTTTCTTTCATCTTTCAAGACTTCAGCATATATGATTGAAGAAGAACTAAAGGAACAACTAAGAAAAAAACAAGAAGCTCTGAAGCATTTTCAGAGACAAGTCAAACGCCGAGTAAATCAACAAATCAGGTTGCGAAAAAAGCATCAGCTTCAGAGATCTTATGAAGCAGTAAGTTCAAAAGAGAAACCATATTTTATTCTTATGTTGTTCTGACTCATTTTTTTGTTTTCACCAAATAATCAAAAACAATGTCAGAATTTTGGATTTGGGTTTGAATTTTGGCTTTGCTGCTTGCTAGCTATGTCACCTTGGGCCTATTACTTCTCTGGACTGTAGTTTCTTTATCTATAAAATGAGGCTATGATATTTGTCTCACAGTGTTGTTAGGAGAATTTGATAGGTAAATTATTAGCACATTAGGGATGCCTGGTAAATATTAGTTTCATTGCTTGCTAAAGCTTTCCTCTTTCTATCCTTTACCCTGATTTAAAGTCTTTTGGGCCACTTATAGGCATTATTTGATTGTACTGGCCCGGAGTAGAATCTCACTAGAAGAATCTCACTCTTTCTTCCTTTGTGTAGGCAGAAAAAGAAGGCTCTATAGCCATGCAGTCCTCAGATCCAGCACATTTAACTCCTAAAAGAACAAGTGTTTTTCCAAAGAACTTGAATGCTGCAATTGGAAGTGCTAGGTTACCTCCTTCCCAGGTGCTGGGGGATGGACTAGAAGATAGAGAGAATCAGAATGAATTACTCCAACAACAAGCCCAGGCTGTAAGTACATACTCATTTTATGCCTGATTTTCTTTAGATACATGCCATATCTATAATATGAAGTAGAGATTAGGAGGTATCCTACTCAACTTCACTTTTAATTACCTTCTTTTTTTTACTTTTGTAAAGTGGGGAATAGTGGAATGATGTTTATTTTTTATACATATTCTAAATTTATTTATTTTTGGTAAGACAATTTAGAATCATCTAAAGGAAGCTGCCAAACTCTAGAGTTAAAAACTTATGAGAAACAGCTTTAAGTTAAAGAACATAGATTTTTTTCCCAATTGTACTGGAATTGTGTTATGGGTAAGTTATTGTTTATGGTATCTGGACAGAACTGATTCCTAACGTCTATTGCAAAAAGGTACAGTACATATACAGGGCACTTCATTCATTATTTTTGTCTCTTTTTCCTCATTTCTGTCCTTTAGTCTGATAATCACAATAAATAGATCTATAGGTCAAGTAATAACATAGTAAACTCTTGACATAGAATTAAAAAAAAAGTAACATATCCTAAGTAATTGATTATCTGTTATTTAAAAATTAATCACCATGAGTAGGTTCATCCGCTGAAATCACTTGAGACTGTGCACTCAACTCTCCTTAGTGTACCTGAGCCTTTTGTCCACTCGATACCATATTCTTCAACTCTGCTGTAGGAATTATACTTCATCTTATTTAAAATGTATTTCTAGGGATAGTGAGAGGAGAGCAAAAGTGTAGAAAATGATGATTATGCAAAAATAAAAATTTCGTCACTGCTGACGTGCTTGGTCATAAGTATGAAGGGATTGTATAGTTGTTAGTATAATTAGGGAAAGCTTTATAAGCATATATTATATTGAAATACTTAAAAAATTTTTTTTCTTTGCCCAAACTATGACTTTTTCTTGCCATTGCTTGGTTTGTAGTAATCATTTTAAAAATCATTTTTGTTTCCTTTTTTAAGGTTATGAACAATCTGTTGAGCAAATATTTATTCAATCAGGCACTTCATAAAGTATAAGGGATAGAACATTGATGAAAACAGACACGGTTGTTGCCTTCGTGGTGCTTGTGGCTATAATCCCACCGTAGTGAGGATTTTACTTCATCTGTATAGTATATAAGTAGAACACATCAGTTCACAGATATTTGAATATACTGTGTTTCTTAAACATTGAACGAATGAAATGTGAAATGGGACCCTTTATGGGGGTTTACATTTCCAAGTAGAGATGTAAAGCTGGTAGACCCCAATCTATTAGATAATAACATAGAGATATTTGCTATATTTGGTGATAAAGTTGCACTAGGGAATTTCAAAAATTTTTCAATTCCAAGGAAATATTTCCTGGAAGAGGTGGAATTGAGTTGTATATTTTGAATTGGTAAGGTGAATTGAATCGGTGAATTGAAGAGAATTTTGAGATAGGAGGAACAGTTAAGAGTGTAGAATGTATAATGAGCTTGGTATATTTGGGAATAAGTGATGGAACCTTTCTGATTGATAGTTTATAGAGGAGGATGACAGAAAATTGAGGTTACATAGGACGAAATCAGGTTATGAAAAGCCTGAAATGTTACAAAACTAAAAAAAAATTTATACCGTTTTTTTCTTAAAAGATGAACTACTAAAGAATGTTCAGTGACCTAAACTACTTTAAGCCTATAAACTTTTGCCCAAATAGCATCTTGACATTAGATGCTTTTTAATCTTACTGTTTCTGTTGCAGTTTTTTTTTTAATTTTTTTTAAATTTTTTTAACGTTTATTTATTTTTGAGACAGAGAGAGACAGAGCATGAACAGGGGAGGGGCAGAGAGAGAGGGAGACACAGAATCTGAAACAGGCTCCAGGCTCTGAGCTGTCAGCACAGAGCCTGACGCGGGGCTTGAACTCACGGACCGTGAGATCATGACCTGAGCCGAAGTCAAACACTCAACCAACCGAGCCACCCAGGCACCCCTTTTTAAAATTTTTTAAAAGTTATTTTTGAGAGAGTGAGAGAGAGAGAATGAGAATGTGCGAATGCATGGGAGAGGCAGAGAGAAAGAGAGAATTCCAAGCATTCTCAGCAGAGAGCCCAACGCAGAGCTTGAACTCAAGACATGAGATCATGATCTGAAAGGAACCAAGAATTTGACATTGAGCCACCCAGTCACTCCTCTGTTGCAGTTTTTATCCACTAGATGTCACTAAGAACTAGACAGTGAGGCATTGTTCAAGCACTAACTCCCTTGATTTATCTAGAAGTGGTTGAGTAAATGGTGAATATAATTCACTTTCTGAATATTGGTGGACTTTTCAGTTTTCGTGTGCCACGGAGTGATAGAACCATAGAATCCTGGAGCTGGAGGGTTTTAAAAGTTCATCTGACATATTGAAATACTTAAGGATGAAATGATTTGATATCTGGGGTATACTTCAAAGTAATATAAGGGTGAAGTGAAGTAAGGCATTATAGATAAAATAAGATGGGCCAGGAATTGATAATGTTAAAACTGTTTGGGTGTGTATGTGGGATTCATTATAGCTTCTGTCTACTATATGTTTGACATTTCCAATATGTTTGAATTTATTTACATTTTTTAAAATCTTTTTTAAAAAGTTGATCTTTTTTGTTGTTGTTGTTGAGAGAGAGGCAGAGAGAGAAAGAGGGATACAGAGAATACCAAGCAGGCTCTGTGCTATCAGCACAGAGTTTGTGGGGCTCAAACTCATGAACTGTGAGCTCATGACCTGAGCTGAAATCAAGGGTCGGATGCTCAACCAACTGAGCCACCCAAGCGCCCCTGAATTTATTTACATTTTTAATTAAATGTTAGAAAAGAGAAGACATTATCTAGTCTAACCTTTCTTTCTCTAAAGAATTCTTTTTATATTGTCTCTAGTTTCTGCTAGAACACTGCCACTGTTGAGCAACTGACCACTTTTTAGGCTATTCATTTTTAGAAGTCTTGAAATTATTACAAGTATTTTATCAATATACTAAGTCAAAATGTTCCTATAATTTTTACCCATTGGGCCTAGTTTTGCACTCTCAAGTAATAGAAAATAAAATACCATGGTCATCTCTAAGACACTTCAGGTATTTGATTATATTTGATTATAGCTATCATTTCTGTCTCTTTTTTTCTTTTTTGGGGGGAGAGAGAGAGTGCGCGCGCGCACATGTGTGTGCACATGGGGGAAGGGGAGAAGGAGAGGGAGAGAGAGAATCTTAAGCAGGCTCAATGACCAGCGTGGAGCCCAACACAGGGCTTGATCTCATGACTGTGAGATTGTGACCTGAGCCAAAATCAAGAGTCAGATGCTTAACCAACTGAGCCTCCCAGGCGCCCCCCATTTTTCTCTTTTGATTCTTACATTCCTAATGCTTTCAGTCATTATAATCTTGGTTGATTTCTTCTGGATGCTATTTAGTTTTTCAAATATGCTCTTTTCAAATATGGCCTTCAAAACTGGATGTGGCCCTGTACCCCAACATGTGATTTTGCTGGGACCTCTCTTATTCTGTACCCCCACCCCAGCCTTCACTTATAATACTTGGTATTACCTTCTTGTTCTGAAATAGATAAGATTGGGTACCTAAAGTTAGCTACTATAATCATAAAACTGGAAGAAATTTCAAGTGTTCCCATAAAATAGAACTAGCCTAGCCCCCTGCTTTTGTTCAGACTGATATTTATCTCTAGGGATTGAGTTTCTATTGTGTCCCTTGATAACTTCATTTTGGTTGGGAATCAATGAACAGCTGATCATTGTTTCATTCTCACCATGTAATAATTTTTTTTAAATACACTATTAAGTTTACCACTATTTTCTAGCATGGGATATCTCAGCTTTTTATTTCTCACTGAATCTTTTATTATCTTGTTTTTTATTTTTATTCTCTCTTTGTAATGCAGGCTTTCCAGCTTTTTCAACCCTGGAAATACCAATTAATTTTGGTAATTAAGAAAGATTTAAGCAATGTGAAATAACCTGATAAGTTTTCTTAATCTATCATTGGAAAACTATTGTTTGAGTTAGGCTCTTTGGCTGCAAGACTTCATTTATTTCAAGAACATGCATGGGATGATAATGGCAGAATCAGAAACTCCCTTAAGGAGTCAGAGGAGTTTTTCTGGCTCTGAGGTAGCTCCAGTGATCACAACAGCATAGGTTCTTTGATTTTCACAACTAGTATTTAATCAATAACTTGATTGATTCAGTTGTTCTCATAGGGTGACCCACCTTCCTTATTGTCTGAGGACATGAGACCTTCAGTGCTAAACCTGGACAGTTCCAGGCAAAGTGGGAGTGTTCCCTGTCTCTACACATATGCTTCTCTCTTATTTGCTTAATTTTTCTACTACTGGTATTCTCATCATCACAGCTCTGAAACTTAGGCATACTTATGGCTCCTTTAGCCTCTTTTCTCCAGCTTCGGACCTTTTAGGTTCAGTTCCTGTGTCTGATTTCTCATACTTCCTAGTTCATCATGTAAGATAAGGAATCTTCATTATCCCAGCCTGCCTTTTTATGCAAGATCTAGGTTATTGGTGAGCCTATAGCTTGGGAGGCCCATTTAATAATTTGATTTGTAAAATTCCCCTATTTTCTATATTTTTGTTTAATGCTTATGAACATTGACTTTGGTCCTTGTATTCGTTTTTGTCTGCTGTTAACAAATTACCTCAAACTTAGCGACTTGAAATGACAAATTAATTCTCTTGAAGTTCTCGAGGCCAGAAGTCCAAAATCAGTTTCAGTGAGCCAAAATGAAGGTATCAGCAGGGTCTCTTCCACAGATTCTAGGAGAAAATTTGTTCCTCGACTCTTCTAGTTTTTGGTGTCTGCTGGCTTTCCTTTCCTTGTGGTTACATTGTACCAATCACTGCTTCTGTCTTTACATCACCTTCTTCTTTTCTGTATGCCACATCTTCCTCTGCCATCTCTCTCATAAGGACAGTTGGGATGGCATTTAGGGCCCATATGGATAGTCCAGGATTATCTCCTCATCTTAAGATCCTTAATTTAATAATATCTGCAAAGCCCCTTTTTTCTTATAAAGTAACGTTTATAGGTTTCAGGGATCAGGACCTGGTGTCTTTGAGTGTCCATTAGTCAGCCTATTACAGTCCTCATAGCTGGTCCTTGAAAGGGCTTTCGGGTTGAGGTTTGATGAAGGGTTATGGTAATGACAGAGAAATGGAAAGACTATAACGTATATTCCAACTGCTGGACCAGTTGAAATATCCTGCTTAAGGGACTAAAATCAATCTGTGACTCTAATAGAGGTTTGGACTTGTTGGGAGATGTAGATTATGTATCCTTATTTTAAATCTGTTACAACAGCTATTTTGAATCCTTGGTCACATTGTGCAGGGCAATAACATCTACTATACTTGGCAATGAGTAAAAGCAGGCACATTTGTGGCTCTGTATTTTTTATAACTTTAACTGTACATATATCTCTTTTTATAGTATGATTACCTCTATCTTGATCCCTTTAGCCATTCTGCTAACCAAATTTAGAAGTCCTCCTCTTAGGGGTGCCTGGATGGCTCAGTCGGTTAAGCAACCGACTTAGGCTCAGGTCATGATCTCACGGTTCGTGAGTTTGAGCCCCGCATCGGGCTCTGTGCTGACGGCTCAGAGCTTGGAGCCTGCTTCTGATTCTGTGTTTCCCTCTCTCTCTGCCCCTCCCTGGCTTGCTCTCTGTCTCTCTGTCTCTCTCTCTCAAAAATAAACATTAAAAAAATTTTTCTTAAAAAAATAAGTCCCCTCTTAGTAAAATAAAGAGTAATGTTTCAAGCTGATTTCTCTGGTGAGAGGTGTAGACCTTTAGAAGCAAGGACAAAACAGGTGATATGCTGTAGGGAAACTGCACCGGTAGTGAGAGTGTTTTTATCCCTAGCTCACCATTAGTAAAAACCAAAGTGTTTGTTATTTATATCTGTAAATCATAGTCATGATTTACTTTCCAGGGAGAATTGATATCATTAACTTTTACTGGATTGGTTGGAACTGGTCCTGACTTTGCCTTAATTTTACTTTGTAGTATAGGGATATGCTTTTCTTCTACATGATGTAGTGCTTAGCCTAAAACATGGTACTTTGTTCATTTCTGTATTTTCTTTAAGGGAACATTCTGTGCAGATTTGTGAAAAATAAAATAGGCTATGCTCTTCTGAAAAAGAGATCAAAACAGGTGCTTACTGAAATGACCTGGTAGATGTAGGGAATGAACACAAAGTCAATGTATTTAATATTAATACTCATTATCAGCTGTTACTTAGAGTACTTGAAACAAATGGGTTCTGTTGAGATGTTGGAGTTTGTGTTCTGAGTTAACTTAGAAAGACTTCCTGGAAGAAGGGGGGTTTGAGAAAAGACTTTGAATAGCTACAGGTTTCAAATGTTAGGGGTGAAGAAGGGATTCTTGTAAACAGGAAAAGAGGATTTTAGAGGGACTAGGAATGGAGTCCTCTAGCAAGGAGTGATGAAAGTGATTAGGCATGCAAAGACTAGTCGAAGAAATAACTCCTTATTGAGAAGATGGATAGGAGGTAAAGAATGTATTTGCTCATAATTTCTAAAATTATTAATTAAAACTTTTAGGTTCTGATATTTTGTGTACATTCTTAATACAAAGCATATGTTGTTGAAAAATGATTTGAATAACAGCCCTTAAATCAAGTTATGAAATAACAGTATTTTAGAATAATGAAAGTCATGTTGTAAAAGTACTGTCAGCAAACCACAGTCTCCTTTGCAGGTAATCTTCTTGTCTTAGGTCTGGCATTTTTTAATAATAGGGGCCTGTTTTCCTGTTGGAACACTTAGTGAATTTGGTATTAAAACTTTAGCCTGTTTTTGTTTGCTCTTTTTTCCCTTTCCCTGGCAGCTTAGTCAAACCATGAAACAGGCTCGTCACCGACTGGCATCATTTAAGACTGTGAACAAAAAAAATGTGTCAGTGTTTCCAGATGGTAGAAGAAAAACCTTTCCCCACCAAGAGGTAAATTAATTTCTAATAAATTGTTGTAAAAAGTACACATAAATATTTATTTACATCTCAACATTATTTAGAACTGTAAAAATAATTGGAAATAACCTGAAATATCCAATGGTAGGGAATGGTTAAAAAATTATGGTGTATCCATATATAGCTATTGTAAAAAAATATGCTTTCAAAGAATATCTAAAGACAGAAGTGTCTGTGATACAAAATTAAGTGAAAAATGTAGGATACAAAATTATATACAATATATTCTAAATTAAAAAAAAATTATGCAGCCAATGTTTATAGAATGTCTGTCGTTACCAGGCATTGTTCTAGAAGCAGGAAAAAAAAGATAGACAAAGATCCCTCCAGGAGCATCTGTGCTAGCAGGGAAGCAAATAATAAGCAAATAAATGTAGAATATTTTTCAAACAATAAAAAAATAAAGATAAAGCGATGGGAAGAGAATACTATGTGCAGAGACAAAAGCCTGGAAAGAAATGGACCAAGAGGTTAATACTGATTATTTATGGTTAGTGTTAGTACAGGTGATTTTTATTTTCTTCTCTTGGTTTTCCCTATTTAAAAAATTTTCCATAAAGTATATATTTTACTTTCTAGTTAGGAAAAAATCAGTACTGTTATTTCAATTTTTTTTTTTTAATGTTTATTCTTGAGAGAGAGGGAGAGACAGAGCATGAGCAGGGGAGGGGCAGAGCAAGAGAGGGACACAGAATCCAAAGCAGGCTCCAGGCTCTGAGCTGTCGGCACAGAGCCTGATGCGGGGCCTGAACTCATGAACTGTGGGATCATGACCTGAGCTGAAGTCGGACGCTTAACCGACTGAGCCACCCAGGAGCCCCAATACTGTTATTATTTAAAAAGAAATTCTTTTGATTCAAAATACAAGGTTAGAGTGAATAATTGGAACATAGATGCAGAGCTAGACTTAAAAGGATATTTAAGGCTATACTTGTAAAATGATATTGTTCTGTGGCTGTTTATTTCAGTGTTCACAGATTTGGATCCTAAAAATAAACTCATGTATTTTCCTGTGTGTACTTAATTTTGGCATGAATATCAAGTTTTGATAGAAAGCATCTAGTAAAATGGACCATCTCATCTTTTTTCTCTCTCTATTTTTTTTGTGGCCCTCATCACCTCTGTCTCTTAGTTCTTTCTTAGTTTTGCTTCCTAGATTATGTATATACATGTGTGTGTGTGTGTGTGTGTGTGTGTGTGTGTGTGTGTTTGGAAAGAAATGGGTATATATATAAATATATATAAAAATGTTTTTGTATTTTTTCTTAAGTATCTCAACACAACCATCAAAAACATTTGTCTTTTATGTATTTGTAATTTGTAGAATACTAATCTATGTTTCCCTCTTCAGTGATAGTAAGATATTTATAGTTAAATATATAAATATATGGTGTGTATCACAAAAGACATTCCATCCCAGGTACGTTTAGTATGGTTACCCTTTTGTAGTATTGTCTTGTTAAGACTCTCAAGATAGAATTTCTTTTGTACCAAACTTCTCAGTGGCTTGGTTTTTGGACGGTTTTCATACTATGGATTTGGCGACTGTAGTTTGTGCCAGTACTGACTTCAGAGTAGTATTAGAATGAAGTGATTGGACACATTCTAGCAAACCAGAAAAAAAGGGTTATCAGATCCCAGAGACTGATATTTTATGTTGTGTGGAATATGTTCAAACCTTTCAATTGATGCTTTTCCAGAAAAAGTACTGAAATAAATACTTATCCAATAGAGGGAGAAGGATTAAGTCTGAGGTAACATCCTTCTATAAACCAGTTTTATATGTCAAAGATGCCATTTAAATGTAATTCATGATGATGATGATGATGGTGATGATGTATTCAGACTTTCTGCTTATTGCTTCCAAAGAATACATGTGTATTTTTCAGCTAGAACATTGGAAACATATCTCCATAGAAATGAGAATGATCTAAGAAATTAGTGAAAATTTTCACATTTCTTATATCATGTATGTGGTTGTTCCCTCAATTCTGAATAGTTTTCTACCCCCTCAGTTTTGTGAAGTGGAAATCTGCCAGTCAGAAAGGACACAATCTGTAACCTGGTTGAACTCTTGTTTCATTTCCTTGTTAGACTTATTTTTACTGACCTTAGAATCTGTCTGGTTGTTTTTGTTCTTCCAGATTTGGAGGTACAGTTAGAAGATATACTTGCTTGCCCACTGTTGGGTCACTAAGACAAAATCATAAGCCTCCTAAAATTGTTACTGGCTGGTATAGGAACAAGTGGTCATTTATAAAGTTAATATATTCTCCTACCAGCATATTTCCTTCCATATGTTTGATGTGTGAGTGATTTATTTGTAAATCTGAGGTAGAACTAACTACTTGTTTTTCTTTATTCTATGTTAAACCACCCTAATCTGTT
Organism: Panthera uncia; assembly: GCF_023721935.1. Classification (NCBI taxonomy): domain Eukaryota; kingdom Metazoa; phylum Chordata; class Mammalia; order Carnivora; family Felidae; genus Panthera; species Panthera uncia. The sequence goes on along the minus strand of NC_064808.1, from coordinate 89,878,438 downwards.
AAAATTACTCCAGATCTTTCACGAAAACTCAACCCAGTATCATAAGCATATTACTTTCTCTAGACCATTTATTTCTGTATCATTTTTTCTTTCTTTCTTTCTTTCTTTCTTTCTTTCTTTCTTTCTTTCTTTTTTGTTTTTTTAAGAAAGCATTTTGTAGGGAACCATCATCCTTCAAGATAAATATAGGAACAAAAGAACAGTTGCTCTTTAAGTTCCATCAAGGCCTTTGGACTTTTAACTACTTTGCATTACCAGAAATTTATAGAAAATCAGGGAGGGAAATGTAGAGTAGAGGGGGGAAAAATGGCTTGTTAGAGCCATCCACAGCTAATTAAGGTTGGGTTTAAGGATTAAAATTCTAATGTCCAGTAGTGTTTTTTTTCTAACAGTTTTATTGAGATATAATTTATATACTATACTATTTACCAGTAGTGTTTTTTCCTAACAGTTGTATTGAGATATAATTTATATACTATACTATTTACCCACTTAAAGTATACATTTCAGTTATTTTTAGTGTATTCACAGGTTTGTGCAAATGTCAACATAATCTAATCTTTATAACACTTCCTTAACCCTAAAAGAAACCCTATTCTCATTAGCCATCACTTTCTGTTCCCTCCCTTTCCCTACCCCCAGTCCTAAGCAACTAATCTACTTTCTGTCTCTATAGATTTGCTTATTCTAGACATTTCATATAAGTGGAATCATATATATAATATATGGTCTTTTGTGACCTGGCTTCTTTTGCTTTGCCTAATGTTTTCAAAGTTTATTGTAGAATGTGTCAGTACTTCTTTCCTTTTTTATTGCTGAATAATATTCCTTTTATAGCTATATCAAATTTGGTATATCCATTCATCAGTTGATGGACCTCTTGGCTTTTATGAATAACTGTGCTACAGACACTTGTGTACATGTCTTTGTGTGGGCATTCTTTTTTTTAGTAGTGGAATTTGGAGGTTATAGGGTCACTCTATGTTTAACCTTTTTAGAAACTGCCAAGCTGTTTTTCATTAGCAATATATGTGGGTTCCAATTTCTCCACATCCTCTCCAATACTTACTATTGTCCATCTTTTTGATTATTGCCATCTTAGTGGTATGAAGTGATATCTCACTGTACTTTTGATTTGTGTTTTCCTGATGACTTATGATCTTGAGTATCTTTTCATGTGCTTATTGCCCCATTTATATGTCTTGTGGAGAAAGTGTCTATTCTAATGTGGTGGTGTCCATTTTTTGATTGAGTTATTTGTTTTTTCATTATTGAGTTATAAGAGTTCTTTATATATTCTGGATACATGTCCCTTATGAGATATATGATTTACAAATATTTTCTCCCATTCTATAGATTGTCACATTTCACTTTCTTAATGCTATCATTTGTACAAAATTTTTTCTTTTGGTGTAGTTCAATTTATCTATTTTTTCTTTTGTTGCATGCTTTTGATTTAATACCTAATAAACCATTGCTTAATCTTTTTTTTTTTTAAGTTTGTCTATTTATTTGTTTTGAGACACACACACACACATACACATAGAGTGCATGAGCATGGGAGGGGCAGAGAGAGGGGGAGAGAGAAAATCCCAAGAAGGCTCCCCACTACAGGACTTGAACCCACAAACTGTGAGATCATGACCTGAGCTGAAGTCAAGAGCCAGACACTTAACTGGCTGAGCCACCCAGGCACCCAACCATTGCTTAATTTCAAGTCATCAATATTTTCTACCATGTGTTCTCCTAAGAATTTTATAATTTTAGTTCTTACATGATCTATTTTGAGTGAATTTTTATATGTGGTGTAAGGAAGTGTTTTAAGTTAATTCTTTTTGCATATGAATAACCACTTGTCCCAGTACCATTTGTTGAAAAACTATTCTTTCTCCATTGAATTTTCTTGGCACTCTTGTTCAAAATCAGTTGACTGTAAATGTGAGGGTTTATTGATGTCTTAATATTGTCTTCGGAGATCCATGAACATGGGATGCTTTTCCACTTATTTAGATATTTTTAAATTCTGTTCAACAGTGTTTTATAGTTCTCAGTATATAGTTTATACTTCTTTTGTAATATCTTGTTTTTATAATATTTGATTATATTGACCTACTTCCTAAATTATATTAAAAGTGTGCTGAAGCCTAGGATTTTATTGTAATTACATTGTTTCTACCTGTAATAGATATTTCTTTTTTCATTTTGATTGTGTGTTTTGTAGGAACCTGACTCTGAGGAATCTTCATCTATTTTGATAGATAAAAAAGGGAGAGAAAATTTGTTTTGGGGAGACCAACAGGATCTCCTTTCTGAAGACAGGGACAAACCTTTCAGCAGAGTTCAGGTAAAGCTGAGTAAAAGGAGATAGTATGATAGAAATTAAACTAATTGTGATTTGGACTAGGGATGCCAGTATTGTTGTACTGGTTTGGGATTATAGATTTTGGTTTTGTTAAGTTGAGCAAAGATCCTGATTTCCATTTTATTATAGTAATTTGTTTGACCACTATATCTTTTTGAGATTATTTTAGGAGTCTTATGGAAAACCTAGAGTGTTGCTACTACCTGGCATTCTATATTTGATGTTTATGTTCACTTTTAGAAAGCACAATTCAAAAATCCATTATTTGCTGTGATGAAAGAGGAAGAGCAAAAGCAGTTAGATCTTCAAGGCCTTCAGGATATTCTGCCAGAAGCCCAGGATTATCTTCCAGAAGCCCAAGGTGATCTGCTGAAAATCCAGGGTGATTTGACAGGAGTCCAGAGTGTTGAGCTAGAAGCTAAGAGTATTGAGCCAAAGGTCAACACCCAGGTTGTTGAAGTGGAAGGCCAAGCCACTGAGCCTGAAGCCCAGGCCATTGAGCCTGAAATCCAGACCGTTGAGCCTGAAGCCCAGACCTTTGAGCCTGAACCCCAGGCTGTTGAACCTGAAGCCCAGGCCACTGAACCTGATGCCCAGGCTGTTAAGACAGAAACTCAGGATATTATGCCAGAAGCCCAGAATATTGAACTAGAAGATGGGAGTATTGTATCTGAAGTCCAAGATTTGCTACCCAAAGAACAGTGTGTTCTTCCCACAGACCAGAATGTTCTACTCAGATGTCAGGACCAGGACTTTCTACCTAAAAACCAGGTTTTTCCACCCAAAGACCAGAATATTCTACCCAAATGTCAGGACCAGCATGTTCTCTCCGAAGACCAGAATATTCAGTCCAAATTTCAGGACCAGGATTTTCTACCCAGAGACCAACACCAGCATTTTCTATTCAGAGACCTGTGTGTTCTCCCCAGAGCACAAGATTTTCCACCCAGAGATCAGGTAAAATAGAGTGGAAAGGAGATATAAGAAGAAAAAATAGCCTGTTAAATTTTGGAGTGGGGTTTGGAAGGACTCAATTGCAGCTGATTTGGAGAGTCATAGTTGGAAAAAGTAGTCTTCTCATTAATTTCTCAAAAGTCTAGGGTTCTCATTAAGTGTTAAAGTATTAACAGCATATTACCCCTGTCTGGACAATTTACTTTTTTTTTTTTTTAAATCTTCATATTAGGGAAAATATTCTGGCAGCCATTATCTGCTTTGACACCTGAAAGATGGAAAAAGGCATGGCCCACAAGTGTGCCAACAGTTATCTTTTACTATTTAGGTTCCAGCGCCGGCCCTCTACCAGAGATCAGTTAGACCGAAAATAAGAAGAAAGGGATCAACAGGAAGTAATTATATAGGGTCATAACTGGATGTGTATGGAATAGAGTATATAATGTTTTCTTTTATTCCATACCATGTTAAGTTATATTCTGACCTCAGTTCATTCCAGAATTCTCACCACAGCCTAAAGTATTATTGGTTAACTTGTCTTTCTTAAATGAACAATTGATATTTTGTGTTTGTTCTTTTTTTAGAAGGCAAATTTGAAGCAGCCAGCATCAATTTTGACAGACAGGAGAGGGAGAGAGGCGTTTCCTCTGGATGTCCATCAGGATCTTCTACACAGCAGTCAAGATCAGACCTCCATCAGGGACAAGGTAGAATAGAAAAAGGAGAGAGACCAGCAGGAGCTGAATTGTTCTGGGTTTAGTTTGGAACTTGCAATGGTTGTTTTCAGCTAGACTTCAAAAATGACAAAAATCATGGCTTTCTGTTTTATTCCATATTTCACATTATCTTGAGTTTAAACAATTACTGTAAGGCTTTCAATAAAGTCTGTAGTATTACTAGCATATTACTTCCACTGGGCAATTTATAATTAATGTTTTTGTTTTCTTTTAGAAAGTACGCTTCAAGGAGTCATATTCTGATATGTCAAGTGAGAAAGGGAGAGAAGGCTTTTCCCTGGCAAGTTATCAGTACCTGCCTCCTAAACTCCAGGACTATACCTTCATCAGAGATCAGGTAGAGCAGAATAAAAAGGAAATAAACAGGAGATAAAGTAACTGGGTTTTATACATTCTCAATAATTGGTAATGTGAAGTATAGAATCAGGTGCAAAAGACCCTGGTCTAGTGAATGTATCCAGTCAAATCAGTTCTGTCATTTGGAAGGTTGATAAATCACATTCATATTCTTAGTGTAGAATCAGACCATTTCAGTTTACTAAGATGATGCTACAACTTCTGCTGAAGCCCACAGTATTACCATAAACATACTGTCCCTGCGTGAATAGTGCAGGAAAAAGTGGCAGATCCTAAATTACTAAACATGAGGGGTTTGTCAGACTCTTCTGTTCATGGCTTAGGATTACAAATTCAGGTCTACAGCGTTGAGCTAAACGTGTTACATCCTTATTCAAGTCCAAATGTATCAGAATGTCCTCACCTGGTACCATTTCCCTGGAGTTCTCACCAAAGCCTACAATATTAGATTAGCACATTGCCCTGGTCAGATGATTTGTTTTCTGTTTTTATTCCTTTAGAACATGTTTCTCAAGGAACTGCCATCTTTTATGAGAGCAGAGAGAGTGAGTGATGAATTGCCTCTGGAGTACTATCAGTATGTTAAACCTAAAGCCAGGACTGAGCCTCTCCTAGAGAACATGTAGAGCAAAAACAGTGGGAGGACTATCTCCTTCCTGAAATAGTAACAGAGACAAAATTACTTAAAATTGGGGTTGGAGCTTATCAAGCTAGTTTGCATGTAGGCTACATAGAAATAAAGCTGCTGGAGGGAAGATAAGAGCATAACATCTTCAGTTATTTTGAAATGTGCCAGACCTAAAGTCTGTCCAGGTGAGAAAGCATACCTCTGTCATTGGGGTTAACCAAGAGACAGGGTTTATGTAATATTGATTGGTTAACAGTAAATTGTTCTTTGTAAACTCATATCCTGGAGGCTTATTTGGCTTTCTGCATTTAGTCTCATAAATACTGAAGGGCTTCTACTCTTGACCAACTGAGGCAGTACACCAAAACCAGGCATCCAGTTTGCAAACCAGTTATGATGAAGGGCAAAACAAGCTGTTTGCCACCTCAGAACTTCCTGAACCTCTAGTGTTTGTGCATGCAGTTACTGGGGACATTGAGTAGGAGTACTTGTGGAAATGACACAAGCTTGTGTTCTGGCTGTACCTTGGGAAAATGTTAGCAACATTATAAAAATACTGCTTTGTTGCCTTATCTGCTTCCATTTGTTGAATAAGGGGATACCCCATGCAAAAAAAAAAAAAAAAAAAAAAAGGTACCAGAATAATCTGGGATTTGCTTTCAAATAGTCCAGGAAAAAAAGTGGCAAAAGAGATAGATGGAAAAAAAACGTTACTAATTATTGAAGTTGGGGGATGGGTATCTTGGGATGCATTATACTATTTTCTTTCCTACTTTGATTTATGTTTGGGAATTTTGTACTAACAGAGGGAAGCACACGTACACACCAGTTCTGTTATATTATCCTCTGCTAGTATCATTATTTTGGATTTGTCAGTGATGTCTAAAATCATTTCTGCTTACACAGTTTTATATTTTGTTTTTCCTTTAGAACAAGTGTCTCAAGCAACCTGCCTCTTTTGAGAAATGGGAGATTGAAAGAAGAATTGTTTCTGGAGTGCCATCGGTATGTTTCACCCAGTGTTTAAGACCTAGCCTCTCTCAGGGAATAAGCAGAGCAGAGTATAGTGAGGAATAAGTAGCAGAGAATAAATTGCTTAGGTTTTGGCTCAAATTTAATAAGGCAATATAGTAACTGTTTAGGGATTTAGTGTTAAGGTCAGTATTAACGGGCAAAGCTGTGATGTCCTCTTGTTCTGTGATGTATCACACCATTCTGACCTGTTGAAACTGCTTCAGGCCTCTTTACTGAAGCTTTTACTATTGCCCCGTCATGATGCTCCTGCTTAGGCAATTGATATTCAGTGTTTACGTTGTCTTTTAGCACAGGAGCTATGGGCAGGCCTTACATAATTTGACAGATGAGAGATGGAGAAAGGAGTTATTTCCAGAGTGCTGTGAATATGTTTTACATGATATCCAGGATCCACGTTCTGCCAGAGAACAGGTAGAGGAGAGTATAATAAAAAGTAAACAGCAGAAAGTAAATTAGAGTTTGATCTGGGCTTGCCAGAGCTTTGCTTCTAACAACAGTGCTGCAGCTGCTGCTGGTGGTATTCTCTCTTACTCATACTGTCAATAATATTGCCAATAATATTATGAAAAGCAGCTTACATTCATTAAGCACTTTCCATAATTAAAATAGTTCTAGAACTTTGTGTCCATTGTCTCATTTCTCATTTTGACAATAACCTGGGGAGATAGATACTATTATCCTTGTTTTATGGATGAAGAAGCTTATGGATGATTGCTTCGTGAATACAGTTAAGATCCATAATAGTGGCAGGAAGTGTAATGCATACTCATATGCATAACGTATCAGATTATTCTGACCTGCATGGAGTACGTCAGGGCTATCACTGCAGCCTACAGTACTTTAACTAGCATTATTTAACTGCTCGCATGCTTTGGTGAGTGCTTTTGTATGTTTTAGACCTTATGCTTCAGGCAGCAGCCGTCTGTTGGGACAGCAGAAAGATGGCAAGAGGATTTGTTTCTGGATGGCCATCAGCAACTTCCACCCAAGCACCAGAGAGAGGCTTCCAGCAGAAGACAGGTGGAGTATGAGTAATGGAATTTAGACAGGATTGGGCTGCAAGTGCTCAGGGTGAGCAAAAAGCAGATTCTTGTTTTATTTCATAGTGTGTAGAACGTATCCTGACATAAGATTACTGCTCTCACTGAAACCTTGGGTATTGTCAGGGGCACTTGTTGCCTGTTGGAAAAGCTATATTTTATATATACATTCTTTTAGAAGAGGTGTTGTTTCTGGTGTGAGAGGGGAAGAAATGAGTGGTTTCTGAGGGAGAAGGGGCAGGAGAATCTTCTACCCATTGATCAGGCCTAGATCTCTGTCAGTAAGTTGGGAGAGCATAAGATGGGATCACCAAGAAATAAACTGTTCAGAGTTCAGGCTAGAGCTTGTTAGGGTTTATATATATAAGCTAAGCTTTGATGTACTGAGTTAAGATCTATAGTTTTTCAAGAAAATGTTACAATATTCTGGCCTACTAAGATTTTTCCATGGTTTCGTGAAGTCTAGTTTATTCCCACTAGAATTTACCACTGTCTGGATAATTTCTATCTTGTGGTTGTATGTTATTTTAACAACAGAGCCTTCAGGCACCTGGTGTTGTTAGGATATATAAAACAGATAAAAAGACATTTCCTTTTGGCCTTTTTAAGAGAACAAGAAGAAAAGGAGCAGAAAGGCAGAAAGTAGGATTTGGGCTGAGGTTTTCAGGACTAAACTTTTAGCAGCTCTTTTGTAATTTTTAGTTTGGATCCATGAAGTTGGCCTAGAGGGATGCTGTCATGTTTTATTCTACACTGTCATGTATTCTGAAGTATGCCAGGTTCTTTCCTACCTCAGGTCTGTTGCATATGTTTTTTTCCTTTATCTGGATAGCCATCTCTTTTTTTCTTCACAAAGCTGGTCCCTTCTCTTCCTTGAGGCTTCAGCTTAAAAGTTATCTCCTTAGAGGGGCGCCTGGGTGGCTCAGTCAGTTAAGCGTCCAACTTCGGCTCAGGTCATGATCTCACGGTTTGTGGGTTCGAGCCCCATTTTGGGCTGTGTGCTGACGGCTCAGAGCCTGGAGCCTGCTTTGGATTCTGTGTCTCCCTCTCTCTCTTCCCCTCCCCTGCTCATGCTTTGTCTCCCTCTATCTCTCAAAAGTAAATGAAAATGTTAAAAAAAATAAAAGCTCCTTAAAAAAAACTATCCCGACCACCTTGTCAAAAATAGGTCTCCCTTCTGTTTTTTCTATCCTTGCATTCTCTTTCCTTCTCAGTACACAAAACAATTTGTAATTATTTATTCATTTAACATGTTTTCCACTGGTGTGTAAGCTTTATGAGGAGAGGTACCACACCTGTTTTTTTTACCAATATATGGACAGCCTTTAGAATATGGTGCCTGGTACCTGATGATCTCTTGCTAAATATGTTTTGAATGAATTAGTTAATCAATCAAACATTTATTTATCACTTTGTTAGGTGTTAGCCATTGGTTAAGCACTAAATATCAAAGACACAATTGTGAATCAGAACTCAAATTTCAGACAGTCTAAAGAAGAGAGACTGACACCTAAGCAGATGATTACTAAGTAACATGACTGAAGGTAGAAGGTGCAGAGGGCATTAACTGAACACAAAAGAGGGGTACCTAACCCTGATCATTTGATCGAGGGTGCTGCCAAGTGGTCAGAACCTCTTCTTCATGTCCTTCTGCCATACAAGCCCTGAAAATCCTCACCCCTGGGTCCGTCCTTTACCTTTTTAGGCTCCCAAAATAATCCTGCCTTATTGGAAAAAAACATTTCAATAGTGTAGATTTAGATCACATTCATACTTAGGGCTTAGAGTCACAGCTGGGTCCCTTGTGCCGCTTAGCATTTTGTCAGCTCCCTCTTCCTATGGGCCACACTTACAACTGTAAACCTTAAATACTTCTTAAGTTCTTACTGTGTCCCCATACTCTCAGACTTGTCATGAAGAAAATAGAAGCCATCACGCAATTACTCCCTCAGTCATTTGCTTTCTTGCCATTCTTACCTATTCCTGCTATCTCAGAAGAAGAGTTAACTGTCTTTGGACCATATTCTGGATTCTTCTGCCATCTTTTCTTCTGGATCCAATTTTGAATATTATACTGTGAGACTCTGGCTACTGATGAAATCCTCTGAAGAATGTTATTTGTTTCTTTGTTCTAGTAGGCAATCAACCTGGTTTAAACTTATACTATAAGTTCTTTCTCACTTCCTGTGAATAGGGTCTTTAATGTTTGATTCTCAGAGCCTTCATTATACTCCTTTAGGTCCATCCCATGCATGCCCAGCTTAGGGGTGATTTGGGGGTGTATGCCAATTCATACACAGATTTAAGGAATCCACTTTTCTAGCTCGTTCTTCTTCAGCATAAGAAGAATGAGCCCCCTATACTCTCCCCCGATACCATGGGCCACATTTCCTGGAGTTCTTAATTAGAAACAGAGACAAAATTAGAGAGACAGAGAGACAGGTCCATAGTGAGCTTACTCTTTGCCCAGTGCTGGAAGTCCAGTTTTTCTTACTGTTTTGAAAGCAGAAAATGTTTCCATTTTTATTGTAGCAAAAGTAAACACAAATAAACAAAAAGAAAAAATAACCAAAAATTCCAGAGATGACTACCATCAGCCACTGTTGTGTATAATTTTCAGATTTTATCTATAACAAATAGATAAATAGCTTTAAACATAAGAGCTTGAATGAAATAATATAATCGATTCTTGTTATGATAGTTATATAAAGTTGCCACACACACTGAATTGGTGAATGCTGAGCCAATGTTGCTAGGGAAGATAACAGAGTTAGGTTTTTGTGAGCTTCTGATCATAACATTTTGGTCACTGATCAATACCTAACTTTATTTTATGTGAATTTCTGTTCAGAGATACCTTATTTAATATATGGTGTTGACTCATTAACATTGGACTCAGGGCCAATAACACTATAGCCCATTCCTGAATGACGCTTATCTAATACATGTATTTTCTCCATAAGGCACATCACAGCCTTCTTATGCTCAGGAATACTGGATAGTACTTCAGCATTGTGCTTGGGAACCATTTTAAACAGCAAAATCACCAACAAAATGCACAAAAATGCAAAAACCTGGGCACTAAATAGACCTTGAAAAGAATACTTGTTTACAGTATGAAGGCTGAAACAAAAAGAACAAAAAGCATCACCTTGTTTGACCTTAGCTGGCAACATGCACATCTGGTAACTCAAATTTTTCACAGCTCTGTACATGTCTGCAGATGACCATAAAAGCATTGCAAGTGTTAATTTTGGGATTACAAACAAATTTTAGTGAATAGGCAAATTCACAGATAAGGTGTGTGGGATTTTGAGAAATGAGTGTAATTCACATACCATATAATTAATCTAAAGTATACAATTCAGGGGCGCCTGGGTGGCTCAGTCGGTTAGGCATCTGACTTCGGCTCAGGTCATGATCTCGCGGTTCGTGAGTTCAAGCCCCGCGTCAGGCTCTGTGCTGATGGCTCAGAGCCTGGAGCCTGTTTCAGATCCTGTGTCTCCCTCTCTCTCTGACCCTCCCCCGTTCATGCTCTGTCTCTCTCTGTCTCAAAAATAAATAAATGTTAAAAAAAAATTAAAAAAAAAAAAAGAAAAAAAAATAAAGTATACAATTCAGTGTTTTTAGTATATTCTAAGGGTTGTGCAAACTTTGCCACCATGAATTTTAGAACATTTTCATCATACCCAAAAAGTCCTTATCCATTAGCAGCCAATTCCTTTTTCCTCTCACTCTCACCCCCAGCCCTAGGCAACCAGTAACCCCTTTCTCTGTCTAGAGATTGCCTGTTCTGGACATTTCATATAAGTGGGATCATGGAATCCATGATCACCCATGGTCTTTGGTGACTGGCTTTTTTCACTTAAGTGTAACATTTGCAGAGTTCACTGACTTGTAGCATGTAGTAGTACTGTATTCCTATTCATTGGGTAATATTACATTTTATGCATAGAGCACATTTTATTTATCCACTCATCAGCTGATGAATATTTGAATTGTCTCTACTTCTTAGCTGTTATGAATAATGTTGCTGTGAACATTTGCATACAAGTTTTTTTGTGGATGTGTTTTCATTTCTCTTGAGGGTACCTGTATGTGGAATTGCTGGGACTCTATGCTTAACCTTTTGAAGAACCACCGAACTCTTTTCCAAAGTGGCTGCACTATTTTTCATTCCCTCCAACAGTGCAGGAGGGGTCCAATTGCTTCACATTCTCACTAATACTTATTATCTGTCTTTTTAATTATAGCTCTCTTAATGGGTGTGAAGTGGTATCTCATTGTTGTTTTGATTTACATTTTTCTGATGGTTAATGGTGAGCATCTTTTCACATGTGTATTCGCTATTTGGATATTTTTTTTTACAAAACTCCTTATTAGATTATCTGTCCAATTTGTAATTGAGTTACTTATCTTTTGATCATTGAGTTTTGTGAGTTCCTAATGTATCCTACATATAAGCCCCTTATTATATGATTTACAAATGTTTTCTCCCATTTTGTAGGCTTTTTGTTTTCTTGATGGTTTCCTTTGTAGCACAAAAGTTTTAAGTTTTGAAGAAGTTTAAGTTAGTTGTTTTTTTTTCTTTGTGGCTTGTGCTTTTAATGTCATATCTAAGAAACCATAACCTAATCCAGGATCATGAAGATTTATTCCAATGTGTTCCTCTAAGAATTTTATATCTCTTACATTTAGGTCTGTGATCTGCTCTGAGTTAATTTTCACATGTGGTATAAGGTATTCTTTTGCATGTGGATATCCAGTTCTCCCAACATCATTTGTTGAAATGACTCTTCTTACCCATTGATTTCTCTTTGTACTCTTGATAAAAATCTGTTGTTTGTAAACATAATGGTTTCTTTCTGAACTGTCAGCTCTGTTCCATTCATCTATAAGTCTGTTCTTTTCTTTTTTTTTTTTTTTTCCCATAAATCTGTTCTTATGGCAGTACCACACTATCTTGATTACCGTAGCTTTGTGTTAAGTTTTGAAATTGGGAAGAGTAATTGCTCCAACTTTGTTCTTCTGTTTCAAAGCCATCTTAGCAACTCTGGGTCCCTTGCATTTTCATATGAATTTTAGGATCATCCTGCCAACATCTGCAAAGAAGTCATCTGAAATTTTGATGGAGATTGCGTTAAATCTGTTGATCAATTTGGAGAGTACTGCCATCTTAACAATATTAAGTCTTCCAATCCATGAGCAGGAGATGTCTTTCTATTCATTTAGATCTTTTTAAATTTCTTCCAACAATGTTTTTAGGTTTCAGAGTATAAAACTTACAGTTCCTCTGTTAAATTTATTTTAAGTAAGTTTTTGATGGTATTTTAAGTGGATTTTTCCATTAATTTCATTTTCAGATTGTTCATTGCAAGTAATAGAAATACAATACTGATCTTCTATCCTGAAACTTTGCTAAAAGATAAATAACTTCTAAGCTAAGAAAAAGTAATATTAAAATGACTTTAATTTCTGAAAGTTAGAGATCATAATTTGACTCATACAGTGTCAAAGCAGGTATACCAGGTTATATCATAAGGCTTTTATAGTAATTTGGGGGAACTTTAGCTTCAGTTTCCTCCCTTCCATGTCAATTGATGTTATAACATTTTCAGGCCCTTCTTCTCTGGGCTCACACCCACCAAAGAGTTGTATAAATAGAAATTGATTACAGATTTAAGATAATAAGGGATCTGGCTTTATATCCTGGATTCAATCCCAAGCACATGCATAATAGAGTGATTTCGAGCGATCACGTTAGAAGAACTTTCATTCTGAACATTTTGATTTGTTACTAATTCATCCATGTTTTTGACCTGAATCATTTTCTTTGGTTTATTGTTTTTTGTTTGGTTTATTTCCTTCTGACTCTGCTTCTTTCATTCTTTTTTAATTTATTTTATTTTATTGAGTTTTTGTTTGTTTTTATCCAATAGAGCGCAGGGTTGCAGGAGAAAAGAATCAATAGATGAAAATAGCAAAAGCACGTGCAGGGCTAGCTTTGGGCAGTTTTTTCACTTTGTGTGACTGGACTTCTAGCAGGTGTATGGTGAATATCAGTCAAGATTGAACACCGAATTCCAAATTCCACCAGCACTTCAGTCTGGAGTAGATCAAGAAGAAGACAAGAAAGAGGTATGTAATGATAATTGCTTTTGGACACCAGCTTTTCTACTATAATAGTGTGAAATTGGGAACAATTTATTGTGTACTTACACATTTAGAGCTAATACTACAAGTTCCATGGATAAAGGCAAAGAAGTTACTCGACTCTATAATGTGTTGAACTTTTCTTCTAAGCCCCTAGGATTTAAGATAACCTTGATGTAAAATCAGAGATCTGATCCTAGTGAATTTTTCCCATTAGTCTATATTTGTTACAATGACCTAAAGGAAGAGTTTTAACTTATGACTTCCTTTTTCCCCTTCTCAGTCTAATGTTAGTTTAAACCAGCAGTTTTTAACACTGTCCATGTGCTAGAATCAGATGTGGAGCTTTTTTTAAAATACAAATGTCTTGACCCAAACCAGATATACTGATCAGTATCTGAAAAGGTAGGTTTGGGGCATCTGTGTTTTTAAAGAACACCACTGATAATTGTGACGTATCCTCAATATTAAGAACTGGCTATTAGACTCTCATAATTTTTACCGAAAGGACATCAGCTGCTCAAAGGGCAAAACCACGTCTGTGTGTGCACTAGTGCCCTTTGAGTAGCTTCTGTCCTTAAAAGAGAATGTATAAACCCAGAAGTATGAACAGGTCACACACAGGGCAGTAGCACTGCTTTTATTATACTTGTTCCCTTTAAAAGTATGATGCTCAGATATTCCCAGTCCTTCTTCCCTCTTTCCACTGTATTAGGCTTGGTTTCGAGTATACTTTTGTGATATGGTTTTAATTTTGAAAAGTTAAAGTGACTATTTTTCTTTCATAAAATACCTCTCACATTCTTTCTTTGGCTTTCTATGGTACTTAATAACTTGGGAACACAGAGTAAATATAGTACCAAATCTTATCATGTCCTATACAATCATTTCCTCAAGTGCTGTTGACCAAGGACTATACTAAGGGCAAAAATCAATACTTCTTTCTCTGATTTGTCTGTAATATCTAATAGCCATGTGCTTGAGAATATAAAGCTCTTGCTGTATGTGATATTATCCTAGGTCACCATAAATAGAAATTAAGGACTGGGTGCATGCGTGGCTCAGTCGGTTAAGTGTCTGACTCTTGATATTGGCTCAGGTCATGATCTTGTGGTTGTGGGATCGAGCTCTGTGTCAGGCTCTGTCCTGAGCACAGCCTGCTTGGCATTCTCTCTCTCCCTGTCTCTCCACCCCTCCTTCATGCATGTGCACATGTACATGTGCTCTCCCTCTCTCCTTCTCAAAATAAACAAATAAACTTAAAAAAAAAAAGAAATTAAGGACTTAATTCCATGTAACTTTTGTAATATGTAGTTTTCTTGTCTATGGCACAAGGAAATTTTCCTTCCTTGGGAAGTCCTCTGAGAGCAGAATCTTAAGAAATTTTAACTTCTTTCCTTTAGCGTCAAAAGCAATACCTGCGATACAGACGACTTTTCATGGATATTGAAAGAGAACAAGTAAAAGAACAACAAAGGCAAAAAGAACATCAAAAGAAAGCTGAAAAGTAAGTTCTTTGATCCTTATTATGAGCCTTCAATTGCCAGTTAAGATGATTTTGAAAACTGGGTTTTAGAAATCATTAGGCATAGTAGAAACAAGTGTTTTTGATCTGGAAAGAAGTATGAAAAGTTGGTTAAGAGCTATGGTTTTTTTTTTTTTTGGTGGAATTTTTTTTTTTTTGGAACAATCTTAAGTTTACAGCAAAATTAAGCAGAAAGTACAGAGAGTTTTATTTACCTCCTTTGCCTGTACACATGGACTGCCTTCTCCACTCTCAACATCCTATAGCATGGTAGTACAGTTGTTACAACTGATAAACTTCCACTGACACATCATAATCCATATTTTACACTAGGATGCACTCTTAGTGTTGTATACATTCTTATATATTTTGACAAATGTGTAATGACTTGTATCCAAATAAATGACATATGATGTCATACAGATGTCATACAGAATAGTCTTACTGCCCTAAAATGCTTTGTGCTTCACCTCTTCATCTTTCTCTTCCCCAGCCCATGGTAACCAATGATATTTTTACTGTCTCCATTGTTTTTCCCAGAATGTTATATAGGTGGGATACAATATGTAGCCTTCTCAAATTAGCTACCTTTCACTTAGTAATATTCATTTAAGCTTCCTCTAATACCTTTCATAGCTTGACAGCTCATTTCTTTGTAGCACTGAGTAATATTCTATTGTCTGGATGTACCAGAGTTTATCCATTCAGCTTCTGAAGGACTTCTTGATTTCTTCAAAGATACGGAAGTTATAAATAAAGCTGCTCTACATGTTCATGTGCAGGATTCATTTAGGTGTAAGTTTTCACCTCCTTTGGGTAAATACCAAGAAGTATGCTTGCTGGATCATATGGTAAGAGTATGTTTAGTTTTGGGGCGCCTGGGTGGCGCAGTCGGTTAAGCGTCCGACTTCAGCCAGGTCACGATCTCGCGGTCCGTGAGTTCGAGCCCCGCGTCAGGCTCTGGGCTGATGGCTCGGAGCCTGGAGCCTGTTTCCGATTCTGTGTCTCCCTCTCTCTCTGCCCCTCCCCCGTTCATGCTCTGTCTCTCTCTGTCCCAAAAATAAAATAAAAAACGTTGGAAAAAAAAAAATTAAAAAAAAAAAAAAAAGAGTATGTTTAGTTTTGAAAGAAACTGCCAAACTTTATTCCAAAGTGGCTGTACCATTTTACATTTCTGTCAACAATGAATGAAAGTTTCTGTTGTTCCACATCCTCTCCAGCATTTGGTTTGTTAGTGTTTTGGTTGTCAGCCATTCTAACAGTTGTGTAGCAGTACCTTGTTGTTTTAATGTGCAGTTTGCTGATGACCTATGATGTGGAGCACCTTTTCATATGCTTATTAGCCATCTGTACATTTTCTTTGGTGAGGTATCTGTTTAGGTTTTTGGCTCACTTTTTAATTGGACTATTTGTTTTCTTATTCTGGAGTTTTAAGGGTTCTTTGTTTTGGATAATAATCCTTTATCAAATGTGTCTTTTACAAATATTTTCTCCTCATCTGTGGCTTTAAGTCTCATTCTTTTGATACTGTCTTTTGGAGAGCAGAAGATTTTAATTTTAATGAACTCCAGCTTATAATTATTTTTTTTCATCTATCATGCCTTAGGTATTGTATCTAAAAAATTGGGGTACCTGGGTGGCTCAGTCGGATAAGCATTTGACTCTTGATTTCAGCTCAGGTCATGATCTCATGGTTCATCAGATCGAGCCCTGTGTTGGGCTATGTACTGACAGTGCTCTCTCGCGTGCACTTTCTCTCTCTCTCTCAAAAAACAGAAAAATATATATATATATAAAATTATTTGCCATACTCAAAGTCACCTAGATTTTCTTTTGTGTTATCTCCTAAGAATTTTGTCATTGTGTGTTTTACATTTAGCTTGATAATCCATTTTGAGTTAATTTTTATAAGGGATGTAAGATCTGTGTCTGGGTTCATTTTTCTGCACATGGACATTCAGTTGTTCCTATACCATTTGTTGAAAAGACTGTCTCTGCTTCCTTGTATTGCTTTTGCTCCTTTGTCAGAGATCAGTTAACTTTATACCGGTCTATTTCTGGGCTCTCTTTTCTGTTCCACTGACCTATTTGTCAATTCTTTTGCCAATACCACACTGTCTTAAAAGAGAAATGATGCCTATGAGAGACTCACTTTAGCTTTAAGGACACATATAGGCTGAAAGTGAAGGGATGGAAAAAGATATTCCATGCAGTCAGTGGTCACCAAAATAGAGTGGGGGTGTCTATCCTTATAGAAGACAAAATAGATTTTAAGTTGAAAAGGGTCACAATAGACAAAGAAGGTTCTTATGTAAATTCATCAATATGATATAACAATTAAAAATATTTACGCACCCAACATCAGAGTACCTAAACAGAAAGCAAATAATAACAGAATTGAAAGGAGAAATAAACACCAATACAATAATAGTGGGAGACTTTAGTACCCTCCTTTAAACAATGGATAGATCATTCAGGCAGAAAATTAATAAGGAAACTGGTTTTGAACAACACTATAGTCCAAATGGACTTAACAGACATATGCAGAACATTCTATCTAACAGCAACAGACTGTGTGTTCTCAAGAACACACAGACCATTCTTCAGGATAGATCATATGCCACGTAGGCCATAACACAA
This sequence comes from Panthera uncia, assembly GCF_023721935.1. NCBI lineage: Eukaryota > Metazoa > Chordata > Mammalia > Carnivora > Felidae > Panthera > Panthera uncia. The sequence continues at coordinate 89,861,007 of NC_064808.1, read as the reverse complement.
GTCTTAACAAATTCAAGAAGATTGAAATTATATCAGGTATCTTTTCCAAACACATTGGTATGAAGGTAGAAATCAGTAATGAGGAAAATTGGAAGATTCACAAATATATGAAAATTAACACAATCCTGAATAACCGATGGATCAAAGAAGAAATCAAAAGGGAAATAAAATGTTTAGACAAACAAAAATGGAAATACAACATACTAAATCTTATGGTATGCAGCAAAAGCAATTCTAAAAGGAAAGTTTATAGCTAAAAATGCCTTCAAAGAGAAATGATCTCAAAACGACAACCTAATCTTACACCTCAAGAAACTAGATAAAGATAAGCAAAGTACGCCCAAAGATAGTAGAAGGAAGGAAATAATAAAGATTAGAGCAGAATAGGAAAAAATACAAAAGATCAATGTTACTAAGAGTTGGTTTTTTGAAAAGACAAACAAAATTGAAAATACTTAGTTAGAGGCACCTGGGTGGCTCAGTCAGTTTGGTGTCTGACTTCAGCTCAGGTCATGATCTCACAGTTCGTGAGTTCAAGCCCTGCATCAGGCTCTGTGCTGATATCTCAGAGCCTGGAGCCTGTTTCAGATTCTGTCTCTCTCTGTCTCTTTCTGTCTCTCTCTGCCCCTCCCCCGCTCGCTCCCTCCCTGTCTGTCTCTCTCTCTCTCTCTCTCTCCCTCTCTCCCTTTCTCTCTCAAAAATGAATAAACATTAAAAAAAAAGAAAGAAAATGCTTAGCTAGATTAACCAAGAAAAAAATGAGGACTCAAATCAGTAAAATTATAAACAAAAGAGGAGACATTACAGCTGATACCACAGAAACACAAAGTATCATAAGAGACTACTGTGAACACTTATATGCCAACAAATTGGACAACGTAGAAAAAAAGGGATAAATTTCTAGAAACATGCAACCTATCAAGGCTGAAACATAAATAAATAGAAAATCTGAACAGACCAACTGCAAATAAGAAGATTGAATCAGTAATCAAGAACTTCCCCAAAACAAAAGTTCGGGACCAGATGGCTTCATTGGTGAATCTACTAAACATTTAAGGAAGAATTAATGCTAGGTCTTCTTAAACTCTTCCAAAAAAACTGAAGAGAAGGGAGCACATTTTGATTCATCATGAAGCCAGCATTACCCTGAGAGCAAAACCAGACAAAGTTGCTACACGAAAAGAAAAGTACAGGTCATCCTGATGAATATTGATGTGAAAAGTTTCAACAAAATATTAACAAACTGAATTCAACAGTACATTAAAAGGGTCATATATCAGGAACAAGTGGGATCTACTCCAACGATGCAAGAATGGTTCAGAAACCACAGATCAATCAGTATGATACACTGCATTAACAGAATGAACGATAAAAATCATGTGATCATCTCAATAGATGCAAGAAAAGCATTTGACAAAATTCAACATCCATTCATGATAAAAGAAACTCTCAATAAATTGGTATAGAGGGAATGTATCCTATATGATAAGCCTACAGCTAAACGTCATACTCAATAAAAAAGCTGAAATCCTTTAAGATCATGAACAAGACAAGGATGCCCACTCTCCCCACTTATATTCAGTTTAGTACCAGAAGTCCTAGCCAGAGCAGTTAGATAAGAAGAAGAAATAAAAGTCATCCAAATTGGAAAGGAATAATCAAACTCTATTTTTAGATGACATATTATGTATGGAAAACCCTAAAGACAACACCTAAAACTTGTTAGAACTAGTAAATGAACTCCGTAATACCGTATTTTGCAAGATACAAAATCAGTTTACAAAAATCAGTTGAGTTTCTGTATATTAACAATGAACTATCACAGAAATTAAGAAAAAAGTCCTATTTGCAAAAACATCAAAAAGAATAAAAAATACTTAGGAAAAAATTTGACCAAGGAAGTGAAAGATCTATACACGAAAACTAAAACATTGATGAAAGAAATTGAAGAAGATGCAAATAAATAGAAAGATATTCCAAGCTCATAAATTAGAAGAATTAATATTGTTTAAAATGTTCATACTATCTAAAGCAGTATACAAAGTTAAAGCAGTTCTTATCAAAGTTCTAAAGACAGAAATGGGAAAGACAGTCCTAAATTCTAAACTCTGTATGGAACCACGAAAGACCCCAAATAGTGAAAGAAATCTTGAGAAAGGAGAACAAAGCTGGAGGCATTACACTTCCTGATCTCAAGCTATATTACAAAACTATAGTAATCAAAACAGATGGTAGTGACATAAAACAAATACAGAGATACAGGGACAGAATAAAGAGCCCAGAAATAATTTACAGCAGAGCAGTCACGAATATACAATGGGGAATGGATAGTCTTTTCAATAAATGGTGTTGGGAAAACTGGATATCCACATGCAAAAGAATGAAAAGTGGCTCCAGTTTTCACCTTCACAAATCAACTCACACCTTCACAAATCAACTCAAAATGGATTAAAGGCTTGAACATAAAACCTGAAACTATAAAACTCATAGAAGAAAACATAGGGGTAGGCGCTCTGACATTGGTCTTGGCAATGATTTCTTTTTAAAAATACTTATTTTATTTTTGGGAGAGTGCAAGCAGGGGAGGGGAAGAGAGAGGGTGACAGAGGATCTGAAGCGGGCTGTGCACTGACAGGCTGACAGCAGCAACCCAGTGTGGGACTTGAACTCAACAAACCATGAGATATTGACCTGAGCTGAAGTTGAACACTCAACTGACTGAGCCACCCAGTTGCCCCTTGGCAATGATTTTTGAATATGACGTTGTAAGTATAAGCAACAAAGCAAAAAGAATCAAGTTGGACTGTATCAAACTAAACAACTTCAGCACAGCAAAGGAGACAATCAACAAAATGAAAAGGCAACCTGTGGAATAGGAGAGAATATTTGAAAAGTATATATCTGGTCAGATGTACATATCTAAAATATATAGGGAAGTTCTACAGTTAAATAGGAAAAAAAAAACCCAATTAAAAAATGGTCAAAGGACCTGAATAGACATTTTTTCCAAGAAGACGTACAAATGACCAATAAATATATGAAAAGGTGCTCAACATCACTAATCATCAGGGAAATGCAAATCAAAACCATAATGAGATATCACCTCACACCTGTTTGAATGGCTATTATATCAAAAACACAAGAGATAAGTGCTGGCGAGGATGTGGGGAAAAGGGAACCCTTGTACACTGTTGGTGGGAATATAAATTGGGGCAGTCACAATGGAAAACAAAATGGAAGTTCCTCAAAATATTAAAAAATAGAACTACATATGGTCTGGCAATCCCACTTCTGGGTCTATATCTGAAGGAAGAGGTGTCTGTACCCCCATATCCATTTCAGCATTATTCACAATAGCTAGAACATGGAAGCAACCTAAGTGTCTGTCAGCAGATGAATGAATAAAGAAAATGGCACATGTATAATGGAATATTATTCAGCAATGAAAAAGGGAAATACTGCCGTTTGTGACAACATAAATGAACCTTGAAGGCATCATGCTAAATGAAATAAATCAGAGAAAGAAATACTTTATGATATCACTTATATGTGAAATCTAAAAAAATGAACTCATAGAAACAGAGATAGATTGGTGTTTGCCAGGACCTGGGGGATGGGGGCAATGGGATGTTGGTGAAAGGCTGTAAACTTTCAGTTATAGGATAAAGGAGTTCCGGTGACCTAATAATGTACAGTGTGGTGACTATCATTACAGCACTGTACTGCATACTGGAAATTTGCTAAGAGAGTAGATATTAAATTTTTTCATCATGCTCACACAAACACACAGTAACTGTGAAGTGATGAAAGTGTTAACTAATATTGTGGTAATCAGTTCACACTATATATGTATATGAAATCATTAATACATATTGTACACCTTAAATTTACACAATGTGTTTATCAATTATCTCTCAATAAAGCTGAGGGGGAAAAATGTGATTTCCAAAGCAAGGACTTCACTTCTTATCCAGCTGGTCTGAGAGTGATTCTGCATTTATTCAGCAAACATTAATCTGGCACTTTCATATCATGGGACTGTCCTAGGCATAGGCAATACAAAGATAAATAAAAAGTGGTTCCTTTGCTTGAGAAATTCATAATCTAAGGTGAATGGGGGAATAATTGTATACAAATAAGTAGTATAATTATTACAATAGAAGGAGTAGGCACAGAGTCCCTGAGAACACAGAAGAGGGATTACTGATTCCATCTGGAAAGTTAGAGAAATTATTACATTTCACTTGGACCTAGGTGGATAAATGTGTGTTTATTGGGGAAGCAGATAAGGATGGTAAAGTAGAAAAATCAACATAAACTGAGAGTGGTAGCAAATAATAGTATTCATACAGAGTTTTATAATTTAGAAGGGCTTTCATATGTAATTTTTTTGGAATTTTTCAACAAACAAACATTTATTGAGAGCCTGGCACATGCCAGGTGCTGACTATATGCCAAGAATATTAAATGTGTATGTGGCAGGGTAGTGGTTCATAGCACAGGTTTTGAATCAAATAGTCTTGGGTTTGAATGTGCAACTTATTAGTTGTGTAACCTTCAGCATATTTCTTAACCTCCAAGACTCAGTGTTTTTAATTATAAAATGAGGATTATAATACCTGTCTCCTAGGTTGTTGATAGAATTAAATGGAGAAATATATGTAAAATACTTAACATTGTATTTGGCATTTAATAAAATCATAGTAAATAATATATATTACTATTGTGGTGGTAGTGATGATGATGATGATGATAATGATGATGATGATGATGATGATGATGAAGGTAAATAGGATGAACACCAAGGAAGGCCAGACAAATAAAGAAAAGGAGATGAAAATAATAATTATAATGCTACATGAGAAGGCAGGGACAGGTTAGGGAGGTTTGTATATAGATGAGTTAATACCCAAGCTGGGTCTTGAAGCATGAATTGGAATTTGATAGATCATCATGAAACTTCATGTAAAAGTATAAGGTATGTGTGGGAGACAGTGTGGAAACTTGGGGTGGCTAAATTGGTGGCAGTGAAGTGGCAGAGGGGCTTTCAGAAGGCTGCTGAAAAATTTTAAGGCATAAGTCTTAGGATCAGATTTATAATTTTAGGATTACTCTGGCAGCAGAGTACAGAATGGTCTGGAGAAGACAGAAAACTAAGGCAAAGAGTCTAGTTAATAAGTTATTTTAGTAGTTCAGGTAGGAGATGATGGGGACATTGGGAACAGGGAGTCATATATTTAATAAAATTAAAAAAATAGAATCCATATGACTTGATGACTAATTGAGTTTGGTGTTGAGAGGAATCAAGGGTAGTTTCTAACTTTATTCTTGGATAATTGAATGGAAGGGTAGTACCATTAACATAGGTAGGGAATTCCCAAAGAAGAACTAGATTTGAAAAAAAAGCTAGCAAGTTCAATTTGGGACATTGAGAAGCCTCTGGACTATTAAGGGAGGGCTGACCTATACACATTTGGGAAAAAAAAAAGAACTAGAGTTCTGGCAGCAATGAGAGCTAAAGATTTCTTTAGGAATTTTTAGTATGTGTTTCAACATGAATTGAGACCAAAAACAGAGCTATTTCTGGGAGACAGAGATTCAAGGGGAACTTTTGTTGGTTTTCAGGTGCTGAACTAACAAAATTGCAGACTTTGAGGAGCCTTCAAACACTCTATCAGTTTTCTCCTTAAGACAATGTCTAAATTTGTGCAATAAAGAAGGCTGAAGGTCTAAGTTGAAAACTTCTGGAAAACAGAAATTTTCTATAATCTCACAGATTATAGACCCACCAGCACGAGGTAGGGGAGTTAGGACCCAGTGAATATACCAGACTTTCAGTCAAAAAGAGACTGAAGACTTCTACAGGAATATGGAGAGTTATACACTAACAAGATGGTCTAACCAACTGTAGGATAAACCTTAATTAAACTGTAAATCTGCCTTGATTCTGCAGAGTGTCTGATTGGATTAAGGTGTTGTACCCTGCCTTCTTTGCCTAGCAAAGAGTGAACTTTTTTTGATTATAGATAATATCATTTGGTGTTTCTAAATTTGTTTAAAATTTGTTTTTAATGTCTATTTATTTTTCACACACACACACACACACTCACACACACACACACACACACACACACCATGAGCAGAAGAGGGGCAGAGAGACAGGGAGACACAAAATGCGAAGCAGGCTCTGGGCTCTGAGCTGTCAGCACAGAGCCTGATGTGGGGCTCAAACTCACAAATTGTGAGATGAAGTCAGACACTTAACCTAAGACTGAATCACCCAGGCGTCCTTCTAAATTTGTTTCAAAACAACAGTCAGTGTTCAATCAGAAATTTTTAGGCATATCAAGAGATAGGACCAGATGACCAAAAGCCAAGAGGAAAAAGAGACAACAGAAGCAGACTCACAGATGAAACAGATATTGGTATTAGCAGACAAGGACTTTAAAACAGTTGATTAATATACTCAAGTAAATAAAGGAAAAGATGAAAAAAATAGATGAAGATATGGAGAATTTCACCAGAGATTGGAATCTATAAAATAGAATAAAATAGAAAGTCTGGAATTGACAAATAGAATCTTAAAATGGTAACTCAGTAGATACACAATGACATACCACTTCATACTTACTGGAATAGCTTGAAGAAGGAGGAGGGGGAAGGGGATATCAGATATTGGTAAGGATGTAGACAGTATTTTTCTTAAGTTTAAACCAAGAAATGTATTTATTAATAGTTGCTAATACATATAAAATCCAATTATTTTTTGTGGTTGTATTTTTAAAATTAATTAATTAATTTTTAAATTTATATCCAAGGTAGTTAGCATATAGTGCAACAATGATTTCAGGAGTAGATTCCTTAATGCCCCTTACCCATTTAGCCCATCCCCCCTCCTACAACCCCTCCAGCAAGCTTCTATTCTCTATATTTAAGAGTCTCTTATGTTTTGTCCCCCTCCCTGTTTTTATATTATTTTTGCTTCCCTTCCCTTACGTTCATCTGTTTTGTATCTTAAATGTCTCATATGAGTGAATTCATATATTTGTCTTTCTCTGACTGACTAATTTTGCTTATCATAATACCCTCTAGTTCCATCCACGTAGTTGCAAATGGCAAGATCTCATTCTTTTTGATTGCCGAGTAATACTCCATTGTATATATATACCACATCTTCTTTATCCATTCATCTGTCAGTAGACATTTGGGCTCTTTCCATACTTTGGCTTTTGTCGATAGTGCTGCTGTAAACATTGGGGTGCACGTGCCCCTTGAAAACAGCACATGTGTACCCCTTGGATAAATAACCTAGTAGTGCAATTGCTGGGTTGTAGGGTAGTTCTATTTTTAATTTTTTGAGGAACCTCCATACTGTTTTCCAGAGTGTCTGCACCAGTTTGCATTCCCACCAGCAGAGAAAGAGATCTTACCAGAGAAAGAGATCCTCTTTCTCCACATCCTCGCCAACATATGTTGCCTGAGTTGTTAATGTTAGCCATTCTGACAGGTGTGAGGTGGTATCTCATTGTGGTTTTGATTTGTATTAACCTGATGATGAATGATGTTGAGCATTTTTTCATGTGTCTGTTATCCATCTGGATGTCTTCTTTGGAGAAGTGTCTATTCATGTCTTTTGCCCATTTCTTCTCTGGATTGTTTTTTTGGGTGTTGAGTTTCATAAATTCTTTACAGATTTTGAATACTAACCCTTTATCTGATATGTCATTTGCAAATGTCTTCTCCCATTCTGTCGGTTGCCTTTTAGTTTTGCTGATTGTTTCCTTTGCTGTGCAGAAGCTTTTTATCTTGATGAGGTCCTGGTAGTTCAGGACTTTTTTTTTTTTCGTTTTTGCTTTCGTTTATTTTTTTTCGTTTCCCCTGCCTCTGGAGACATGTTAAATAAGAAGTTGCTGAGCCCGAGGTCAAAGAGGTTTTTGCCTGCTTTCTCCTTTAAGATTTTTATGGCTTCCTGTCTTATGTTTAGGTCCTTCATCCATTTTGAGTTTATTTTTATGTATGGTGTAAGAAAATGGTCCAGGTTCATTTTTCTGCATGTTGGTGTTCAGTTTTCTCAGTACCATTTGCTGAAGAGACTGTCTTTATTTCATTGGATATTCTTTCCTGCTTTGTCAAAGATTAGTTGGCCATATGTTTGTGGGTCCATTTCTGGGTTCTCTATTCTGTTCCATTAATCTGAGTGTCTGTTTTTGTGCTAGTACCATACTGTCTTAATGATTACAGCTTGGTAATACATCTTGAAGTTTGGGATTGTGATGCCTCCAGCTTCGGTTTTCTTTTTCAAGATTGCTTTGGGTATTCGGGGTCTTTTCTGGTTCCATACAAGTTTTAGGATTGTTTGTTCTAGTTCTGTGAAGAATGCTGGTGTTATTTTTATAGGGATTGCATTGAATATGTAGATTGCTTTGGGTAGTATTGGCATTTTAACAATGTTCTTCTAATCCAGGAACATGGAATATTTTTCCTTTTTTGTTGTGTGTCTTCAATTTCTTTCATAAGCTTTCTATAGTTTTCAATGTATAGTTTTATTCCTTTGTGTTGTCTGGTTGCTGAGGCTAAGACTTACAATACTGCGTTGAATAACAGTGGCAAGAGTGGATATCCCTGTTGTGATACTGACTTTAGGGGGAAAGCTCTCAGTTTTTCCCCACTGAGAATGATAGTATTGGTGGGTCTTTCACATATGGCTTTTATGATTTTGAGGTTTGATCCTTCTATCCCTACTTTCTTGAGGGTTTTTATCAAGAAAGGATATTTTGTCAAATGCTTTCTCTGCATCTATTGAGAGGATCATGTGGTTCTTGTCCTTTCTTTGATTGATGTGATATATCACATTGATTGTTTTGTGGATATTGAGCCAGCTCTGCATCCCAGCTATAATTCCATTTGGTTGTGGTGAGTAATTCTTTTAATGTATTGTGGAATCCAGTTGGCTAGTATCTTGTTGAGGATTTTTGCATCCATGCTCATCAGGGAAATTGGTCTGTAGTTCTCCTTTTTAGTGGAGTCTTTGCTTTTGGAATCAAGGTAATGCTGGCTTTAAAGAATGAGGTTTGAAGTTTTCCTTCCATTTCTATTTTTTGGGACAGCTTCAAAGAGTGTTAACTCTTCTTTAAATGTTTGGTAGAATTCCACTGGAAAGCCATCTGGCCTTGGACTCTTGTTTTTTGGGAGATTTTTGATTACTAATTCAATATGTTGCTGGTTATGGGTCTGTTCTAATTTTCTATTTCTTCCTGTTTCAGTTTTGGTAGTTTATATGTTTCTAGGAATTTGTCCATTTCTTCCAGATTGCCCATTTTATTGGCGTACAATTGCTCGTAATATTCTCTTATTATTGTCTGTATTTCTTCAGTGTTGGTTGTGATCTCTCCTCTATCATTCGTGATTTTATTTATTTGGGTCCTTTCCTTTTTCTTTTTGATCAAACTGGCTAGTAGTTCGTCAATTTTGTTAATTCTTTCAAAGAACCAGCTCCTGGTTTCATTAATCTGTTCTGTTTTTTTGGTTTTGATAGCATAGATTTCTGCTCTAATTATTATTTCCTGTCTTATGCTTGTTTGGGGTTTTACTTGCTGTTCTTTTTCCAGCTCTTTAAGGTATAAGGGTAGGTTGTGTATCTGAGACCTTTCTTCCTTCTTTAGGAAGGCCTGGATTGCTGTATGCTTCCTTCTTATGACTGCCTTTGCTGCATCCCAGAGGTTTTGGGCTGTGGTGTTATCATTTTCATTGGCTTCCATGTACTTTTTAATTTCCTCTTTAACTTCTTGGTTCGCCCATTTATTCTTTAGTAGGATGTTCTTTAGTCTCCAAGTATTTGTTATCTTTCCACATTTTTTCTTGTGGTTGATTTCAAGTTTTATAGTGTTGTGGTCTGAAATATGCATGGTATGATCTCAGTCTTTCTGTACTTGTTGAGGGCTGTTGAGACCCAGTATGTGGTCTATTCTGGAGAACGTTCCATGTGCACTGGAGAAGAAGGTATATTCCGCTGATTTAGGATGAAATGTTCTGAATATATCTGTTAAATCCATCTGGTCCAGTGTGTCATTAAAAGCCATTCTTTCCTTGTTGATTTTTTGATTAGATGATCTGTCCATTGCTGTGAGTGGGGTGTTGAAATTCCCTACTATTATGGTCTTACTATCAATGAGTTTCTTTATGTTTGTGATTAATTGACTTATATATTTAGGTGCTCTCACATTTGGCGCATAAATGTTTACAATTGTTAGGTCTTCTTGGTGGATAGACCCCTTAATTATGATATAATGCCCTTCTCCATCTCTTGATACAGTCCTTATTTTAAAGTCTAGATTGCCTGATGTAAGTATGGCTACTCTGGCTTTCTTTTGTTGACCATTAGCATGATAGATGGTTCTCCATCCCCTTACTTTCAGTCTGAAGGTGTCTTTCGGTCTAAAATGGATCTCTTGTAAACAGCATATAGATTGATCTTGTTTTCTTATACATTCTGTTACCTTGTGTCTTTTGATTGGAGCGTTTAGTCCACTGACATTTAGAGTGAGTACTGAAAGATATGAATTTATTGCCATTATATTGCCTGTAGAGTTGGAGTTTCTGTTCTCTGGTCCTTTCTAGTCTTTGTTGCTTTTGGTCTTTTTTTGTTTGTTTTCGTGTTTGTTTTTGTTTTTTCATCTTTTCTCCCCTCAGAGAGTGCCCCTTGAAAGTTCTTATAGGACTGGTTTAGTGGTCACAAACTCCTTTAGTTTTTGTTTACTGGGGAAACTTTTAATCTCTCCTTCTATTTTGAATGACAGCCTTCTAGATAAGGAATTCTTGGCTGCATATTTTTCTGATTCAGCACATTGAATATATACTGCCAGTCCTTTCTGGCCTGCCAAGTTTCTGTGGATAGGTCTGCTGCAAACCTGATCTGTCTTCCCTTATAGGTTAAATCCTTTTTTTTTTCCCTGCTGCTTTCCTGATTCTTTCCTTGCTGAGTATTTTGTGAATTTGATTATGATATGCCTTGTTGATGGTTGGTTTTTGTTGAATCTAATGGGAGTCTTCTGTGCTTCCTGGATTTTAATGTCTGTGTCTTTCCCTAGGTTAGGAAAGTTTTCCACCATGATTTGCTCACATAAACCTACCCCATTTTCTCTCTCTTCATCTTCTGGGGCCCCTATGATTCTGATGGCATTCCTTTTTAATGAGTCACTGAATTCTCTAATTCTTATATCGTGCTCTTTTGCCTTAGTCTTCCCCTGCTTCATTATTCACCGTAAGTTTGTCCTCTGTATTGCTGATTGACTGCTCTGCTTCATCTATCCTTGCCGCCGTAGCAACCATCGAGATTGCAGCTCAGTTATAGAATTTTTTATTTCATCCTGACTTTTATCTTCACAGAAAGCGATTCCAATCTGTTTTCAACCCCAGGTAGTATTCTTATTATCATGATTCTAAATTCTGGTTCAGACATCTTGCTTATATCTGTGTTGATTAAGTCCCTGGCTGTCATTTCTTCCTGTCCTTTCTTTTGGGATGAATTCCTTCATTTCGTCATTTTGAAGTAAGAAAAGGAATAATGTAAAAAAAATATAAATTAAAAAATTAAAAAACAATACACACAAAAATCAAATAAAGGATGCTAGATATTAGGTGTGTTTTGGTCTGGTTGTTGAAAGAAGCTTGATAGATTAGAGAAAAAAGGGAAAGATAAGAAAAGGAAAAAAAGGGAAAAAAAGGAAAATGTGAAAATTTGAAAAAATGAATACAATAAAGTAGAATAAAATGAAATGATGAAAATAAAATAGAATTTAAGATAGATACAAGAAAGTAAAAAATATTGTAGAAAAAAATGAAAGAAATATTTTTAATAAAAATGGAAAATAAAAATAAATTTTTCCCTTTCTGTATTCATGAATAAGAAGAGAAAAAGAAAAAAAATTGAATAGATGTACCAGCGAACAGAATGAAAACAAATTGAAATTACAACCGTTTTCCTGTAGTAGTCACACTATGAAGCATTTTATAGTCTGTAAACTAAGTAGGCAGAGAGACTTGTGTTCGTCAAGAGCGCAGTTGGCCCATTTGGGCGGGGCTTAGTGTAATAGCTCCATTCTCTACTAGATGGTGTTGCTTAGCTTACTGGAGTGTATTGTTGTAGGTATGTATGTGCATTCACAGGAGGGGTGAAAATGGCATCACCCAGCTACCCAGTATCTAGTTTCAGGACTCTGTGCACTCCCCAACCGGCAATCAAGCATCCCTCCTTTGTCTCCAGCTTAAGTCCATTCTCTGCTTCTACACTGTCCGTGACCAAGCCGTCAGGCTGCCAGGAGGCACCTCCATCCAGAATTTTATCTCAGATGGGGCCGTGTTTCCCAACTGCAACTGTTACCCACTCCAACTCTCCGGGGGAGGGTCTCACTGAGCAATGGCCGGGTGCTTGACTGGCCCCAGGAATGTTCGGGAGACCATGCTGCTGCCGATGCTCAGAGACTGTGGCTGGGTGCCAGCCAGCCCCAGTAAAAGTTCCTGCGATTGTGTAGCAGCAGCATTTCAGGGATTTTGGCAAATCACAACACACATCTGGTACCAGGTTTCACCCTTAATGTCCTTGTTCTAACACCAGTGAATGTGGTGGCCCTTCTCCAAGATCTGCTGGGACCTTTGCCTGTGGGAAGGCCACGTCGCCTCTACCAATATTCTCCCAGCAGGGGAACTGCCTTTCCCCATGTGGCCCGAGGACCCCTTGGACCTCGCTCTCTGCTCCTAGGGATTTGCCTTTCCCACCAGAGCACTGCCAGGTGTCAAGCTGCAGAGTGTCAGACTCTGCACTCCCCCTGTTTTTAGAGTCTAAATGGAATTTAAACTCCTATCTCCTTTTTCCCTTTTTTGTTCAGTCCTTTGCAGCTGTTTCCAGTCTTCCACTTTCTATCCAGCTGCTTTCGGGGGGTGGTGCTTTTCCCATATCCCATATCCCCCAGTCTCCATCCTCTCTCTGCAAGCAAAAACAGCTCCCTGCTTTCCATGGCTTCTCTGTCCCCAGTTTACCTCTCCACACTGCATACCTGCTGAATTCTGTGGTTCAGGTTGTGCAGATTATTGTGTTAATCCTCAAATCAGTTTTCTAGGTGTGCAAGATGGTTTAGTGTTGATCTGGCTGCATTTCAAGGATGAGAGATGCAAAAAAAACTTCCATGCTGTTCTGCCATCTTGGCCCCTTCCATCAATGTAGACAATATCAACAGTGTCAGATATTGGCAAGGATGTAGACAAGTTACAACTGATGTATTGGTAGTGAAAGTGGAAAAGTGTTTGGAAACTGTTTAGTATATTATATAGTTAAACATACACCTACCTTACGAACTATCCTCTTTGCTGCTAAATATTTCCTCAAGGAAAATAAAAGTATTCATAAAAACACTGAACAATGATAGAATATACTCTTTTTAAGTGTCCATGGCACATTTACCGAGATTGATTATATCCTGGCTTATTTTCCAGACATGTTCTCTGACTATAGTGATGTTAAGCTAGAAATCAATGAGCAGTACATTTTAAAGGAATTCTGAGTGAAAAATAAAATTACAATAGAAATTATCAGGAAGTGCTGTGAAGAGAATAATGAAAATGTAACAGATCAAAACTTGTCAGGTGCAGCTAAAACAGTGCTTAGAAGGAATATTAGAGCCTTAATTGCAGTTATCAGAAAAAGTAAAGAGGGTAAAAATCAATGTTTTAACTTTACATCTTTAAGAAGCTAGGAAAAAATAGCAAATCAAAGAAGGGGAAGGAAGTCATAAAGAGCAGAAATCATCCAGAAATGGAAAACAAATATACAATGGAGAAAATCAACAAAGCCAAAAGTTCTTTGAAAATTTAGTTTTTCCAGGGACATACCACTTTTACTAATCAGTAAAAAGAAAAGAGAGACAACACTACCAATATTAGAATGAAAAATGAGCCATTACTACAGAGCCTAGAGACATTAAATGATATAAAAGGACATTATGAACAACTTCATGCTAAAAAATTTGGATCATTTTGATGAAAGAGAAACTGCTTTAAAAATAAAAAATATCAGTGCAAGAAGAAATAGAAATCTGAGTCACTCCATACCACTTAAAGACAGTAAATCAGTTATTAAAAATCTTACCAAAAAGAGAGGTGCCTGGGTGGCTGAGTCAGTTAAATATTGACTCTTAATTTTGGCTCAAGTCATGATCTCATGGTTTATGGGTTTGAGCCCTGAGTCGGGCTCCACGCTGGCAGTGAGAAGCCTGCGTCAGATTCTCTCTCTCCTTCTCTCTCTGCCCTTCCCCTGCTTGTTCTCTCTCTCTCTCTCTCTCTCTCTCTCTCTCTCTCTCTCTCTCTCATTGTGTGTGTTTCAAAAATAAATAAATAAGCTTAAAAAAAAAATCTTACCAAAGAGAAAAATTCATGTTCAGGTCCAGACTCAGATGTCTTCACTGGGGGATTCTTGCCAAATATTTAAAGGAAGAACAACACCAAGTTTTACATAAACTATTCTAGAGAATGGAAAATAGGGAATTCTCCCCGAATAATTGTAGAGGCCAGCATAACGTTAATACTAGCCTGACAAGGACATTACAAGAAAGCAACATTACAGACTAATTTCTCTCCTCAATATAAATGTAAAATCCCAAGTGAAATAGTAGCCCAGTGGCCTTTGAGGGGCACTCTTGCATGCCCCTGTCTTTGGAACTAATTCTTTCCTTTTTTTAAAGCCATTCTCCTCTTTGTTTTAGCAGTGGATTATGGAAAACTTGCAATTTTGTCTTGACATGAAAATATTTCATTTTCATGGCGATCTTGCCTGATTGTCCTTGGAACTTCTGCCCAAATCTCTGCCTCCTGCCCCAGGGCAGCTTCTTAAACACTCCTGAACTTTTCCCAAACCATGGACCCAATGGAAACAAAGCTTTTTGCACAACCAATGATGATGAAAAAAATGACTAAAATAAAATATTCCAAGATGTTTGAGAAATGTGTTTGGATGCTAAAAATAATTTTCTCCTGTTCCATGTTTCTTAATTTTTCAAATTTTTTATCATTAGTATTTTTGACTTTGAGAGCCTAAACAATCTCTGCAGGGGCCCCTTGCTGCTGAATATCCTGTGTATTTCGTAATAGAGAGTACAAGGACTTCTGAAACTTTTATGTGGCAATTCATGGGTGAGAATGGTTTTCCTCTGAGGTGTTTAATAGGTTCTTTAGTATGTTTGTATTCTCACATGCTTTTTCTCCCCTCAAGATATATTAGAATATTGTTGTCTTAAAAACCGCTTGACAGAAACTGCTGCGATAAAAAATTTTCTGTACATGTTTAGGATTGGGGTGGAAGAGGCTTGAAAAAATCCTCATGATGTTGTCTAGGGTAACCTTTAAGCCAGGATTCTATTTAAATATTTCAAGGGTTGTTTTCTATTTTTAATGTTCATCAGGGCCAATATTATATAATCTTCCTGGATAATAGTTTCAGAATCTAAGGACATTGGTTCTCAGGAAGTTCATTCTTATATATAGGCTCAATTTGTCTTACTATCACCTAGTCATTTAACCATAATTATGATCTGATCTACATAAAAAATCCTTTTATTTCTGTAATGCCAGTATGTAAGCATTTTATCAACTCTTCAAGCAAAAGAACAGAAATTTAGTTCAGTTCAAATAACTGAAGCCAGGACATCCCTGCTGTGGATGTTTTATGTCTAACCTAAATCTTCTTATGACATGCCTACCACATGGCATAGTCAGTGGGGAATTCTTCTTTAGCTATATGCTGACCTTCTTTGAAAGCTTTTCTGCTTAAGGCTTTTGTTGTATTGCCATTTTCTCACTGGATAATCTTTTCCTTCTTTGATTTATACTCTTGACCCCAGAAAAAATATGAAGGTCTCTGTCTTACAGATGGTATCAGAAAATTAAATCTGTTGTCAATCATTTGCAAACAATTAAAAATTATTATTTTTTGCTTCTTCCTTGTTGAAGAAATGAAATCACGCATGCCTTTTTTGCATGGAAGTTATGATTTAACTGAAAGACAAAACAGCTTTAAAAAAAGGCAAAACCACTTTAGCAGCATTCTAAAATAAACATATATCTTCTTTCTAGACAGAAATTGATAATAAGTTGTTTTAAGAATCAAATAATATGTTTTCATTCATTCATTTAGGAGCAATTTATTGAGTATCTATTAATTGGTAGACATGATGGCTAGACTTAGGGGTTGCAACAAATGAAACACATCATCCCACTCTTCACAAAGATCTTACTAGATAGATTTCACTCATGAATGGGGAAGCAGGCAAATGAATTACATAGTTTAATACCATATATTAAGTATTACAAGACAGTATAGCATGTGGTTAAGAGCATGTGGAGATATGTGTTCAGGTCCCGTCTCTGCTACCTACCAGCTGTGTGGGAAAGGGATAATAGCAGTATATACTTCCTGAAGTTGCCATGAGAATTAAATGAGGTAACATATGAATGTGCTCAATCTGGCACAGTAGCTGCTCGATAAATGTTAGTTGCCAAGTATTTAAGGAAAAATAATACCAAGTTTTACATTATTCCAGAGAATGGAAAACCCGGAATACTTCCCAAATAATTATAGAGGCCAGTATAATCTCACTGCCAACCTGACAAAGGCATTACAATAAAGCAATGTTACAGACTAATTTCTCTTACCAACATAAGTATAAAAATCTCAAGTAAAATAAAATAGTTCTTTTAATATCATTAGAATAAAAAATCGCAAGAATATATGGGGGTACAGCAACTGTGTTTTGAACTCAGAATTGGGGGTATGTTTGTAGCACAAGGCTTCCTGGGCTGAGTCTTGAAGGATTAGAAGCAGTAGTATGAGACAGAAGTGTAGTTGGAGGTGCCTGGGTGACTCAATCAGTCAAGCCTTCAACTCTTGATCTCGGTTGTGAGTAAATGCCCTGCATTGGGCTCCACACTGGACATGAAATTTACTTTAAAAAAAAATTGTAATTGGTTTGGAGAAAAGAGTAGATGGGAATCTTAGGTAAAAGGAATAACATTGTAAAAGCAGTGACTTGAGAAAATATGACACTTCTGAGTTGGATATGATTGGAGCTAAAAGAATGGCAAGAGGTAAGTCTTAAAAAACAAAGACAAGATCATAAACAGCTTTGTATGTCATGAGAAGGGATTTGGATTTTATCCTGAAAGCAGGAGCCATTTAGAATGGATAAGGTGATTAAGAACTAGATGTTAGGAGATTATTGAAATAATACACTTAGAAGATGAGAGAGGAAATTGGTTTTTTTAAAAAGGATTATTATATGAAGTCCTTACTGTGTGTCAAATGCTTTACATTCATTATGGTCTCATTTAATTGATACAATTCTGCAGGATAGTGGTAGCTGCCATTCACTGAGTGTTTATAATGTGTCCCGGCACTGTGTTGAGTGTTCTAGAGGCATTAGCTCATTTACTTGTTTCCATAACCTTATGAGATAAATTTGATTTTTATTTTAATCTTGTAGAAAAGAAGATGAGGTTAAGTAATTTGCCTAAGATTAAGATCACACTTAGCAATGGCAGAACTGGAATTCAGTCCCAAATTTATTGGATTTCAGGCACCCAATCTCTTTTTGAAGTCTGTAACACCACCTTTCAAATAAGCCAGAACCAAGGAGGCAATGAGAAGGAGACAATTTTAAGAGCATAAGAGAGAGTGCATAAAATTTTGTCAGAGGAGAATTCAGGGTTAAGTCCCAAGTTTATGAATTAGGCCACCAGGTAAAATCTAAAACAGATTTGCCTGGAAGGAGGTAGATGTGGAGACAATAAGTTTAGTTTGGGGCATACTGGGTTTGAGGTGCTTAAAGGAAATCCAACTAGAGAATCCAGTAGGAAATGTTATGTTATTTTTAATAATGATTTCAGAAATCACTAAGGAAGAGTACTTATCAGAATCAGGAAGTGAGCAGACAGAAAGGTTGAATAGAAAAACAGGATCAGCAAGCAAAGATTTAGACCTGCTAGATTAGACCTTAATCCTGTTGTGCCAAAGAGGAAGATTTCTTTCATGTCCTTGAGAAGTTATTTTTCTAACAGGGCACCACTTTAACCCCTGAAATAGACCTGTGTTTTAATCCACAAGCAGAATTCCTTTTATTTGAGAATATCGGTGTTGGCACATTGCTGGCTCTGGAAGAAAAATACCATAGAGCCAAAAAGATAGGCCTCATTTTTAGTTTCAGGTCTGTATTTTAGTTTAACTTTGTAAAGGGTTAGTAGTGTGGCCTTATTAATATGGAGGATGGCCAACAAGAATTTTTGAACTGTTGGAATGATAAAACTATTTTAAATGCTGTTTGCCTGTGACACTGCTTTATCTTCAGGATTCTTTTCAAAGTGTCAGTGTTGACCTATATACTTGTTTAGTTGGGCCAACACTCAGCATAGCAAGTTTACGGACCAATTTGCAGTGTTTTGTATTCTTACTCTCTTTTACTCCAAGTCTGACACTAGTTTCAGAATAACTTTCGGTGTTACAGCTAGGTACATTACATTGCCTGCTTCAGTGCTCTGGAAACAACCAATACATTGACATGTTGATTTCTGACCTAGTTTAGTTTCTATTGTGTATCATCTGAAAGTTCTGTTTACACAAGAGGCCTTACAGGTATCAGAGAATAAGAACTCACTTACAGAATAGCTGTTTATGTCAACTTTGTAAGTTAGCTTTGTCATTTTCGACTTTATGATCCTTTCTGAAATTACCATATGGCAATAGTTCTTAATCTGAGAATCTGACCAAAGCTGTGGATTTTTTCCCCAGGAAAATACCTTTGAAATATTCAAATGGGGATGTCAAATTGGCAGGTAGTTAAATAGGTTTGAATCTCAGAGGAACTGTGTATGATGAGCTGTAGCTTTATGAGGTACAGGTGTTAGTGGGTGGGAACTGAAGCAGGTGGCATGCATAAAGTCACCTGGGGAGAAGTTACAGCGTGAGAAGTGAAGGAAGAATGCCTAGGTATGTTGTATTTCTACTTAGGTACTATGACTTTTTGGAGGGCCACAGACTATTTTAATATGTAACATTTTTTTTGCTCTCTCAAATCAGTTTTTGCTACCTTGGGTACGATATTGCTCCCATTGAGGATATATGTGCTAGATGGATTAAATGACCTGTAAACCACCACTACCATTGACTTTGGAGAAAGTTGTTTTGATGCAGTGATTGATGGGCCTATAAGCTACATTGGTTTAGGTGAGGAGATCAGGAAATAGAACCAGAAAGTCTACACAACTCTTACAAGACGTTTGATGTGAGGAATAGTTGGGGTGGGAGTGAGGGCTGATTCCATTATTTCTAGTAACTGTCTTATTACCAAGATCTAAAGAGACAACATTTGAAAAACAATGCTGACATGTTTCCTTAGATCTTAGTTTTCTGGCTTAGAGGATAATTGGTTTTGAGAATTATACCAGTAGCTAATCTCTTTTCCGTTGTCATTCACTTGGCTCCGTTTAAATTTTACCATTGAAAACCTCAATTTGGTTCATTATCTGAACATTAACTTTTACCGCTTGCCTTTTTCACAACATAAGGAGTTATTGAACTGAGAAAATATAAATGCCTTCAAAATACAACTTCTCTTTACTGGCTGTCTTTGGTGTAATATCTCTATAAATGTAGATCCCTAGCCAAGAGCCCCTTCATGATCTTAGGCTCATCTTTTAACTTTTGCACTCTTAATCTTTTCCTGTCATTCTCTTGCTTATTTCACACATTGTGTTTTAAGAAAGCAAGTTGACATATATTTTAAAGTCAGTTGTGAACGAGTATGTGCCTGTCTTGGCCTTTCCACACACATTACCTTTTCTCCTATTCCTACTACACCACCTTACGTGCCTTTATCTTCATCTTCACTGATATGAAAACATCTCTGTCTGCCCAAGTTGCAATAATGAGATTTCTCACCTCATTGCATTTGAGTTTGAATCATACTATAAAAGATATGCTTATGTTTTATACTCTTTGAGGAGTATTCAAGTTAGACTTAGAGTTTTGGCTTAGCAAAGAATGGCAAGTGTGGGAGAACAGTTGTAAGAAAATCCTTGTTTAAAGTAGTCTTGTCACTCTACTAGACGTGGCCTTGATTAGCTGTCAGAATCTGGATGGACTTGAGTTCCATATACAATACAACTACTGAGTCTCTTGTACTTTTCCAGTGCCTGATCTTTCAGCCTTTGTAGGACAACTTCCTGGGTTTTAGTATATGCCTGTGTTAATCTAACTAAAAGGAAGGCCATCATTCCCCTGGAGTAAATAGCCTGCCACAAATGGATAGAAGCCCAGATTTTTCAGCAGTCCATGCTTTATTGAAGAGGTATGGGTGTGAATTGGCCTCATACTACTGTTCAGAAAACAACAGCTCTTTTGTTTCAAATTAATTTTTAGCGGTTGACATTATCAGCGTATAAGGTTTAGTCTTGAATCTGTTATATTTTTTTAACAAAAGCTCATTACTTAGATTTTCATTTTTTTTCCATGAGCTACTTATTTCCTCTCTACTTGTAGGTGGATTAAAAAAATAAATAGGGGCGCCTGGGTGGCGCAGTCGGTTAAGCGTCCGACTTCAGCCAGGTCACGATCTCGCGGTCCGTGAGTTCGAGCCCCGCGTCAGGCTCTGGGCTGATGGCTCGGAGCCTGGAGCCTGTTTCCGATTCTGTGTCTCCCTCTCTCTCTGCCCCTCCCCCGTTCATGCTCTGTCTCTCTCTGTCCCAAAAATAAATAAAAAACGTTGAAAAAAAAAAAAAATAAAAAAAAAATAAATATAATTAATGTTCAATTAACTGCACATATTTAAAGTACAAACTTTGATGTTTTGACATATATATACATGAAACCATTACCATAGTCAAGATAGTGACCATATTATCATCCCCAAAAGTTTACTCATGCCCCTGGTAGCCCCACTTTTCTTTCGCTCCCTGTCTCTACCTCCCTAGGCAACCAACGACTGTTTTGCTTTCTGTCAATATTTGGTTTGGAGATAGCTTGGATACAAAGTAGCCAACAAGAAAGAGGAATGTTGCTCAGAAGGGGTACTATGCATGGCATATAAAGGCACTCCTCCCAGGGACAGGGGGACTAGGAGTGAGGAAGTGCCCTTCAGCCCCTGGATCATTTGGTCCAGCCCCTGGGCCAAAGAGTGTGATATCACTCTTTGGTCACAAGACAGTCATAGGATACCTTTTTCCATGGTCAGCATTCTTTAGGGTACCTGAAAAATAGAAATATTTGCTCAAGCTGACTCTAAATTGTTACTTCTGTGTAAACTGTTTCTTTTGTTTTTGCTCAAACAACCTTTATTCTCTAACAGTTGTTACTGCTTGTTTGTTCTCTTGCCCAGAAGGAGGTATCTGTCTTTAAGCATATGAAAACTTAACTGGCCTTAGACCAGTGACTTTATAGGAATTAGATTCCTCTTATTTTTCCTATACTGCCTCATTACAACATGTACTCTTGTGCCCAGCTCCTTTTACTCAGCATAATTATTTTTAGATTCGTCCTTGTGGTAGTATCAAGACTGATTCCTTTTTGTTGTACAATAGTATTCCATTTTATAGATATACCACACCATCCATTCATAGCTTGATGGACATTTGGGTTGTTTCCAGTTTAGGGCTACTAGAAAAAAGACTGCAATGAACATTCATGTACAAGTCTTTGGAAATATGTTACCTTTTCTCTTGGGAGTATAGCTGGGAGTAGAATGGTTGGATCATATGGTAAGTTTATATTTAAATTTTTAAAGAAACTGTCATACTGGTTTCCAAAGTGGTTGTGCCATTTAATTTTACCACCAGCAATGTAAGAGAGTTCAAGTTTTTACATCTTCACCAATACTTGGTATTTGGTATAGTCAGTCTTTTATTTTAACCATTTGAATAGGTGTGTTATGGTATCGCATTGTGGTTTTAGTTTGCATTTCCTATACCTCTGAAGGTGTTGAGCATCTTTTCAAGTATTTATTTGCCATCTGTATATCATTTTTGGTAACATTTCTGTTCAAACCCAAAGTTTTTGAGTTGTCTTACTGAGTTTTAAGACTTCTTTAGTATAATCTAGATACAAGTCTTTTTTATCAGATATATGCTTTGCAAAGATTTTCTCCCGTCCTGTGGTTTGTCTTTTTATCTTAACACTGTCTTTTAAAGAGCAGAATAAATTTTGATGAATACCTGTTTTTCAGTTTGTTCCTTAATAGATTATGTTTTTGGTGTTATATTTAAGAAATCGTTGCCTAACCCAAGGTCATAATTTTTTTTTTTTTTTTGCTTTCTTCTGGAAAGATGATCACTTTAAGGTTTTATATTTAGATTTGTAATTTAGTTTGAGTTCACTTTCATATATGGTGTGAAGTTATTTTTTGCATGTGGATATCAATTTGTCAAAAAGGCTATCCTTTCTCCACTGCATTGCCTTGTGCCAATGTCAACAATCCGTTGTACAACAAATGGAAGGGAAAATTAATAAGTTGTACTTCATTAAATTAAAACCATCAAGAAAGTAGAAAACAGCTGCAGAATGGGAGAAAATATTTGCAAATCATATATCTAATAAGGGACTTGTATTCAGAATATTTAAAGAACTCTTACAACTCAGTAATAAAAGGACAATCCCAATTAAATTAAAAAGGATTTAAATAGATATTTCTCCCAGGCAAACATACAAATGGCTAATAAGTACTTAAAAGGATGCTCAACCTCAAGAGTTATTGGGAAATGCAAATCAAAACCTCACACCCACGAGCATGGCTGTTATAAAAACAGCAAATACTAACAAGTGTTGATAAGAATATGGAGGAATTAGAATTCCCATACGTTGTTGGTGGGGAATGTCAACTGGTACAGTTGTTTTTGGAAAACAGTTTAGCAATTCCTCGAAAGGTTCAATAGATTTACCATATGACTCAGCAGCTCCACTCCTGGATATATAACCAAGAGAACTGGAAGTGCACATCCACACAGAAACCTGCACACGTGTTCGTGGCGGCATTATTCATAATAGCCAGGAAGTGGAAGCAGCCTGCGTGTCCAAAAACTGATGAATAGAGAAATAAAATGTGGTATATCTATACAGTGGAATATCAGCAATAAAAAGGAATGAAGCACTGATTCAGGCTACAACATGTAGGGCTTTGAAAACATTATGCCAGGTGAAAGAAGCCAGTCACAAAGGCTGCATATTGTATGATCCCAGTTATATGAAATGTCTAGAACAGGCAAACCTATAGAGACTCTGCTAGGTCTGGGAAGGAGGGGATGGAGAGTGACTGCTAACGAATACAGAGTTTCTTTCCAATATAAGATTTCTTTTGGGAGCGATGAACAGGTTCTCATATTACTGTGATGGTGAGCTGTATGGCATTCAAATTTTATCTTAGTAAAGGTGTTTAAAAAGTGAGCTTTCCATATATGTGTTGGTTTATTTCTGGACTTGCTCTTCTTTTCTGCTGATCTATTTGTCTAAGTACAAATACCATGCAGTTTTGATTAGTGTAGTTTTATAACAATGCTTGAAATCACATAGTGATAGCCCTCTGGTTTTTTTCCCCAGAGCTGTCTTGGCTCGTCTAGGCCCTTTGCATTTCCATATGAATTTTAATCTTTGTTTATTTTTGAGACATACAGAGACAGAGTGTGAGCAGGGGTGGAACAGAGAGAGAGGGAGACACAGAATCCGAAGCAGGCTCTGAGCTGTCAGCACAGAGCCTGATGCGGGACTCAAATCCACGAACCGTGAAATCATGACCTGAGCCAAAGTCGGATGCTCAACCAACTGAGCCATCCAGGCACCCCTGCATTTCCATATGAATTTTAAAATAAGTTTGTCAGTTCATACAAAAAGCCTTCTTGGATTTTTTGATTGTGTTGAATCTATAGATAATTTGGGGAGAATTGACATGTTATGATACTGAGTCTTCCAACCTGTGACAAAGGTATATTGTTCCATTTATTTAGCTCTTCTTTAGTTTTTCTCAATTATGGTTTTTAGTGTATAGGTCTTTCACGTCTTTTATCATATCTGTCCCTAAGTATTTCATATTTTTGTAATGGTGTTTGGTAATGGCTTTGTAAATGGCGTTTATTTTATTTGTTTCTGATTTTTTGCTGTTGTTGCTAGTATGTGGAAATGCACAATTGATTTTTGGGTATGGATCTTATATCCTGCAACCTTATTAATAAGCTTACTTATTAATTCATTGGATTTATTTACATGGTGATCATGTGTTATCTTCAAAGACACTTGTATTTCTTTCTTTAAATCTGGCTGGATGGCTTTTCTTTCTCTTTCTTGCCTGATTATACTGGCTAGAACCTTCAGTACAATGTTGAATAGACGTGCTCAGAGTGGACAATCCTGGATCTCAGGAAAACATTTAGTCTTTCATCATTAAGTGTCATGTCAGCTGTCGTTTTTTCATGGATGCCATTTAGTTTGTTAGGAATTTTTATCAGGCATGGCTGTTAGATTTCGTCAAAAATCTTTTTCTCTCTAGTGAGATGACCATAATAGTTTTTCTTTTTTAGTTTATTAATATGGGGAATAACATTGTTTGATAGTTGAATGTTAAACCAACCCTGTGTTTCTGGGGTACACCTCACTTGGTAATAATGTATAATCCTTTTTCTTTTAATGTTTATTTATTTTTGAGAGAGAGAGTGTGAGCGGGGGAGGAGCAGAGAGAGAGGGAGATACAGAATCTGAAGCAGTCTCCATCCAGGCTCCCAGCTGTCAGCACAGAGCCTGACGCAGGGTTCGAACCCACAAACCGTAACATCATGACCTGAGCCAAAGTCAGGTGCTCAACTGACTGAGCCAGCCAGGTACCCCAATGTATAGTCCTTTTAATATATTGCTTGATTAGATTTGCTGAGAATTTTGTTTAGAATTTACATCTGTGTTCTAAGAGATACTGGCTTATACTTTCCTTGTAATATCTTTGATTAGTTTTCATTTCAGAGGCTGATAGAATGGGTTGGGAAGTATTCTCTCCAGTTTTGTTTTGTTTTGTTTTGTTTTGGAAGAGTTTATGCAGAATAGGTATTATTTCTATCTTGAACGTTTGGTAGAATTTGCCAATGAACCCATCTGACTCTAGACTTTTCATTGTGGAAAGGTTATTTTTTTTTTAACGTTTATTTATTTTTGAGACAGGGAGAGACAGAGCATGAACAGGGGAGGGTCAGAGAGAGGGAGACACAGAATCTGAAGCAGGCTCCAGGCTCTGAGCTGTCAGCACAGAGCCCGACGCGGGGCTAGAACTCACGGACTGCGAGATCATGGCCTGAGCCGAAGTCGGCCACTTAACCGACTGAGCCACCCAGGCGCCCCTGTGGAAAGGTTATTAACAACATTTTCACTGTTGATAATAGATACAGGGCTATTTAGGCTATCTCTATTTTCTTAAGTAAGCTTTAGTAGTTTGTGTCTTTTAACAAATTTGTCATTTCATCTAAGTTGTTAAACACTTTGGCATAACATTGTCTTTAGTGTTCTTCTATCATTCTTTTACTATCTGCAGAATCTGTAGTGATGTTGCTTCTGTTGCTCCTCTTATTTCGTATCTTAATAATTTTTTCCTTCTTTTTATATGTGTGATCTAGGTGGCTGAAGATATATCAATTTTATAGAACTTTTCAAAGACCTAGCTTTTTCATTTTTTTTTCACTCTTCTGTTCCCTAATTTATTGATTTCTGTTTTGATCTTTATTATTTAGTCTCTTCTGCTTACTTTAGGCTTAATTTCCCTTTTTTGGGGGGGGGGGTTTCTTAATGTAGAAGAGTAGGTCGTTGATTTGATACCTTTCTTCTTTTCTCCTATAAATAATTCACTACTCTAACAGCACCTGATGGATTCATTTCCATTCAGTTCCAAATACTTGCTCATGTTTCCTTTGTTTCTCTTTGATCGTGGGTTATTTAGAAGTGTATTATTTAATTTCCAAATACTTGGGGCTCCTGGGTGGCTCAGTCAGTTAAGCATCCGTTGGATTTCAGCTGAGGTCATGATGTCATGGTTTGTGAGTTCAAGCCCTGCGTTGGGCTCTGTGCTGACAGCTGGGAGCCTGGATGGAGCCTGCTTCAGATTCTGTGTCTCCCTCTCTCTCTGCCCCTCCCCCTGCTTGCATCCTGTCTCTCTCTCTCTCTCAAAAATAAACATTAAAAAAAATTTCCAAATATGTGATTTTCAAGTTTCTCTCTTTTTTTTTTAATGTTTATTTATTTTGAGAGAGAGAGAGAGAGAGTGTGTGTGTGTGTGTGTGTGTGTGTGAGAGTGTGTGAGAGAGCTGGGGGAGGGGGCAGAAGGAGAGTGAATCTTAAGCAGGCTCCTCACTCAGCACAGAGTCCCACATGGGGCTTGATCTAACCACTTTGAGATCACCACCCAAGCTGAAATCTGGAGTTGGACACCTAACCTACTGAGCCACCCAGGCACCCCCGTCCTTGCCATTTTTATGCTTACTTACTTCATCAGTAATTGAGACAGTAGTATTGAAATCTCTGTGGATTTGTCACATCTCCTTATAGTTCCATCAGTCTTTGCTTCATATATTTTGAAGTTCTGTTATAAGATGTATAAATGTTTGAGGTTGTTATGTCTCTTTAATGAATTGACTCCATAATTATGAAGTGATCTTCATTATCCCTGAGAATTTTGTCTTCTCTGAAATCTACATTGTGTGATATTAATGTAGTCACTCAGCCTTCTTTTAATTAGTGCTAGCGCAATGTATTTTTTTCCATCCTCTTATTTTTTAACCAATTTGTTCCTTTATATTTAAAGTGCATTTCTTGTCAGCAGCATATAATTAATTCTTGGCTTTTTGTCAGATTTGACAATTTCTGCCTTTTAATCGGGGTGTTTCAGATCATTTACCTTTAATGTGATTATTGACAGGGTTTGATATCAGAGTATCATATTGCCGTTTGTTTTCTATTTGTGCCATTTGCTTTTTGTTCCCCCCTTTTTTTCTTTTTCTGCCTTCTTTTGAATTACTTTTATGTTTTTATAATTCTGTTTGATCTCCTTTGCATGTTAGCTATAACTTTTTTTTTGTTATATTATTGGTTATTCTAGGGTTTGTGGTATACATGTCTAGCTTTTCTACAGTCTACTTTCCAATGATATTATACTACTATACATATAGCATAAAAATCATAGTATAAGAATCTTGCAAGAATATACTTCCATTTCTCCTATCCCAACCTTTGTCCTATTGTTATCATGCATTTTACTTTTTTTTTTTTTTTACATTTATTTATTTTTGAGAGATACAGAGACAGAGTGCGAGCAGGGGAGGGGCAGAGAGAGAAGGAGACACAGAATCGGAAGCAGGCTCCAGGCTCCGAGCTGTCAACACAGAGCCCAATACGGGGCTCGAACTCATGAACCGTGAGATCATGACCTGAGCCAAAGTCAGACGCCTAACTGACTGAGCCACCCAGGAGCCCCCATGCATTTTACTTTTATGTACAAACTACATTATTATTTTTTAAAGTCTATTATTTAAAGACACCAGAAGAATAGTTATATACATAACCTAAAGTATTATTTTGCAAAAAAAAAAAAAAAGATAAAGTATTATTTTGCAACCTTTAACATTTCTTGTAGTTGCTGGTATGCTGGCAATGAATTCTTTTAGCTTTTGTAGGTCTAAGAACAACTTTGTTTCATTTTTCCCTTTTATTTGTTCATTTATATGACATGCTTTAAAAATTTTTTTTTTAACATTTATTTTTGAGAGAGAGAGACAGAGCACAAGCAGGGGAGGGGCAGAGAGAGGGAGACACAGAATCCGAAGTAGGTTCCAGGCTCTGAGCTGTCAGCACAAAGCCCAACGTGGGGCTCAAACCCATGAACTGTGAGATCATGACCTGAGCTGAAGTCAGATGCTCAACCGACTGAGCCACCCAGGTGCCCTATTTAACATGCTTTTTAAAAAGTGCACAGTTCAGTAGTGTCAATAAATAAATGTTACATTCACATTGCCATGAAGCAGATCTCCAGAACTTTTTCATCTTGCAAATAGAAAACTCTGTACTGTTAAACAACTCCCCCTCACCCCATAGCCTCTGGTAATTGACCATTCTACTTTCTGTTTCTATGAATTTGACTACTTTACCTCCTCGTATTAGTGTAATCATATGTTATTTGTCTTTCTGTGACTGGCTTATTTGACTTAGCATAATGTCCTTAAGATTCCCATGTTACCATATTTCTTTCCTTTTGAAAGTTGAATTATATTAATATTCTATTGTATATACATAGCACATTTTATTTAGCTATTTATCTGTAGATGGACATGTGTTGCTTCTTAACGCCACAGTGAATATGGGTTTGCAGATATGGGTGTGCAAATACCTTGCTTTCACTTCTTTTGGATATATACTCAGAAGTGGGATTCCTAGATCATATGGTAGTTCTATTTTTAATTTTTTGAAGAATGTCCATCCTATGTTCCACAGTGGTTGCTCCATTTTGCATTCCTGCCGACAGTGCACAAAGGTTCCGATTGCTCACATCCACGCCAACACTTATTTTGTTTTTTTGATCGTACCCATCCTGATGGGTGTGAGGTGATATTTCACTGAGGTTTTGGTTTGCATTTCCTAATGATTAGCGACATTGAGCAACTTTTACTATGCCTGATGACATTTACAGATCATCTTTGGAGAAAAATCTGTTCAAGCCTTTTATCCATTTTTAATTGGATTATTTGCTTCTTTTTGGATTATTTTTTTTCTGTGCTTTCTTTGAAATAATTTCTATCATTTATGCTTTCAGATTTGGTTCTGTAACATCTAACCTGCTGGTAATCCCATCCAGTGTATTTTTAAAATTATTTTTATAGAGCAGTTTTAGGTTCACAGCAAAATTGAGAGGAAGGTACAGCAATTTCTGATATACTCCTTGTCCCCCAACATTCAGAGCCACCCCAGTTATCAGCATACTCTACCAGCATGGCACATTTGTTACAAATGATGAACTTAAGTCCCAAAGTCCACGGTTTACATTAGGGTTCACTGTTGGTGTTGCACATTTATGGGTCAGGACAAATGTATAACGGCATGTATTTATCTTTATAACACCATACAGAGTAGTTTTACTGCCCTGGAAATCCTGGATGCTCTGTCCATTCATCCTTCTACCCTGCCCTCCCCTGCTAACTTCTGGCAACCACTGATCTTTTCACGGTCTCCACTGTTTTGCTGTTTTCAGAATGTCATACACAGGTTTCCCTTGCTATCCCAAAGTAGAGCATTCCTACGAGATCTTTCATAAGCTGAAATGGTGTAAAGCTAAGGAGCAATTACCATTAATTGATACAGAAAAATTTTTGAGTGTTCCTAGACCCAAAAAAATAATCTCTCCTAAGCTTTTCTGACTCTAGAACACATCATGCTAATGGATATACAAAATAAATCAAGATGAATCACAGATGCTAACCTTCACAGCGGTGGTGCCTTGATGCTGAGATTGCTGAGTGTAGTTCCCAAGGAAGGAGCTTCGTGGTGCCACTCTCACTGCTGAGGGTACCGGCTCCCTCTGTGACGGTTCACTGCAAAACAAAAACTGAACGCTGTTTTCATTTTTCGTAAAAGCAAAAATCTTCAGATTTCTTTCAGTTAGTGAAAATAGGTGTTAATGTAAGGCTTTTGTAAAAGCAAAGTGGAATAACACAAACTTTTGAAAATCTGGGGATACCTGTAGTTGGGATCATACAGTATGTAGCCTTTTCATATTGCTTCTTTCAATTAGTAATATGCATTTAAGTTTCTCTGTGTCTTTTCATGGCTTGGTAGCTCATTTCTTTTTACCACTGAACAATATTCCATTGTCTGGGTATATCACAGTTTATTTATCTGTTCATCTACTGAAGGACATCTTGGTTTCTTCCAAGATTTGGCAGTTATGAAAAAAGCTGCAATAAACATCCATGTGCAGGTTTTGTTTGGATATAAGTTTTGAAGTCCTTTGGGTAAATACCAAGCAGTGTGACTGCCAGATTATATGGTAAGAGTAAGCTGGCTGTGCAATTTTGTATTCCTGCTAGCAGTGAGTGAGGGTTCTCTTTGCTCCACCTCCTTGTCAGCATTTGGTGTGACAGTGTTCTAGATTTTGGCTATCCTTTTTTTTTTTTTTAATTTTTTTTTTTAATGTTTATTCATTTTTGAGGAAAGAGAGTGTGATGGGAGAGGGGCGGAGAGAGAGGGAGACAGAATCTGAAGCAGGTTCCAGGCTCTGAGCTGTCAGCATAGAGCCCAGCGTGGGGCTTGAACCCATAAACTGTGAGATCATGACCTGAGTCGAGGTCAGATGTTTAACCAACTGAGCCACCCAGGCGCCCTTAGATTTTGGCTATTTTAATAGCTGTGCCATGGTATCTCATTGTTTTATTTTGCATTTCCCTCATAGCATACGATGCCGCATTTTTTAATATATTTGTTTGCCATCTGTACAGTTTACCCTTGAACAATGTAGGGGTTAGGTATACTGATGCCCTGCACAGTTGAAAATTTGCATATGACTTTGGACTCCCCCCAAACTTAACTACAAATAGCCTAATATTGACTGGAAGCCTTACTGGTGACATAAATGGTTGATTAGCACATATTTTGTGCGTTTTGTGTATCATATACTGTATTCTTAGAATACAGTAAGTTAGAGGAGAGAAAATATTATTAAGGAAATCATAAGGAAGAGAAAATACATTTATAGTACTGGACTGTATTGAAAAGAATCCATGTATAAATGGATCTGTGCAGTTCAAACCTGTGTTGTTCAGGGGTTGGCTGTGTATGTATATGGAGAGAAAGTGATAAAGCAGATGTGACGAGATGAGAACTGGTGAATCTAGGTGAATAGTACACATGCTCATTGTATTATTCCTTCAGGTTTTCTGTGGGTGTGAAGCTGTCCAGAGGAAAAAGTTGGGGGCAAAGTTATAGTTTGGACTCTCACCGTCAGCTCCACCATGAAGATGGCTCTCCACCACACTTGCCAGAAGAGGTCCCTAAAATCCTAGGGCTTTGTAAGAGGGAAGCAGCTGGATTACTAGGGACTGCTTCTCTAGCAGCTTCCCAGTGTGGCTGGATTCAGAGCCAGCTGAATGGGGGATGTCAGGCCACAAAGGGTGGATAGATTCAGTTTGTCTGATACTGAGATAAAAATAGGCCCTATATCTTAGATAGCCCTGCTAAGGTGCCTCCATGGATATGAGTAATGGTCAGACCCAGGGGATCAACCAGGGCTTCGAAAGCTAGACACCTGGAAAACCTGGAGCACCATGACAAAGGTTCTTCTCCTGAATCGCCTTTTCCTACTGAGATGAGAGAGTACAAAATGAAGCAGTGCTCAGAAGTCTGCTACCGTCCCAGTGGGAGCAGCCACCACTCAGGCCTGAGCGGAAGTCTGTGGGTGCTGGGCACTGTCAGCACCTGGCTGGCTGGTCTGCACAGGGTTTGCTCTGGTGGGCCATGCGGGTCCAAGTCACTGACCTCGGACCGAGAGCACCTGGGGTAAGTCCGGATCCCACACTTGTAAGCTGTGAGGCTGATTCCCATTATTTTTGTTCACAAAAAACCAATTTTCTTCTCTCCTGCCTGCCTTCTTGATGGGCTACAAAAACTGAAAACAAACCACGAAAGGGCCTTTCAACTCCTAAAGGCCAGTGAGATATCTGTTATTATTACTTTGTAGGCACAAAACAATTAGTTTTGCAACTCAGCTAGATGGTTTTTAGGCCTTGAGTATATATTTTTATTACGAGGTTGTGTGAGTGAAGTCCTTTAAACCTCTGAGGAAGCAGGATTGAGATACCTTGAGATGCTCATTTTCTCCTGAGCAAACAGAGAATGGCAGAGGACGATGCCCTTGTGATATGCCTTAACCGATGAAATAGATCCCCACAGGCAAGTGGTGACACACTCACACTGTCCAGAATGTCAGCGTCCTGGCTGAGCCGGCACTGGCAGCTCTCTGTCAGAGTGCTGCAAAGGAGGGAAGCGGGACCTCCACTCAGTCCAGGATGTCAGCCCATCGGCCTTGGCATCTCAGGGGCAGCAGAGCAGAACTGGCAGAGTGGGACGGGAGCAGTGCCTTTGGTTAGTCTTCAGGAGGAGGGGGTTGAGTTGGCAGGTATATGCTACAGAGAAAGACTTTAACTCAGTGCCAGGGAGAACTTTCATGTGGCCTGTCCAAGCTGCAATGGTTGCACAGAGCTCCCCATACTCTGACTCAGCTCCATCACCCCTCCTTGAAGAGCAGCTGGGGAAGATGCGCCATTGACCAGAGAGTTGGATCAGATGATATGCTAGGTCTCTTCCAACCTTAACAATATGAGCCGCTTTTATCTAGCAGTGAATCTGAATTAATCCATGCTCTGCTTCCTAGCCATGTGATCTTGGACATGTTTATCAGGTTTCTGAGCCTTCGTTTTCTCAGCTATAAAATGAGATTATCAACATCTACTCTGCTTATCTCACAAGGTTGTTTTAAGGCTCAGCAGAAATAAGCAGTGATTCCTGGTGTAATCATAAATGCTCTCACGTGACTCTCAGTACTCTGCACACAGTGCCAGGCTGACCAAGTGAGTGCCTGGACTGGCTGTCCCATGGTTCAGAGCAAGGATCACATGTGCTCAAGGGGTCAGCACTAAATCAGATTTCACTAGCCATCCTCCCTCTGTGGTTACCCCTTTGGCCATTTTTGTCTTCTTTATCCCTGTATCGGCTCTTCCCTTCTTTCTTTCCCTTATATTCATTCGTCTAGTACTTTTCAAGAGGTTATTATGTCCCAGACATCTGCTGGGCCAGGGGGAGCATGTAAATTATTGCCAGTCCTGCAAATGTGGTGCAGGGAGAATACAGAGAAGGAATGAGATCAGCAGTGCTCTTAGAGAGGTTTGTGCTGTGGGCTCACGGGGTGGCAGTCTTTGGCGGGGCGAGGCTGGAGGAAGGGAGGCTAGACAGGGGAAGTGTCACGAGGAATATGACATTTGGGCCTGTATTTGAAGAACAGATGTTGATTTTCCAAATGGAGAAGGCGAAGGGAGGGCATGAACAAAGTGCATGTGGACGTGAGTGTTAAAGCCCCATGGGCTTTGCTTCCCTGCCCCCATCCTCAACCAGCTCCTCTCCTCTGGTCAGCTCCTGCACGTAGCTTCTTTCTAAGCAAAAAGATTTGAAAACTAAAGATGGTTTTTGGAAATACTGCTTGCTCATTGAGGGCTGTAAAATATTACTATGAAATAAAGACAGTAATTTTCAACCCTGGCTATGTACCAGAATCACCTGTGGTTTGTTTTTGGTGTTGTTTTAATTCAGATTCCGTGGCTCCACCTTTCATGTATTCTGATTTAGTAAGTTTGGGGCAGGACTGCTGAAATTGATATGATCTGCTTTTACACATTTGGAGGTAGAAATATTGTCACATGATCTTTGTTTTTCCAGTTCTCACTAAAAACTGCACGTGTTTTATTGCAGGAAGCTCAGTATCACCTAGTAAATATTCTCATCTAGCTTCGGTTCTCTGATAAGCCTAAAGGCTTAGAAGTTCTAAAAAAGTGATGGAACTGCCATGGGTGGGGTTAGCCCAGCTTCTGTTCCCAGAGGGGATAGAATGGACGATGAGCAGTTCACTACTTATCCTCCCTGTGCCTCAATTTTCTCATCTGTGAAATGGAAATTAAAACAGTTCCCACCTCATAAGATAGTGGTGAGGACTAAAAGAGCACAGAGAACGTAATAGCACATAGTAAGTGCTCAGTAAATAATGGCTGTCGTCATGGGGGCGTCAAAGCCTACCTGGTGACTACTGGTGTGGGCTCTGGAGCCAGACTGCCCTGGCTCCCAGCCTGGTGGCTACTCTCTGTATAACCTCCACAGCTCAGTTTCCTTCTCTTTACAATAGGGCTGGTCATGACTCCCTCACAGAACTGTTATTAAATGTGATTAAATGAATGAATAAGTGCAAGGCACTGAGGTCATTGCTGGGCAAATAGCACCAGAGAAATACTAGCATTTATCATTACTTCTGCTGTGACCTCTCACTGCCTTACAGCGTCACTGTTGGGCCCTCGTCCTACCTTGTCATCAGCTAGTGCTTGCCTGCTGCTCCTAGCAGCCTTTCAGGCCCAGCTGTGGCCCTTTGAGAAGGGACCACCACCTCCCCCTTTGCTACCCGTGGCCCACTGTACCCTGACTTGGTCTCCTAATACAGCAGTTCGTGTACGCAGGCTCCTGCCAGGATGCTGGCCGGCCCTGCAGTGCTGAGTCAGGACCAGTTCCAGCTCCTGTAGCTGGTGGAGCCAAAACCTCCATTCTCCCACCTTCTTCCCCACAGAGATCCACCCTGGGGTCCACAGCATTTCTGTGGCCATCTTAGAACCTAAAGGGTCTGGGCACGGCCCTGTCCCCAGCGAAGGTAGTCTTTTAAAGGACGTTAGGGTAATTCCTGGGGTCCCCACATCCTACTTTGTTCAAAAGGCTGCTTGCCCCTTGGTGCCACGTGATTGACCCTCATTAAGGATATTGCCCGAGATAACCAGGTGCTGACACACACTCTTCTGGTGGAACCATTGTTGGGGATTTTAAGGCGCTGTTTTGCTTCTTAGAGAAGGTGAAACCCACACATCTAATCTCTGCTTGGAATCTGTGTTATGTATAATTTAAAAAATTTTTTAAGTTTATTTGTTTTGAGAGAGAGAGTACATGCACGTGCGTGCATGAGTAGGGCAGGGGCAGGCAGAGAGGGAGAGAGAGAATCCCAAGCAGGTTCCGTACAGCACAGAGCCCGACATGAGGCTCAAACTCACAAACTGTGAGATCATGACCTAAGCCCAAGCTGATGCTTAACCAAGTGAGCCACCCAGGTGCCCCTGTATTATGTGTAATTTTTTTAAACCCAATGCCTGATTCTAATATCCAGCCAAGGTAGAGAATCACTGAAACAAGAAGACTGAGATGTAATGGTTGGTAAAAGTCACCTCTTCAAGTTGGGAGGCAGGCTTATTTCCTGGAGGCTGCCATCCCTCGGAATATTTTGATCTAGCGTATTGGAGCTAAGTCTGTCCTTCAAGATCAGCTGACTCAGTGATTCCCTCCCCAGTGTGCAGCAGAATCACGGAGGTGGTCTGCTTATCATACAGATTCTTAAGTCTTGCTGATTCAGTAAGTGTGGGAGTCCCAAATCCTAGTGAGATGCCCTAGTGGGAAGGGACCCGTGGGGAGGGTGTGGACAGAGTGGGCAGAAGGTTGCCCTTATAGTTAGCCTAAGCAGGGAGTTGTACGAGACCGGGGAGGTTTCCTGGGTAGGTAGTTCTCATCAGAAGGTGGAAACATAGTGCAGCTCTCAAAGTTAAATCTCAAATCTCTCGTCAAATACTGTATGCCCTGTGTGGCTAGCAGGACATATTTGCAGATGGAAGAAAATGTATGTCCAAAGTAGGAATCCCTATATCAGAACTCTCCATGGGAGCGAGGTGAACCCCTGGGAATGCAGGCTGGGGAGACAACTGCTGCTGGTGGGCAGCAGGGAAAGGCTTGGGCCCTGATCACCTCATGGCTCCTTTCTGTCACTGGTGACCACATGAGCCCAGGGACAAATGTTCTTCCCATCAACACATTCTCACGTGCTGCTGCCACCACTGGCTTCATTTCCCAAATGTCCAAGGAGGTGAGGCCGAGCAAGCCTGAATGAGGTCAGCAGGAGCTCTCTGGAATTTTTGAGAAGTTGTATAAAGCAAATGCCTGATCACACCTTGAATTCTTTGTGTGAAACCTTTAGCTCTGACCTTTCATGTCACCTTTGCCCCCGGCTCACTGCACATGGTTTTGTTTTTCAAGCAGCGCTCATTGTGAGAGGTAAAAGAATAGGTAAAAGGAAGTCAGTAATTGCAGAATTAAACCAGGCTCAAATGCTACGGCCTCCAAAGCCCACACCTCAGGAGTCACTCCCACTTCTCTGCATTCTGGCAGTGACCCTAATGTGTCTCCTGACCCCCAAAGGACTCAGTGACAAAGAACTCAAGTCATGGGACAAGAGCCTCTGGGGTATCACCATTTCCAGTATAATGTCAGAAGACGGCCAACAAAAGTCCTTTGCTCACATGGTCATGTTTTCAAACCTCTGACTGCTTCTCAACTTTCCCTGACCTCCTATTGGGCTAATATTTGGGAGCTGAAACAATAGCTTTACTGAAGCAATGGTGGGCAGTTCCTGGAAAGTCATGTGAATGTCTGAATTGAACCAATTTGTCAAAGACCATTTTCTGTTCATTCCTCACCTTCCTCACATCCCATGGTGAGGTAGAGTCCCCAGAGCACGATAATCCTTTCCTGAGATACAATGTAGAGGCTCCTAAGAAAATGAACAAAAGAGAGGCTAATTTTGGCTCTTCTGGGACTAAAGAAAAGAAAAACAGACAGGCAGGTCAGGTCCAGCTCAAGGAGGCCAGGGTAGGCCTTGTTTTGTAGTGCCAGGGTAGCTGCTCAGATCACCAGGGGGTTTGGAGAACAATGCAAGGGGGTGGAGGGGGGGGGGAATGGAAACAGAGCCTTGGCCCTCCCTGGCTGTAGTGACCAAAGCCTTATCCAGGCTCTGGAGAGTTCACTAAAATGACTGTCTGTGGCTTCAGACTTGAATTTTGTTTTAATGGTAAACTCCTTACCACTCCTTCCCATCTAAATTATGAATGAATTAAGATTCAGGGATTTCCTACAGACCCAGCAGTGGCTCAGGCTCTGCAGGGCTCTGTGAAGCCCTGAAAGTTGTAGGCTAATGTTGGTATGCAGCAGCACTTTTTTCTGGGGTGAGGTCCTTGGCTTTCCTCGGATTCCCAAAGGCATCTGCCGTCCAAAACTGTGCACCTCCAGGAGGAGAGTCTATCTCCCCCCTTTGGTCCCCGCCAGGCACAGCTTCTGCCCTTTATGGCAGTGCTGGTTGGATTTCAGTGTGCGGTAGCTTTAGCTGGGTATGATGTTAAAATACAGATTCTGATTCAGTAGGTCTTGGTGGGGCTCACAAGTCTGCATTTCTAACAAACTCAAGGTGATAAGCAGCTCAAACTGCTGTTCCCAGGATTACACTCTCAAGTGGCAAAGCTTGATGGCAAGCGATGATTCTCTCACCCCAAGCCTGGATCACGGCCATAGGCTCTTACGTGGTCTCTAGTTCACTGTGCCCGTGGCCACTGGAGTGATCTCAATGCACAGTTCTGATCTTGTTCTTCCCCCACCTTTGCCCTTCTGTGGCCTCCCTCCCCAGCCTCTTTGTTCAGTAAAGTCACCTCAGAATCCATAAGCAAAACATTACATGATTTGTCTTCATCCTGTCTTTTCCCCCGGTGTGCCGCTCTATGAGCAATTTGTTCCGTTCATGCAGGACTACGGAAGATCAAGGACTGAGGGCAGGGGGCTGTGAATCAGATCAGTGTCTGAGCCCTGTTCCTGCCACTTACTAGCTTTGTGACCATCTGAAATCCAGTTTTTTCATACGCAGAATGGGAATAAAAATACCTACCTCGTGGGAGTATCATGAGGAGCAAATGAGACATTGTATGTAAAGCATTCAGCATGGTACCCACTCATAGCCACTGCTCAGTAAGCAGTAGCTGTTGTGACTTAATCATAATATGCCCTAGAATTTCCATTTGTCACATGATTTCCTGGTTGGATTGTTCTCCCAGTTCCCCTTTTCGGCCTGCATCAGATGCCACCCCCTCCTCAAATCCTTCCTGATCCCCCTTCCTCAGTCACCATGCAGTGTTTGACCTCACTTGTAACATTGCGGGTGATTTCTTTCTATACTCTGCCTACAATGCCCAGCATAGTTTGGGGGCACGTATTAATAGCTGTCACTAAAAAGTTTTATGAAACTGGGTTGTGTTCTTCTTTCTTTCTTTTTTTTTTAAATTTTTTTAATGTTTGTTTATTTTTGAGAGAGAGACAGAACGTGAGCCGGGGAGGGGCAGAGAGAGAAGGAGACACAGATCCAAAGCAGGCTTCAGGCTCCGAGCTGTCGGCACAGAGCCCGACGCGGGGCTCGAACCCACAAGCCATGAGATCATGACCTGAGCCAAAGTCAGACGCTCAACCGACTGAGCCACCCAGGTGCCCCTATGTTCTTATTTCTTTTTGTCATGTATGTATTGTACATACTTGTAATCCCTACTTCTTAACCACAATGGATATATATGTATTCTCCTTGGAGAGATTTGTTTGGTTATTTCTTTTTCACTTCCAACTAATTTAATCCTCCATAATATCTATAAATTCTGCCTTGACAAGTTGAAGATCTCAAAAGGGTATGAGATTAGCATGGGCATTACCTTATATTGAAGTCACTTCACTCCACAAATGTTTTTATGGGCATCTTCCGTGGACCAGACACAATAAATGACAGTAGCGAAGATCATCACATTTGCTCGGCAGCAATACAGTGTGTAGCTTTCCTTATGGAGGCTCTGGCTCCAGGACAGCTTCTGCCATCCAGGAGAGGACAGGGTCTGTGCTGAGGCCTCCCTCTGTAAGCCCCATTGTGTGCCCTCAGGGAACCCATAAATACCAGGGATGTTCTGCTGTAGACCCAGACAAGGATCCCTTGAAGCTATTTCCCAACTCTGAAGTGGTTTGGGCAGAATATTCCACTTCTCTGAAAAATCAGTCCTTTTGAGTATTTGTACTTTTATCCCAGCCTCAATTCCCTAATAATGAAGGCCCCCCCCGCCCAAGCAGACTCTAGGGCTTACAAAGATTTTTCCCATACATCAGTGAGACTGGTCTTTGTCACAGCCCTCAGAGGTAGAGTGGGGTTCTAGATCCCTATTTTTAAGTTGAGGTGCCAAAAGCTCAGAGGAAGTAAGGAATAGACCAAGGTCTTGTGGCAAGCAAATCCAACACTCAAAACCTGAATGCAGACCTGCCGACTACAGGTCCAGCAATTCTTTCTGTTGTGACTGAATCTTGGGTCTCTTAGCCAGGAAAAGATGAAGCAGGATAGCAAAACCACCCCTCTGCTACGTACTTTCAGTGCATTTCCTGAAGCTGGGAGGGCACCAGTGAGGGGACAGCTGGGGGAGATGTGGGCCTGGAGGGAGGGTGGCCCTTCTACCATGTCAGCAGGAGAGGAAGCTTGCACATAGAAGATCCCTGGCCTTCCTCCTTGACTCTGACCTCACGGACTGCAGTGGGCCTCGCAGAACTTTCTGGTCTGTTGGGAAAGGAAATGGCCTCCACCACGTGGGCCTAGGCAGGGAGGCAGCCAACAGGCATCCCCCTCAGAAGACAGGTGAGCTGAAGTGGGCGGATTTTCTTGGCATATGTAACTTTCTGTGGCTGCTTCCCATCCATTTTCCCTTTTAGCAAAGCTAAAATTTAAATTAGGCGTCTTGTGTCTTAGGCACCTGTGATTCATGAGATTGCCAAGGGGAAAGGTGACTCTCAGAAAGTCAGTGTGTGATCCAACTGCCCTCCCACTCTGGAGGTGTCTCTCCATTGCTACCTTCAGGATGCGGCATAATTTTCACTGAGACAATCCACGAGTTTCCATAGGTGGGGGAGATAGAGATTCCAGAAGTCACTTCTAGGTACTTTTCAGGGATTGGGGTTCACAAGCCTTAAGGTCTACTTCCAGCCCTGCTTCTAACTAATAAGAGTGTTTGGGCCAGTGCCTGGACCTGAGCCTCTCTGCTGAGAGCTGTAAATCATGATGGGTTAAGTGATTTCAGCTTTGATGCACATCTGCATCACCCAGGGAGCTTTTTAAACTATACCTAAGCGGGGCCCTGCCCTCAGATCTTTATTCAATTGGTCTGGGTGAGGCAGGGGACTGATATTTTTTACGAGGTCCCCCAGGTGATCAATAAAGGTGAAGAAACGGGATGGGTTAATCTCTGAGCTCTTCTGGAGACCTGTGGGGGAGAACTCATGTCCATCTGGTCCACATTCCATAGTTCACCATGTGGCCGTTCCAGCCTTTAAACTCAAGGCCATGAAAGACCAGAAAGCACTGTACAGAGGGCCACTGGCCAAGTCCCTTATTTTAAAGTGGCAGGGGAGAATGCTCCTAGGGAGCAGTGTGTTCCAGGCACACAGGAAGGCAGGGCAAGCAGTTTGTCCAGGCATTTGGCCCCCAAGTCTGTGGTCCTGTCTTAATGCCACACAACTCTGAAGGAAGCCCAGGAAATTACTGGAGAGCAAGGTAACACTTTTGCCCTGTTTCCCCAGTAAGCCTTTCACCTAGTGGTGCTTTGGAGTCTGGTGAATAATTACTCATTCCTTCTGCACTGAACTACATATCCAAACTCCAGAGAAGCAGATTATTCTTATCCACAGATGAAGAAACTACAGGTGGAAAGATTGAGACTTGCCCTGGTCACACAGCACGATAATAACAAAGGCCGTGTAATGGAAACAGAAGCCCTTGTTTTTCCTGGAGGAAAATCCCTTCCTTTTCACCTTGACTTAGCTGTTCAGAAGCAGCAGGTCTCCGATTTAGCAAGCTCTGCTGAGAAGTGGGGCAGTCCTGTTGAGGTGCTTCTGCGCCAGAAGAAGAGAGAGCACCTTCTAGGTGAAGCTTCTCTAGTGGGGCCACTGTGCTTCTGGCACCTCAGTATCTCTCACATGTTTACCCTTTCCCTTTCCATCCTGTCCACTGGTTTTCCCTGCCCTTCTATTCAGGACGAGCTGTCTAGGCTGTTCTAAGCCACATCATTCTACCTGGAAAGGCAAAAGGGCAGGAAAGCTCCCACCAGGGCATGTAGGAGGTGGTGAGGAGGAAGAATGTTAGGCCTTCCGTTCTCCTGTGGGTCAGCAAAATAGCTGAAGAGGTAGGTGCTCCAGCATGAAACCATAGTGCAAACTCCTGCTGGCTCCTGCAAAGTTTTGCGTGTCACCACACATCCATATTTATGGCTCCTTACAAAGAATGAAAAGACTATTTTCATGCAAATCTACCATGTTAATGTAGATTTCTTTCTAGCTTTGCTCAATGGAGAGTCATTTCTGAGGTCCTGCTGTTGTTTCACTCCCCCTTCCCACTCAGCTCTAAATTCATTAGCAGCCACAGAAAATGTGCTTCCAGAAAATGTGCATCCCATAGACATGTGTCAAGCAGAGAGTTTGTCCAGCCCAGCAAAGCGGCTTTGTGTGGCTTTGGTTTGAAGGTCCCAGCTGATGCTTCCCTTTTGGGAAATGATAAACTCTCCACCTATGGAAGGTTAATGGATTGGGCTAATGAAAAATCTGTTAGAGCAAGCACAGCATCTATAGACCCCATGGCTAGAATAGCCAAGACAGTGAACCAGCTCAGTTAGGCTTGGGCCTCTGCCAGCTGCCTGACCTTCAGCATTCTGTCAGTACTGCTCTGGTCTGGCTTTAACTGACCTCTGTCATGCCAGGTGTGGCCACCAGCCTCCAAGCTGGCCCCTAGTGACCCAGTTCTCTTGGTATTCACCCCTTACACAATGAAGAGGGCTGGTCCTGTGACCAATAGGATATTGTAGACTGCTGGTGTGTGGCTCCCCAGGTGAGATCATTAACAAAATTGCAGCTTCCACGTTGGGCCCTTTGAATTGCTCACTCTGGGAAGTGAGACTTCTTGTTGTGAGGACATCCAGGCAACACTGTGGAGATCATGTCAGGAGGAACCAACTTCCAACATGAACTTGCCAGGCACATGAATGAGTCATGTCCGGAAATGGATCTTCCAGTGTCAGTTAAGCCTTTAGATGTTTCTAGCTCCTCAGCATTTGAGTCTCAGTTGAGGCCCCAGATATCATAGAACAGAGATAAGCTGTCCCCACTGTGACTTGTCTACATTCATGACTCACAAAAATAATGGGATAAGTCTTTATTGTTGTTTTCTGCCATTAAGTTGTAGGGGTGATTTGTAACGCAGTAATAGATGACTCCAGCCTAATTGTGTATGGATATGAGCCATTATAAAATTGTATCTGCAAAATGAATCCTACTTTATAAAGCAATCGTTCAAAGGTGGATTCTTCTATACCTACACTCTAAATTGTATTCATGTAGTCAAGTATTCATAATAGAGGTGGGTTCTCCACCTACAAATACCAAGAAAGGCTCAAATACACCTTGCTGACGGAGGGGAAATGCAAAGTCCCCTAAAAGAGCCCTCACTTGAAGAAGCGGTCAACACGCTTAACTCCTCTCACCAAACCTGTCTTCAGCCCCTGGGAATCTGACTTTAGTTTCTACCACTTGTTTGGAATCATCTTCTCTCCAGTCATCAGGAGCCTCCTCATCTATAACTCCAGGAGTCTAAGTTCTGATTCTCCTGTAACTTCTTGATAGATCTCTTCTTTGATTTCCTTGATACCTTTGTTCCTCAGTGGTCCACCTACTGCTTCCTCTGTTTTACTGGCAAATCTTCCCCTGAAGCCCCTTTTCATTCTGGCCTTCTCTCAAGAATTCTCCAGACTGAAGAGAAATGGACTGCTTCGTGAAGGAGTGAGCTTCCTGTCCCTGTAGGCTTTAGTAGATACAGGGTGACCATCTAGCAGGGATGTTCTGAGAGGGATTCCAGCAGTGGTCTCTGAACCACTAATCAGCAATATAAATTCTGTAATTTTTGAAAGGCTTAGGTACCAAGATACCTTTAAGAATATTGAAGGGACGCCCGGGTGGCTCTCAGTTGGTTAAGCATCCAGCATTGGCTCAGGTTGTGATCTCGTGGCTTGTGAGCCTGGAGCCTGCTTCAGATTCCGTGTCTGCCTCTCTCTGCCCCTCCCCTGCTCATGTTCTGCCTTTCTCCCAAAAATAAATAAACGTTAAAAATAAAAAGAATATTGGAACCAGGACAGTTATAATCCCAGAATTCAAACTCATTATAGAGAGTTGGAGCTGGTTAGGTTCTTTGAAATAATCTACATGGTCTCATTCACTAAAATTTCAACTCTCTCTGTAGAGATGACTCCCATTGTTGTCTCATGACTAGAACTATTTTCCAAAAACTAAGTCCCAAGTTCCCTCCAGGAACCTGTACATCTACCCCTGGGTGTAGCCCATGCCTTTCAAACTCAGGCTGGGTAAGTCAGATGCACTGTCTTCTTCTCCAAATCTATTTGTCCTCTTCACTTATCTCAAGCACACAATCCTCTGGTTGAGTCATCTTCTCTCTCT
This sequence comes from Panthera uncia, assembly GCF_023721935.1. Taxonomy (NCBI): domain Eukaryota; kingdom Metazoa; phylum Chordata; class Mammalia; order Carnivora; family Felidae; genus Panthera; species Panthera uncia. Next base: position 89,817,794 of record NC_064808.1, on the reverse strand, counting down.
TTCCCCTGTCCTCCAAATCTATATTTTATCAGTTGCTAAGACTTGTTCATTCTTTCTCCTTAATGTCCTTCTCATTCTTTCCCTCTGTATTAGTTAGGATTGTCCAGAGAAACAGAACCAAAAATGTGTGTGTGTGTGTGTGTTTGTGTGTGTGTGTGTGTGTGGTATACATATGATTTATTGTAAGGATTTGGCTCACATTATTACTGAGACTGACAAGTCCCAAGATCTGCAAGCTGGAGATGCAAGAGAATCAATGGTTTAGTTGTAGTCAGAACCAGGATTGCTGATGATATAGTTGCCATTCAAAGGCTGGCAGGCTTGGGGTGCTTGGCTGACTCAGTTGGTAGAGCATGCAGCTCTTGATCTCAGGGTCGTGAGTTCGAGCCCCACAATGGGTATAGAGATTACTTTAAATAAATAAACTTAAAATACACACACACAAAGGCTGGCAGGCTCAGTACCCAGGAAAAGCCACTATTTCAGTTTTAGTCTAAAGGCAGGATGTGACTAATGTCTTAGCTCAAAGCATCCAGGGTCAGGAGGAGTTCCCTCTTACTATTGGGAGGGTCAGCCTTTTTTGTTCTATTTAGTCCTTCAACTGATTGGACAAGGCCCACCTACATTAGAGAAGGCAGTCTGTTTTATGTAGTCTACTGATTTAAATGTTAATCTCATCCAAAAACATCTTCACAGAGGTCCCCTGAATAATGTGCACCCCATGGTCCGTGAAATCAAGTTGATGCATAAAATTAACCATCAGACCCTGCTACCCATCCCCATAGCCTCTGCCCTGATTTGGGCCTATATTAATTTGCTACCCCTGCCAGCACTCTTAGTTTCTCAACCTATAACTAGACTCAAGTCCCAGCAGTCCCCAAGTAAGATACAAAGTATGACCTATGAGGAGATACACTACACTCCAAAAAGAATTTATATGTATAGAAATCTAGAGAATACATGTAGAATAGGTCATAAAAGGATAGGATCATAGTGGATGGAATATCAAGTTGGATCAGGCAGAATTTATTGGTCTGTGCCCACTCAGCAGAGACTCCAAATTCAGTCTTTTAGATTGAGGGGTTAGAAGAGTCTTTAATATGTTGGTTAGTTGACTAAACCATGGACCCAAAGGTGGCCTATACGAAATGAAGTTAAATGCCAGAACCTCCTTGGCATATTGTAGAGGAAGGTACCCGAAAGCTTAGAGAGACTGGTACGTTAGAATGAACTTACCATGTAAGACCTGTTCACCAGCTCTGGGAGGGTGGTCAAGAGGACACACCTTTCACCACCACTGTGAAAAACTTGTGAGGGGAGCCTCAGCATTCTTGAAGAGTTCTGTAGTCACCCTTCTCTGTAGGTCAAACATTACAGTAGGAACTGCAACCACCAAATTGGGATTCCTGATGCAATGAGGATAATGGGACTCTGGAATGGCAGGTACTTAATCAACAAGAAAAGAGGGATGTGGTTACTGTAATTGGATAACTGAGCCAAAGCAATAATCACAATAGTCTGACTCATAGAGACCTATGGCATTTGGATAATAGATCATGGTTCCCTTGTGGAAGACTGAGAGAAAGATTAACAGTATAAAATTCTGGCATTGTAGCAGGGTCCTTCCTCAAGGAAGCCTGGACTCCACTTCAAGAGGTTCTTGGTCTATAAATTGGCTCAAGTCTGAGAATCGATTGAAGGGCCATTATGACTCTGTTTTGGTCATCTAAGATATATTACTGTTCACTCAACCTAAACTCTTATGCTTATAGAGGCAGGAATCCATGCTGATCCATGGGCTGTGCTCAGTTATTTGGCTGGATGGTCTCAGGGGACTTGAAAGGAACATTATTGGAAAGTTGGTGACAAGGAGATCTGGGGAAGAGGTAAATGTATAGTTTTCTCCAGGCAGAAGATATGAAAATATTTATCTTCCATGTTAATGCTCACCGAAGGGTAACCTCACCATTTAGTCAGTCAGTCAGTCAGTCAGTCAGTCAGTTGTCAGCCAATAATTCACTCACTCACTCATCACTAAGGCATGATCCCATAATCATACGGCCTTTGAACAAAATGGGAGTTAGGGGCAGCAACATGCTACACTGTCAGAAACCCACATGTAACTTTTGACTCTCCCAAAACTTAACTACTAGTAGCTTATTGTTGCCTGAAAACCTTCACAATAACATAAACGGTTGATTAACACATATTTTATATGGTATATATATCTAAAGTAGACAAAAAATGTTATTAAGGAAATCATAAGAAAGAAAAATACATTTACAGTACTGTACTGTAAAAAAAATCCATATCAAAGTGGACCCATGCAGTTGAAACTAGTGTTGTTCAAGGCCAACTGGGCATATTCTTTGCTGAGGTGTCTGTTCAGGTCTTTGGCACATTTTTAAATCAGGTTTCTTATTGTTGAGTTTTAAGAGTTCTTTGTATATTTTGGTTCATGGTCTTTTATCAGATATCTTTTGCAAATATTTTCTCCCAACCTGTGGCTTGACTTCTCATTCTTTTGACAATGCCTTTTGCAGAGCAGAAGTTTCTGACTTTAATGGAGCCTAGCTTATCAGTTATTTCTTTAATGGATCATGCCTTTGGTATTGTATCTGAAAAATCATTACCATATCCAAGATCATATAGATTTTCTCCTAAGTTATCTTCTAGGAGCTTTGTAGTTCTGTGTTTTATATTTAATTCTATGAGTTAATTTTGTGACGAGTGTAAGTTCTACGTCTAGATTGAGTTTTTGCATATGGATATTCAGTTGTTCCCACACCATTTGTTGAAGAGACTGTCTTTGTGCCATTGCATTGCTTTGCTTCTTTGTCAGAGATCAAGTGACTCTATTTAGATGGGTCTATTTCTGGGCTCTGCGTTGTGTCGATTGTTCTAATTGTTCTTCTACCAATACCACACTGTCTTGATTATTGTACCTTTATAATAAGTCTTGAAGTTGAATAGTGTCTGTCTTCCAACTTTGTTTTTCTCCTTCAATATTATGTTGGCTATTCTGGGAATTTTGCCTTTTCCATATAAAGTTTAGAATCAGTTTGTCAATATCTATAAAATAACTTGCTGGGATTTTTATTGGGATTTCATTGAATCTATAGATCAGGTTGGGAAGAACATAGACTGTCATGTCATCTGGAAACAAAGATAGTTTTATTTTCCTTCCCAATCTCTATATCTTTTATTTCCCTTTCTTGTCTTATTGCACTAGCTATGACTTTTAGTACCATGTTGAAAAGGAGTGGTGAGAGGAGACAGTCTTGCCTTGTTCCTGATCCTCGTGGGTAAGTGTTTAGTTTCTCACCATTGAGTATGATGTTAGCTGTAGGTTTTTTTGGTAGATAGTCTTTATCAAGATTAGGAAGTTCCTTTTATTTCTAGTTTACCAAGAGTATCGTCATAAATGGTGTTGGATTTTGTCAAATGCTTTTTCTCCATTTATTTATAGGGTCATGTGATTTTTCTTATTTAGTCTTTTGATGTGATACATGACATTAATTGATTTTTTTTCATGTTGAACCAGCCTTGCATTCCTGGGATAAATCTCACTTGGTCTTGGCATCTAATTCTTTTTATACATTGTTGGTTTTGATGTGCTAACAGTTTTGAAGATTTTTGTCTCTGTGATCATGAAAAATATTGGTCTTTAGTTGTCTTTTCCTGTAATATCTTTGTCTGGTTTTGGTATTAGGGTAATGCTGGCATCATAGGATGAGTTAAGAAATATTTTTTTCTGCTTCTGTTCTCTGAAAGAGGTTGTAGAGAATTGGTATAATTTCTTCTGTGATTGGTGAACCCATGTGGGCTTGGTGTTTTTGGTTTTGAAATGTTATTAATTATTGATTCCATTAGATCTAGGCTTGTTCTCCAGTGCATTTTTCATCTCAGAAATTGTAGTTTTCATCTTGAGAAGTTTGATTTGTCCTTTTTATATCCTGACTTTTGAACATATAAAATATAGTCATAATAACTAACGTTTTTCTGTGCTAATTCTAATAACTCAGTGCTAAGTTGGTTTTAATTGGTTATTCTCATAATTATGAGTATATTTAGGAAAACATAAGCTTCTTTTAAAACATAAACATGCTTCTTTGCATGCCAGGTAATCTTGAATTAAATGTCAAACACTGTAAATTTTGCCTTGTTGGTTGCTGAATATCTTTGTATTCATATACATTTTTCTGAGCTTTGTTCTGGGATGCAGTTAAATTACTTTAGAGCTTTGCTTTTATAATTTATTAGATTGTGTCTGGATCAGTGCTCAGTTTGGGACTAATCGTTATTCCCCACTGTGGAGGTAAGATCTTCCTGAAAACTCTACCCAGTGCCCTGTGCATTATGAGTTTTTCATGTCTGAGTGGCAGGAACAGGCACTGTTCCCAGCTCTGTGTGAGCACAAGGCACTCTCCCTTATTAGTCATTCTGATGATTCTGTCCCTAACCTCAGGTTCTCTCTTCCAATATGTGCACAGTACTCTGCTGTGTATTAGAAGGAGACCTCTGTAGATCTCTGGGTTTTCTCCTCTCTGGTATTCTGTCTCACGAACTCTAGTTGCCTTTGTGTCCCTGGACTGTGAGCTGTATCTTCTCAACTCAGTCCACCAGGCTCTACCTCAACACTCCCACCCCTGTGCCACTGCCTGGAGACTTTCAAGGCTTGGGCAGTTAAAGGGCTCACTTCATTTGTTTGCCATTTGTCAAGAGTCACTGTTTCTCAGTGCCTGATGTTGAGAGCCATAAAAGCCATTGTTTTTGGATTTTGTCTGGTTGATTGTTTGGTTTATTTATCTATCTATTTATTTGGCTGTTTAAGGAAAGAATGCTTTTGTAATTGGATTCTTACAGAAAAACTTTTTTTTTTTTAAGTTTATTTATTTTGAGAGAGAAGAGTGAGGGAGGGGCCTAGAGGGAGGGAGACAGAGAGAGAATCTCAAGCAGGCTCCTCACTGTCAGTGCAGAGCCCAGTGTGGGTCTTGAATTCACAAACCTGTGAGATCATGACCTGAGCTGAAATCAAGAGGCAGTGTCTTAACCGACTAAGCCACCCAGGCACCCCCCCAGAAACACTTTTTTATTTGTAACCAATGGTCATTGCCACTTGAGAGGTTACATATTTATGTGAGCTATAAGATAAACTCAAATCAGCCAGCAGGAATTTTTGAGGCTATTCTAGGGGTGCTAAACTGATTTCCTGACTCCCTTGTTTCTGGGAATTCTTTGAGTTATTTGGTTCTAGTAGCTAGTTCTAAATACTGATTTTATGAAATTCCTAACCATGTTATTTTATTCTCAGAATTAAAAAAAAGAAAGAGCAGCAACGTTACGCTGAGGAGCAGAGGATACTAAGAATGAACTTCCACGAAGAGCCATGTTCAGGAGAGAAGATGAGTGAGAAAATAGCCCAGCTACAGCTTGAGGAAGTAAAAGAAGCCAGAGAAAAACAACAACAGAGAGAGAAGGAATGCCAAAGGTATTTTGAAAAGTTCTGCATGAAGTCCTGGCTCTAGCGGAATAGCACTGTATTTCCTCCCGTGCTATTTCCCAGTACAAGAGGAAGAGTTGAGGCATGGAGATGTGAAATAATTTTACTAGTGAAAGCTGGTGAAATAAGGACTCATGCTCATTCTCTTCCTAGTGGTTCACTTTGCCTGATCTTACTGTTATCTTTATATAGATATACGGAAGCTCTAAGAGCCCAGATCCAGGAGAAAATGCAGCTGTATAATATTACTTTACCTCCACTATGCTGTTGTGGTCCTGATTTTTGGGATGCGCATCCTGATACCTGTGCCAACAATTGTATTTTCTATAAAAACCCTAGAGGTAAGCTTCTTAAAGGAAGGGTTGGGGCCTGGTGGCAATGAAACAAACAAACAATAAATGTAGTGATTGTAGTAATTTAGCATTCATTGGTTGTTTACTAGATGTCAGTGACTGTTATAACTCCTTTACAAAGCAACTCTTGAGACAATAAAAATAATTATAGTGAGTTAAAATCCTTTTTGAAATCTGTTACCTTCTTGTCTCCATTTATGCTGGGAAAATATTTCCGTTCCACCGTAGGGAGACTTGGATTCCAGGTCCTCCTGTGAATGAAGAAATGAGAGCTTGTGTTTTAGGGCCATCGAAGTGAGGCCTCTGTCCAGTTACATTCCCTACTGCCCAAATACTTTAATGTTATTTAACATAGACTTATTACCATCTGTATCCACATTAGACTGCCACTTCTGCAAGGTGACACTGAGGAAAATGAGGACCAGTATCAGCTCTATATTCAGGAATCCCAGCTAGAAAAAAACAGAGTCCTTATTATTGTCACCAATGTTTCTGTTTCCTGGCTGTCCTTAAATATATTTATTTATTACATAGGGTAGAGATTGTGTAGGCTTCGTGTGCATACCAAAAATACTGCCAGTATTTGTATTCCCCCTGCCCTGTCTGTGTGATACAAGTTCCTAATCAATTCTGTGAGTTAAATTTTAAAAACACAGATCTTATCATGCCATTCCTCTATTTCTAAAACCTCTAGGGTTCACCATTACAGTACGAAATGCATGCCATATTTAGCATATTTTCTCTCTGGCCCCAGGTGACACTCCAGCCTTATCAGACTTGCTACTTCCAGTACACATCGCTTTCTTTTTTTTTCTTTTTTTTTTTTTTTTTATTTTTTTAACGTTTTTTTTTTTTTTTTTTAATTTTTTTTTTATTTTTGGGACAGAGAGAGACAGAGCATGAACGGGGGAGGGGCAGAGAGAGAGGGAGACACAGAATCGGAAACAGGCTCCAGGCTCCGAGCCATCAGCCCAGAGCCTGACGCGGGGCTCGAACTCACGGACCGCGAGATCGTGACCTGGCTGAAGTCGGACGCTTAACCGACTGCGCCACCCAGGCGCCCCCACATCGCTTTCTTTTATACCTTTTGTGCCATCTATTTTTCTGCCCGGAAGGCCGTCTTTCCTTTACTCTTATTAATCCTCCTAGACCGTCTTAAGTGTTACTACTTCTGGAAATCTTTTCCCTCTTCCCGGATGTGTTTTCATTCATTCTGAAATTCATTATGTGACAACATTTTGTATATGCCTCTGGTTTGAAAGTGTTACCCTGAAACTTAATTATCTCTGTGTCCATCCTCTTCATTATCTTTTCTGTCCTCACAGAGTGCTTGGCATGTACTAAGTACTCGATAAATATGTATTCAATGAGTAGGCAAAGTTAATACCTATGAGACTTAGTAGAGAAGCAGTACTAATGGGAAGGAAGTGGGGAGAGTAGTGGAGAATCTGACTGACTTCATCACCGTGCAAATCTTTATTTGCAGCATATACCCGGGCACTACATTCGGTCATCAACTCCTGTGATATCCCTGTGGGGAACTCAGCTCTTCGAGTCGCCATGCATAATTTGGTTTCTGCACACAGACGGACTTTGAAAAATGTGTAATGAGAATCTGAATCCAACTGTTAGTATTTCAGTCTTCATTTAAAACCAACCCTGAGAGATTATTTAGGAAAAACTGATAAAGTGTATAAGATATGTAATCTAGAAAGAAAGACTGTCCCACGTAACAACCGTCACTATAATTAAATCATTACCATTGTTTCAGTCTGTGCTTGGGCTGAAATTGAAAGCTGGCTTCCAAGCTTGTCTTTTTGCCGTGAACTGTGCGGAGTCTCTTGTTTTTAAAAAATGATCAGTTAGACCAGTAAGGTTTTTTTACTTAGCTCTGCTCTGATCACAAGAGATCATGAGAAATCATTGAGATTATCTCATTTATTGCCTTTTTAAAACTGTTTCTTTGAGTCTTGACAAAACTGGAAATGTCTAGATAAAACAGAAAAGATGATGAAATGGGTTTCTGAGCATCAGTGGCCATCTACATTCCTGTTAGCTGTTCTAGTTATATATAGCGATTAGAGATGAGAAGAATCTGAATTTGATGCACATTTTGTTTTCCTCAAGATTTTTCTCTCCTGGTTTTTAAACTTATTGCCTCTTTCCCCATTCAGTGCCATTGGCCATAGTACTTTACAATTTTATAATTTTGTACTGTAAAAACAAGATAAATAAACCCTCTGTCTTTTGAGCTTCTTCTATGTGAAATAATTGTGAGTGACATTTCAAAAAGTAAATCTGAAGTCAGAGTGAGTAAAGGTCCTGCCTTATTTCCCTATCTTTTAAAAATGTGAAGAATGGCATATCTACAGAGCAGATGAAGTAAAAATTTCTATAGTTAGTGTGAATTTGTTATTTCATCACTGATTTCCTGACACAAAATATGAAAAGGTTTAGTATTGAATTAAAGGTACTGAGGTACTGAGTTAAATTTTAGGTACTGAGAATTTCTTTTTCCCACTTTCTCTAATGATCAGTGTTGAAGAAGCACATAGGTTACATCTCAAAAAACCCCTAAACATCAAGCCAGGTCATCAAAAATAAGGGTCAAAATTACCTGTATGACAAGATTGACTGGTTATTTAACCAGATTAATAATCCAGTTCAGTCAAAATCTTTAAGTATTTGTATCCATGATTCAGCCTTTAAGAGTTGTATTTCTAACAGTTTTATTGAGATATAATTCATATACTATGTGATTAACTCATTTGAAATGTGCAGTTCAGTGGTTTTTAGTATATTCTAGGATTGTGCAAGTGTCACCACTGTCAAATTTTAGAATAGTTTCGTCATTCTAAAGAGATGCCCCCATAATTCAACAATCCCACTACTGAGTATGTATCTGAAATAATTGGAAGTAGGATCTCGAACAGATATTTGCATACCCATGTTCATGGCAGTATTACTCACAGTGGCCAAGAAGTGGAAGCAACCCAAGAAGTGTCTGTCGACAGATGAATGGATAAGCAAAATGTGGTCTATACGTACAATGGAATATTATTCAGCCTTAGAAAGGAAAGAAGTACTACCACATGATATAATATGAACGAGCCCTACGAACATGCTGAGTGAAGTAAACCAGTCACAAAAAGAAAAATGCAGGGGCGCCTGGGTGGCGCAGTCGGTTAAGCGTCCGACTTCAGCCAGGTCACGATCTCGCGGTCCGTGAGTTCGAGCCCCGCGTCAGGCTCTGGGCTGATGGCTCGGAGCCTGGAGCCTGTTTCCGATTCTGTGTCTCCCTCTCTCTCTGCCCCTCCCCCGTTCATGCTCTGTCTCTCTCTGTCCCAAAAATAAATAAAAAACGTTGAAAAAAAAATTAAAAAAAAAAAAAAAAAAAAAAAAGAAAAATGTAGTATGATTCCACTTATATGAGGAACTTAGTCAAATTCATAAAGACAGAAACTAGAATAGTATTGCTGAGGTCTGGGGGGAGGAGGAAATGCAAAGTTGTTGAACGTGTAGGGTTTCGGTTTTACAATATGAAAAAGTATTGGAGATCTATTTTTACAACGGTGTGAATCTATTTAACATGACTGAACACAGCGTGTACACACTTAAAAACAATGACAATGGTAAACTTTAGATTATGTGCAGTTTTTTGTTTGTTTGTTTTGTTTTTTTACCACAGTTAAAAATTTTAAGAAGGAAAATTCCATCCCATTAGCAGTCACTTCCCATTCCCTCCTCCCTCAGCGCTCGGCTGAGGACTGAGCCACTGAGGTGGCTGAAGACACCAACCTGCTTTCTGTCTCTATAGATAGATTTACGTGTTCCGGACTTTTCATAAGAATGGAATCATACAATATATAATTTTTGTGTCTGGAGTCTTTGTTTAGTATAATTTCTTTTTTTTTTTTTTTTTTTTTTTTGACGTTTCTTTATTTGTGAGAGACAGCAGGAGTGAGGGAGGGGCAGAGAACAAGAGAGGGAGACACAGAACCTGAAGAAGGCTCCAGGCTCTGAGCTGTCAGCACTGTCAGCACAGGGCTTGACGCGGGGCTCGAACTCACGAGCCGTGAGATCATGACCTGAGCCGAAGTCAGACGCTCAACAGACCGAGCCACCCAGGCGCCCCATGTTTAGTATAATGTTTTTAAGATTTTTTCCATGTTTTAGCATGTATCAGTATAATACTTCATTGCATTTTGTTGCCCAGTAATATTCCACTCTATGGATACCACATTTTATTTTACGCATTCATCGCTTGATGAACTTTTGGGCTCTTTCTCCTAATTGGCTATTATGAATAACGCTGCTATGAACATTTGCTTACAGATTTTTCTGTGGACATATGTTTTCATTTCTCTTGGGTGTATACCTAGGAGTGAATACGCTGGGTCACGTGGTAGCTCTATGTTGAATGTTTTGAGGAATTGAAAACCGTTTTCCAAAGTGGCTGGCTATACCATTTTATATTTCTACCTATGGTGATAAGGGTTCAGATTTCTTCACATTTACCAACATGTGTCATTATCTGTCTCTGATTATAGCCATCCCACTGGGTGTGAAGTGGTATCTCACAGTGATTTTAATTTGCATTTTCCTGGTGGCTAATAATGTTGAGCATCTCACGTGCTTATCAGCCATTTGTATATCTTCTTTGGAAAACTGTCTTTTTAGATCCTTTGTCCATTTGTACTTGGGTTATTTATCTTTTGATTATTGAGTTATGAGTGTTAGTATATTCTCTATATAGGTCTCTTATCAGACATATGATTAGTGAAGGTTTTCTCCCATTCTGGAGATTTTTTTTTCACTTTCTTGATGATTTTCTTTGCCACACAGAAGTTTTTAATTTTGATGAACTCAAATTCATTTAAACTTTTTCTTTTGTTTTTCTTTTGTTTCTTTAACCGATACCTAATCCAAGGTCACAAAGATTTATTCCTGTGTGTTCTAATAAGAGTTTTATAGTTTTAGTTCTTACATTTAGGTCTGTGATCTATTGTTTTTCTTTTTATAAGTTTATTTATTTTGATAGAGGGAGTGAGCAGGGGAGAGGCAGAGAGAGGGCGAGAGAGAATTTCAAGGAGCCTCCACACTGTCAGCATGGAGCCCGATGGCAGGGCTTGGACTCAGAAACCGTGAGATCGTGACTTGAGCTGAAACCAAGGGTTAGATGTTCAACCAACTGAGCCACCTAGGCGCCCCGGTCTGTGATCTATTTTGAGTTAATTTTTGTGTAGGTGTTAGACCTGGGTCCAACTTCACTTTTTTGAACGAGGATATCCAGTTGTCCTAGCTCCATTTGTTCAAAAAAATTATCATTTGTGCCGTTGAATTGATATGACATTCTTGTCAAAAATTAGTGGACCATTAAGGTAGGGGTTTATTTCTGAACTGAGTTCTATTCCATTAATCTATATGTTTATCATTATACCAGTACAATCTGTCTTGATTAATGTAGCTTTCTAGTATGTTATGAAGTTGGGAAGTGGAAGTCTTCCAACTTTGTTCTTCTTTTTCAAGATTGGTTTGCTATTCTGAGTCGCTTGCATTTTTCATATGAATTTTAAGATTACCTCCTGCAAAAAAAGCTAGCTGAGATTTTTTTTTAATAGGGATTGCATTGAATCTATAGATCACTTTTGGAGCAATTACCTTGTGATTCATGAACACAAGATATCTTTACATTCATTTAAGTCTTAACTTCTTTCAACAATGTTCTGTAGTTCTTAGAGCATAAAATTTGTACTTACTTTGTTAAATTTATTCCAAAGTATCTTATTCTTTTTGATGCTATTTTCAATAGAATTATTTTCTTAATTTTATTTGCAGATTGTTCATTGCAAGTGTATAGTAATGTAATTGATTTTTTGTATATTATTCTTGTGTTCTGCAACCTTCCTGAACTCTTTTTTACTGTTAGTAGTTTTGGGGGGGTTTCTTGGGATTTTTTAATATGTAAGATCTTCTCATTTGCAAATAGAGATAGTTTTGCTTTTTTCCTCTCTGATCTGGATGCCTTTTATTTCTTTTTCTTGCCTAATTGCCCTGGGTAGAACATCTAGTACCATGTTGAATAGGAATGTTGAGTGGACATCATTGTCTTGTTTCTAATCTTAGGGGGAAAACATTTGGTCTTTCATCATTATGTGTGATGTTTGCTGTGAGTTTTAATAAAAGCTTTTAATAAAGGGTCCCTGAATTCCCTTTATTAGTTTGAGGAAGTTACCTTTTGTTACTAGTTTGTTGAGTGTTTTTATCCTGAAAAAGTATTTAATGTTGTGAAATGTTTTTCTGCATCTATTAGGATTATTGTGTGTTTTTTGTCTTTTTTTTCTCTACTTAATAAAATGTATTACAATAATTGGTTTTCAGATGTCAGACCAACCTTTTACTGCTAGGATAAGTTGTATTAGTTCTTACCTATTTGGTCTTGTACTACAAGCTTTTTGCTTGTTCATTCTATTTTCTTTTTTTTTTTTTTTTAGTTTGGTTATCTGAGATAGGTGAATTGACGTGTCTGACACCAAGTTCACAGTGAAGTGATAATGGGATTAAATCTTGCATAGGATTAAGCAACTTTCCAGTCTTCTTCCTCTAGGTTCAGTCTATGAACATAAATCTCCCCTGAGCAGGAATATGTTTTTGCGTTGTAATTTGGTCATATATAAACAGTGTTAATGATTTATTTCTGTGGGGTTAGAGAATGCTGGGATAGCTAGCAGCTACCAAGGAGGAAGCCTGAGTCTCATAACCCTTACTGATGGTAGTGTGGCAAATCCTGTTTAAATTGGATGAATGCACTTTGAAAAGAAGCTTGGAATCTAAGAGTTTGCTAATTTATAAGTTTGTGAACTCATGGTTGGATGGACAAATTCTACAAGGTTTCTAAATGAGAAGGACCTATAAAAATGAAGAGACCTGGATGTAAGAAGTGAGCCTAAGTGAGATAGATTTTGATTTCTGGGAGGGGAGGGGGGTATTAAGTTTGGACCCACTAATTCAAATAGGGTAGGTGGCAGACATTTCAAATAAACAACTGAGTAAGAATGAACTTTCTTAGATAATTATTTCTTTATTCTCCTCAAATTTCTTCTAGGTTTTCCCTCATACTTACCAGGTGGTGACAATGCTTCCTGTATCTCTGGAAAAACAAGCTGTCAAAGGGAGGTTCCCCAAGTTCCCACCATCCTACCTACCTGCCTACCTACCTGTGTATCTTAGTTCTTTTTTTTTTTTTTTTCAACGTTTTTTATTTATTTTTGGGACAGAGAGAGACAGAGCATGAACGGGGGAGGGGCAGAGAGAGAGGGACACATAGAATCGGAAACAGGCTCCTGGCTCCGAGCCATCAGCCCAGAGCCTGACGCGGGGCTCGAACTCACGGACCACGAGATCGTGACCTGGCTGAAGTCGGACGCTTAACCGACTGCGCCACCCAGGCGCCCCTGTGTATCTTAGTTCTTAATATGGATAAACTTTTATTCTATCTTAGGCCTGCTCTGACTTGTGGCTAGATCCAGTTCCCTTCCACCTACTTAAGGAAACAATGCCTCAGCATTTCTCTGCCTTGTCTTCTGCATCATAATTTCCTCCTCACTCCTAGTCTTGCTATCAGTATATAAAGCTGCTGTGATTTTTTCCATCTTTAAAACCAACCAGAGAGAAGAAAACCTATCTTTCTTCGCCCTGCCTTCCCCTTTACCTACCACCAGCCTTCTCTGCTTCTCTTTCTGACAAAACTCCTTGAGTTATCTCTACCTCCTCCTCCTGTTCTCACATTCTCTCTTGAATGCATTCTAGCAAGACATTTGCCTTCATCTCTCCAATGAAGATGCTTTTTTCAGAGTCACCAATGACTTCCATATTGTTAAATCCAATGGTCATTCATTCTCATACTTCCTCTTGACCTTTCAACAGAATTAAACATTTTTTTTTGAAGTTTCTTATCACCTGGCTTCTACAACACCAAAGCTTTTGATTTTTCTTCCAACTCAACTGGTTATTTCTTCTTCATTTCTTTTTGCTGTGTTTTCCTCATCTTTGAATATTAGGGTGTCACAGGGCTCAGTCCCTGGACTTCTTTTTTACCTACACTTACTCTTCTGGTAATCTCTTTTAGTCTAATAGTTTTTTAAAAAGTTTTTTTTAATGTTTATTTTTGAGAGAGAGAGACCGAGCACGAGCAGGGGAAGGGCAGAGAGAGGGGACACAGAATCGGAAGCAGGCTCCAGGCTCTGAGCTGTCAGCACAGAGCCCAACAAGGGGCTCAAACCCACAAGCTGTGAGATCATGACCTGAGCCGAATTTGGACGCTCAACCGACCGAGCCATCCAGGCACCCCTAGTCTGATGTTTTTGTTTTTTGTTTTTAATTTACATTTATTTATTTTTAAAATTTTTTTTTTAACGTTTATTTATTTTTGAGACAGAGAGAGACAGAGCATGAACGGGGGAGGGGCAGAGAGAGAGGGAGACACAGAATCGGAAACAGGCTCCAGGCTCCGAGCCATCGGCCCAGAGCCTGACGCGGGGCTCGAACTCACGGACCGCGAGATCGTGACCTGGCTGAAGTCGGACGCTTAACCGACTGAGCCACCCAGGCGCCCCAACATTTATTTATTTTTGATAGAGACAGAGCACAAGTGGGGGAGGGGCAGAGATAGAAGGAGACACAGAATTGGAAGCAGGCTCCAGGCTCCGAGCTGTCAACACAGAGCCTGATGCAGGGCTCAAACTCACAAACCGCAAGATCATGACACGAGCCGAAGTCCGACGCTTAACCAACCGAGCCACCCAGGCGCCCCTGATGGTTTTAAATGTTATCTACATACTCCCAAATTTATATTCTGGTCCAGACCTCTCACTGAAATCAAACTGTTAACAACTCCAACTGCTTACTTGGCATTTCCACATCGTTGGCCTCCCTCAAATTTGCTCCTTCTGCAATCTTTCCCATGTCAATTCCCATGTCCCATCTATTTATTGAGGCCGAGAAACTTGAAGAAATCATTGCCTTCTGTCTTTATCTCATTTTCATCCTTCATCACTTCCTCAGCAAATTGTGTCAGCTCTACCTTCAAAATGTATCTCCCGTTCATGTTCCTTATCCTGCCAGATGCCTGGTCCAAACCACCAGCATCTCTCTCATGGATTACTGTAAGAGTTTCCTAAGTAATCTCTCTGCCTGTACTTTGTATACTTTCTCAGTACAGCAACCAAACTTAACACATCCAAAAACCAACCTTCTGGTCTCCACCTTTCACACACACATATGCATACCCCCTAACGACAACAAAAAAATCTGTTCCTTCAGTCTTCTCCATCTCAGCAAATGACAGCTCCATCTTTTTAGCCGTTGGTAATAAAAAAAAAAAAATTAAAAAAAAAAAAAGAAGAAGAAGAAGGAGAAGCATAGAGTCAACCTTTACTTGTGTCTTTCTTATGCAACTTCTTGTTGGCTCTACCTTGAAAATGTATGCAGTATACAACTACTTCTCAGTATCTGCCCCACTGCATCCCTGATCTGAGTCATCATCATTCCTGAATTATTGTGATGGTCTCCTAGTTGGTTACCTTGTTTCTATATTTGCCCCTTCCAGACTGTTCTTAGTACCACAACCAGAGCAGTCCTTTCAGAAAAAGTAAGATTGTATCACTCCTCTGCTCACAGTTCCCTTTGGCTATTCGGGAAATTTCAGCCAGAGTCCTTATTATGTCATACAAGGCCGTAAAAAATCTGGTCCTAATCCCTTTTGAGTCTTTATCTCCAACTGCTCTTTGTTTTTGCACATTCTGCTCATCTTTGTATTCCTTAGGACAGTCTAGGGACACTTTTGCTTTAGGGCTTTTTAATTTGCTGTTTGCTCTACATGGAGACACTTCTCCCTCAGGTAATATTTGGCTAACTTCCTTACCTCCTTTAAGTCTTTATTCAAATGTATCTTCTTAAAGGGCCTTCTGGACCCTTGGCCATCTTATTTTTTTTTTTTTTAAATCCTTATTTATTTGTTCTTGAGAGAGAGAGAGACTCTCAAGCAGGCTCTGCACTGTCCGTGTGGAGCTGGACTCAGGGCTCGAACTCACAAACTGTGAGATCATGACCTGAGCTATAATCAAGAGTTGGATGCTTAACCAACTGAGCCACTTAGGCACCCTTGACCATCTTATTTTAAAATCAACCCTCCTGACCACCTCCACACCCAGGTATTCCTTATCCCCTTTCTCTGCTTCACCTTTCTTCCTAATACTTCTTTCTGCATGACATACTATATATTTTACTTAATGTTTATTTTCTCTCTCTCCCTGCTGGATTGTATACTCCACAAAGACAGGGATTTTTGCTTATTCAGTGGTTCATCCCCGGTTCTTAAGACTATGCCTGTCACATAATGGGCTCTCAGTAAATGTTTGTAAAATGAATGAACATTTTTGTCCTTTAAAAATTCCAAGTATTTCTACGTGATTAGTAGTTTTACCTAATGTTTTTGATCTTTACCCAAAAGGTCTTTGGACATCATTTTATTTTGTATTTTATTTTCTCATTGCTACTGTAATTTGGGACAAATAATTTAATTTCTCTGGACTATCGTATTCTCTTTTATAAAATAAGAGAGTTATACTAAGTGACCTTTAATCTCCCCTGTAGCGCTTAACATTGTATGGACTTAGTAATTACGTTTTATACTTTTGACCTCACTCTCAGGGTTTCCATTTCATTTGCTCTTCATGCTGAGCTTGCACTAGTGTAGGTTTTACTCGTGGACAGTGAGGCGAGTGTAGGGCAGGTTCGTTCTCCTCCACTCCGACTCCACCACCGACCTTGTCAGAGTAGATGCAGATTCGATAGGTCCCAGCGGACTAGGGGGGCAGAGCAGGTGGAAGAAGAGCAAGAAAGTATGGGTATACGTGCAGCAAGAGGAGCACAATCCCGCTGTGCTGCTCCCAAGACAGGAACTTTATTGGTTCACAGAATCCGTGCCAAGCGATGGAACACATATATGATGGAGGCCACTTGAGGAATATGGTAGTAGCGGAGGATATTCACGTACTAGTTTTCTGGCAGTAAAAAACTGGTGCATGATACATTTTCCTAGGCAGTCCAACCAAAACAGCTTGCTCCAGTTGCTTTGGTTTTAGTAAACTCTGTGTTCTCCCTCTTGCACCGTTGTAGTATATTGCTTTAGTACATAACTTAATTGTCTAGGCCTCGCCCTTACCTAGTTAGCCCTTTTTTGATAGCAGGAATGAGATTGTCAGCAACTTTATTGACTACCCACTGGGCGCAGAGGCTAGAAACTGCTGCTTTCATCTCTCCTAACCACTTCAGGTGTGATAAAGGGGGTATCTGGTATTACTTTACCATGTTTACTTAGGTTATGTTTTTGGAGGCAAAATATTTCTTTTCATTTCCCACTAGGTGTAGTGAGCATAATTTGTTTTGTGTCCCATCTTGGTGGGGCATTTCTCCATGCTTCTTTGAAAAGAAGATTTGGGAGATTGGAAATATTATTGAGGAAGATAAAGGAAATGCTCTCCTGGCATGCTAGGCCCATTCTGACAGGCAAACGACTTTGAATATGTTGACTTAGATTTTTATTTATTTATTTATATATTTATGTATGTATGTATTTATTTATTTATTATGTGTTTTTTAAATTATGTTTATTTATTTTTGAGAGAGAGACAGAATGCAAGTGGGGGGAGGGGCAGAGAGAGTGAGAGACACAGAGTCCGAAGCAGGCTCCAGGCTCTGAGCACAGAGCCAGACGCAGGCTTGAACTCACAGACCATGAGATCATGACCTGAGCCAAAGTTGGACGCTTAACCAACTGAGCCACCCAGGCACCCCAAAGTTTTAAAGCTGTTTTAAGGTGGAAATGAATAGTCCATGTCTGGTCTTGCTCTCACTGACCGCTATTAGAGGGGTATGCCAAGGAGAAGTCAAATTGATTCCTTTTGAGTAAGACAGTTTGGTATTGTACCCAAAAGTTGTCATCCCTTTTGGGCCCCACGATGAGATAGATCACCCTTGGTAGAAATTTTCACTCAGTTCTTGGCTTAGGTTCTTTGCAACTGCCTATCCCCCCACCAGATATCTACAGCAGTCATTAGTTAATGAAACTGTTAGACATTTCCATCATCTGAACCCACTAATTCATCCTCACAACCTTAAGAGTAAGAGAAGCAGACATTGTGCCTCTTGGTATGATGCAATACAAAACATACGGTGCCTTCTGTGAAGTATTTGTGCCCCGCAAAAGTTGAAACTGAATATGATCAAGGCTGTAAGCTTTTCTCATCTGGGTTCTGGGAGGAAATTGAGTCCTACTGTCCTATGGAATCTACTGTATATAATAAGGTAACCTCTCTCCTATTCACTTAGAATGGCACCACGCACCATCCTGGGAAGAATTGAGAAAATAGCCACTCAAATTGTTCTCTGTGTTTTCTGGTTTAGATGAAGACAATATGTAAAGAGAAGGGTGGTGAGGATTCTATTTACAGGAAATAGAGGGAAACAAATTATACTATGAGAAAGTAGAAATCCAAAGGATGAGTCATTCTAAAGTAAACTGGCAATTTCTTCAACAAGTTAATGGCTTGAATTTAAAAAACGGGGAGATGGTTCTAGATTAAGACAGACTTCTGGAGATAACAACCACCGAATATAATGTATGGACTTTGTTTGGATCCTGATGTGAAAAAAAGCAATCTGTCTTTGAAGCAGGCAAGAGAATTTGAAGAGTCTTAAGTTTGGTAGATATGATGAAGTATTATGTGAAAATATCTATACAGATATGGATACTGAAGTATATCGGGATGAAATGAAATTATGCTTGAGATTTACTTTAATTCAACAAAATGAGACAACAGAGATAAAGTCAGTGTGGCAAAAGTTTGATGATAACGAATCTAGACCATGGGTATGTCAGGGTCTCATGTTATTCAGTCTGTTTTTGTGTATGTTTGAATTTTCTTAAAAACAATTCAGTTTAAAAACGTTGGTCCTGAAATAACCTCGTTAGCATTATAAGTGTCCTCCTCGCTCTCTCTGCTCCCCCTCCCTATAAATAATAGAAGGTTTAGGTATGAAAGTAGTATCCCTTAGTTGTGGGACTTCTGACCTAGTTGTTATTATCAGTTATTATTAGAACCTAGAGGCCGCAGCATTTTGTGGCCTTTCTATAAGAAGGGGTGATTAAATAGAAATAGGTTCATTCCAGCAGGTGGAAGTTCTCTAATACAGCTCACACCCTGAATCATCAGATAGGCACCCAGTCACCTGGTTTTATAATCTGATGAATTCCCAGGCATATAAAAATTCAGAAGATCAGGGATGAAAGACCATGGGGAACATCAGGGTAGAAATGACAAAAAGAATGAATTGGCGATTGTAAAAGAACATAGGGACATCCAATTTGACCTTTTAATGCCTAAGTGAAAAAGTTTTCTATATGCCTCAGTTGTTATGACATTTATGTTTGATTTGCATTTAGTTATTTTATTTATTGTTCCTTCTTACACTGAGCTTTTTTACCACTAAAGCCAGATTTTTTTTTAAGGCAGAGAATCAAGGAAAGAGGGTTTGCCTCATTGCCAGATGGATGGGTGTGTTATGTAAATTGAAAATTAGCATATCTTCTTTATTGCTTAACCAGAAATGAGATGATGCCTACGTACATTTTAATTCTTCCTGCTCAAAACTTGAGGTAACCCTCATCCAACAGGATCTTATCACCTTATCAAGATTGGGTTATGGTTCAGCTAGAGGAAGGAGGTGCCTTAACCTGCTTTCCTAGGTGGGCACTGTGTTTTTTGTAAGGAGTTCAAAGCAATTGCTGTAGAGCTGACCAACCCATCTTTTTCTGTCACTCATCAGTACTTTATATCTACACATCAAACTTGACTGTCCTACAGCTCTGTCCTTGAGGGTTCAGAGTCAGGGAGTCTTCAGGTACCTCATTTGCAAATATCTTTTCCCATTCTATAAGTTGCCTGTTAGTTCTGTTGGTTGTTTTCTTCACTGTGCAAAAGCTTTTTATTTTGAGGAGGTCCCAATAGTTCATTTTTGCTTTTGTTTCCCTTGTCTCCAGAGAGATGTCAAGTTGCTGCGATCAAGGTCAAAGAGGTTGCTGCCTGTTTTCTCCTGTAGGATTTTGGTGATCTCCTGTCAACATTTGGGTAGAATCTCCAAACATGCTGTCATATTTGACTTTTAAAATACCTGTTCATTACCTGAACCGTTTATTTATTTTTATTTTTTTTAATTTAATTTTTTATTTTTAAAATTTTACATCCAAATTAGCGTATAGTGCAACAATGATTTCAGGAGTAGATTCCTTAGTGCCCCTTATCCATTTAGCCCATCCCCCCTCCCACAACCCCTCCAGCAACCCTCTGTTTGTTCTCCATATTTATGAGTCTCTTCTGTTTTGTCCCCCTCCCTGTTTTTATATTATTTTTGTTTCCCTTCCCTTATGTTCATCTGTTTTGTCTCTTAAAGTCCTCATGTGATTGAAGTCATATGATACTTCTCTTTCTCTGACTGACTAATTTCACTTAGCATCATACCCTCCAGTTCCATCCATGTAGTTGCAAATGGCAAGATTTCATTCTTTTTGATTGCCGAGTAATACTCCATTGTATATATAAACCACATCTTCTTTATCCATTCATCCATCGATGGACATTTGGGCTCTTTCCATACTTTGGCTATTGTTGATAGTGCTGCTATAAACACGGGGGTGCATGTGTCCCTTCGAAACAGCACACCTGTATCCCGTGGATAAATGCCTAGTAGTGCAATTGCTGGGTCGTAGGTTACCTGAACTGTTTAGTTCATCTGTTTTCAACCTGACTGGATTTTTTTAATTTGAGGTGTGTGTGTGTGTGTGTGTCTTCATTTGGTAAATAGACAGGGACTTGATAAGACTTGAAGGACTTGATAAGGCAACACACAAAGACTTGAAAGAAACTGATGAATTTTCTGTTTTTTGTGTTTTATTTGTTTTTTTATTCTCGAGAGGCCTGGGAATGTTCCCCTCTCTCTGACTGAAACTCTGTCATTATAAACTTGGAAGAACCTGTCCAAGTTCATTGGTAGGAAGGGGTAAACCAGCTTTAGAAACAGCGATCAGTAAATAGAAATTATTAGAGCCCATTTTGACATACGGTGAATATCTAGATGACATTGATTCTAAGAAGGGAAGACTTGGGACAGAGAATAAGAGCCTCTCAGAAGGTAGGTCTAGGATTAGGACTCTTTGTCCCAGGAATTTCAGTCTTGGACTTGATTCCTGCATCTTGCAGGCAGTCCTTCATGTATTTTACAAGGCATGCCACTATTATACTAGGAGCCAAGGATCTGAGGGCCATACTCAAGGGTTTTGTGGAGAAATTCTAGGGTGAAAAGATTGCTGGGCCAAAGGAGATATAAGAGAGTTTTTCCAGACCTTGGTTGCCATAGACATCTAGGGGTGGGAGGAATATCTTCAGATTTTATTGGGTGGCACTGGTTTGTTTATTCAGACCTTTTAAAAACTTGCTAGTAAAACTCTTCCCTTGAAGACCTTTCAATCCTTGCCTGTGAAAAGTATGGGTCTTTGAAGTCACATGCTTCTGATTTTGAAACCAAATTTCCAATTTTTATTTGTCCAACCTGTTCTCCCTGTTTCATTCCTCTTGCCTCACAACATTAAAATGTGTTCCCACTTGTAGACCCAAGAGAACAGCAGTGTAAGGTGGGGAGGCAGTTCCACACTTATCCCAGGTGCTAAGAGGGAATTTGATTTTACATATGGAGAAGTCCTCAGGGAGAGATGCTGTCTCATCTTTCTACCACCATCACTGTGTAAATCAGGCATGCCAGTTCTCCATAAGCTTAAATTTCCTTGTCTGAGGAGATTATCTCCTAGCCATCCAGTGGTGCAGAGGAAGGTGTCAGACAAGAACTAGGAACTGGGGTGGTACCTGGATGGCTCAGTCGGTTTAAGCGTCCAACTTTGGCTGAGGTCATGATCTCACGGTCGGTGAGTTCGAGCCCAGAGTCGGACTCTGTGTGGACAGCTTGGAGCCTGGAGCCTGCTTCCGATTCTGTGTCTCCCTCTCTCTCTGCCACTCCCCCATTCACACTCTCTCTCTCTCAAAAATAAGTAAACATTAAAAATATTAAAAAAAAAAAAAAAAAAGAACTAAGAACTTGGAATCTAAGGAACACTACCGAAATTTTGCTTGATGTTAACTTGAGTCATATGGACAGCTCATCCCGCTACTTACGGCATATTCTCAAAAGAGGGAATTTATATTTAAAAGGTAAATTTCTTATTTTTTTTCCCATCTCTTGTTTCTAGAATTAGCAAGCTGAGAACTACTGGAAGGAACTTAAAAGTTGATGAACAGCTGCCTCCCCCTCCGACCCCCCAACACTTGTCTTGTTACAAAACTTTTAAAAAATAATTACAGATATACAGGAAGTTGTAAAAGTAGTTCAGATAGGTTCTATGTAGGCTTCACCTGGTTTCCCCCAATGGTTATATTTTATGTAACTATAGTATAATATCAAAACCAGAAAGTTGACATTGGTACAATATGTATGTATAGTTTTATGTGTGCCATTTCCACCTGTGTAGATTTGTGTAAATACCACCACAGTCAAGATACAAAATTATTCCATCACCACAAAGATCTCCTCTTACTACCCCTGTAGTCATACTCGCACACCCCTCCCGTTTACCACCGTCTCTAACCCCCGGCTACCACTAATCCATTTCCATCTCCATAATTTTGTCATTTCGAGAACATTAGATAAGTGGAATCATACAGCAAGTGGTCATTTGAGATTAATTTTTTTTCTCTCAGCTTAATGACACTGAGATCTGTCCAAGTTGCTGTGTGTATCAATAGCTTGTTCCCTTTATTGTTGAATTGTGTCCCGTGGTATGGGGACCACAGTTTGTTTAACCCCTCATTCATTGAGGGACATTTTGGTTGTTTCTAGTATTTTGCCATTACAGATAAGGCTGCTGTGGACATTTGTGTACAGGTTTGTGTGGACAGAAGATTTCACTTATCTGAGATAAATGCCCAGAGTATCGCTAATGGACTGTATGGTAAGTGAATGTTTAGTTTTTTAAGAAAGGGATAGCATGCAGTTGGGTTCTGGTTTTAATCCTTTCTGTCAGGTGGGTGGTTGAAATCCAGCTTTCTTCTTGGCCTCCATTGATACCCTTTGGTGGGGGTTGGGGAAGGACACCTCATTACCGCTTGGTTAGTGGGAGTTCTGGCTCTCTACTGACATCACCCTGCCTGGGATCAGGAGGGTGCCTCCTTACTGATCCCCACATGTCCTCCACTAACACCGTGGTGTTAGGGGCTAGGTGCTCATTACCACTGGAAGCTGGTGAAAGTTCTGGCCTCCCATTTGTAGTTTCCTTACACCACTCTGACTGTGGGGCTGGGGGGATACCTCGTTACAGCCAGGCCCAAATGGATGTTGAGGCTCCCTGCTTTGCTTTTGCTGGTAGGAGTGGGAAGGGGCTGCCAAGTTTTCTGTGGTGTTTGGTGGGAGTAGGGTGGCTATTGCTAGACTACCCCCGTCTGGATCCTTTAACTAGATATAGCTGGCTTTTCTTTTTTTCTTCTTTTTTTCTTTTTCTTTGTGCTGTTGGCTCTTCCAGATGGCTGGCTTCTCCAACATCCAGTTCAGATAGATGAAGCAAAAAGCAAACACAGACAAATCACTGCTGTGTCTCTCCTCAGATCTTTTCCTAGCTCATCCAGAGTCATGTATATGTTGCTATATATATATAATGCCCAGGGTTTTCAGCATTTAGTGAGAGTAGGGAGAATTGAGTCTATTCCATCTTGATCCAGAACGAGAAATCTCACAAAGAGCTTTCAAGTGGCCATTTCTCCTCTAAGGACATAAATCCGATCATGTCTCAACCCTCCTTAAAACCCTCCTCATCATATCCTGTCCAAAGGCTAAAATCCCAAGCCCTTAACATGGACTTTTAAGGCTCTTCAGTATCTTACAGCCAGGTATAACAGTCCTAACTTCTGCAGCTCCACACTTTGGACATGCCACCCTCCAGCTACATGGATTTCGCATGCACCACTTAAATATATCTGTCTTGCTTTTTTGTGCTTCCTTGTTGAGCACACACTAGTGCCTGTGCACTCTGCTGCTCCTGTCTCCTCTTCTCTACTTGGCAGTCACCTAGCTGTACTTCAGTTCTGCTTCTTGTATTACCTGCTGTGAAGCCTTTCAAGACTTTCCCAGTTATCGGACCCTTTCTCAGTGCCACCATAGCAGAATGAACATAATCCTGCAAGCTATTTCTTATTTGAACTGATTTATTCTACTGGAGCTCTTTGAGGTGGAATTATGTCTCTATCCATCTCTGTCCCATTCAACTGTAAATCCTTTGAGGGTAGGGGCAGTACCTGTCCTATTTATCAATGTATCTCTAGCAGAGTGCTGTGCCTGGCACATAGTTGACACTTAACAAGTGTTTATTAAATGAATAGATGAGTGACTTGTTACTTCCAGATACCAGAGCAGCCAAAAATTGTCCTCAGCTTGCATGACTAGGCTGCCTGAGGCCACCTCACTTTTGTCATTACCATATCTTTTTTTTTTTTTATTTCTGCACACATACCCCCCCAAAAAATGACTTTGGGAGACTAATGATTTAACTGCTTCCTCAATATGCTCCTCCCTTTCCTGCTTTTAGGTCACGCTCATATATATTTGCTGCCATCACTGGTTGACCATTTGAGAGCAGGGCTGCCTCCTTGTTCAGCTGATAGTAGTCTCCTTTAAAGACCATTCTTCTGGCCAGTATGAACCATCCATCAGTCCTGCCTTGAAGAGACTGAAGCCCTTACTTTTGACCATTTATATCAAGGCTAGAACTTTCTTGGCCAAACCCTTCCAGAACATTGTCTTTTCAATGAAACAAAATCTCTTGGGGTACATGGTCACTTTGCTTGTCTCTATCTTTTGACTGTGTTGGCTGGAAGAATTTATTTATTTATTTATTTATTTATTTATTTATTTAATTTATTTTGAGAGACAGAGCAGAGGAGGGGCAGAGAGAGAGACGGAGAGAGAGAATCCCAGGCAGTCTCCGTGCTGTCAGCATGGAGCCCAATATGGGGCTCGAACTCATGAGATCATGACCTGAGCCAAAACCAAGAGACACTTAACTGACTGAGCCCCCCAGGCCCCCCAGTGTTTATTTATTTTTGAGAGAGAGAGAGAGAGAAAGCATGAGTCGGGGAGGGGCAGAGAGAGAGGAAGACACAGAATCTGAAGCAGGGTCCAGGCTCTGAGCTGTCGGCACAGAGCCTGACACGGGGCTCAAACTCATCAACCAGGAGATCATGACCTGAGCTGAAGTCGGACGCTTAACCGACTGAGCCACCCAAGCGCCCCAGCTAGAAGATATTTAACTGCAGTTCTTTTTAGTGAAATGTCAGCATCTGACATATTTGAAATAATAATAGCTTCTTTCATTTTTTTATGACACTTTACTCAACCCATACATCCATCCTTGTCAACCTGAAATTATTCAACATGTGTTATCATGATGCTTACAATAACTTCACTGAGTAAAGTCATATATACACAGATACCCATATACATACACATGCACACACAAACACATATACACACACAGGATATTAAGGATTTACAAGTCAAACCTATTTGCTATACTCATTGGTGGTTTTTAAGGACTCCAATCTTGACCCCTATGTTTTGTTCTCATTTGTAGTGACCATTGGTGTCTGTCCATTGTAGGCAATATCTCATGCACATATAATAATCAGTGCTCCACTTACCAAACCTACTTAATCTGGCCAGGCACTTTTTATATGCAGAATTTTCAAAGTTTATTTATTTTGAGAGAGAGAAACAGAGCACACAAGCAGGGGAGGGGCTGAGAAAGAGAGAGAGAGAGTATCTCAAGCAGGTTCCACACTGTCAGCGCAGAGCCCAATGTGGGGCTCAAACTCACAAACTGTGAGATCATGACCTTAATGGAAATCAAAAGTCAGATGCTCAACTGACTGAGCCACCCAGGTTCCCTTATATGCACAATTTTTAATTCTTACAGCCACCCTGCAGGGTAGATATTATGACCCACATTTCACAGCTGAAAGAACTGAGGTTCAGAGAGGTAGTAATATCTTAGGATCGACTCCGTCTCAAAGCCTATGTTGTTTTCACTACAATACTCAGCATCTTAATAAAAAGGCCTAATATGAACTTGAATCTTTATTTTTTTTTAATGTTTATTTATTTCTGAGAGAGAGAGATAGACAGCGTGGGGGTGGTGGGCAGAGAGAGAGGGAGACAGAGAATCCCAAGCAGGCTCTGCAGCTAGCTGTCAGTGCAGAGCCCGATGTGGGGCTTGAACTCACCAACTGAGATCATGACCGAGCCAAAACCAAGAGTCTGACGCTTACGTGACTGAGTCACCCAGGCACCCTGAAATTGATTCTTTGAAAGGTTGGATAATCTCTATGTCCCCTAATATCCCAACTCCTACCCCATTAATCAAGGGTCTGGGTCTTGATTCTATCAAGAAATTTCACAATAATTATCATAAAAAATGATGCCACTTTCTGTTTAGTAAGACAAAAGTGGGGAGGAGGGCAGTGAGAATAACACTTGTATGTGTGTGGTTGGATTTTGGAGTTCTGTTGCCTAATGGCTTATTCTCATGGCACTTCTCATAGGCTTCCTCCAGCCTTTGGGTCTCCGGGTCCCTTAGAAAAAAACAGGGAGGATGCTGTTGCCATATCTAAAAGGGCCAGTACAGCCTACTGGCTACCCAGAAAGTCTTGTGGGTGATCAGTGACACTTGTTAGCAGTAAGAACTGGCATTTGATGAACAAAAAGGCCATCTCCTGTCCTATAAGCGCATGATACTAAACCACAGCAAGCATTTTTTTTTAATGTTTATTTATCCTTGAGAGACAGAGAGAGACAAAGCGTGAGCAGGGGAGGGGCAGAGAGAGAGGGAAACACAGAATCCAAAGCAGGCTCCAGGCTTCGAGCTGTCAGCATAGAGCCCGACGTGGGGTCCAAACCCACGAACTGCGAGATCACAACCCCAGCTGAAGCCGGACACCCAACCGACCGAGCCACCCAGGTGCCCCTAAACCACAGTAAGCATTTTTGACAAATGATGGAGGACTATCCACAATAAGAACTAGATATCTTTTGCTTTAGTTTCAGATTCAGTAACTCATCCATTCCCTTCTTATTGCCATCAGATACTGCTGTCCGCACCCTGCAGGGTTTGAGGAGTGTAAGGGGTGCCAGAGAACAGGAAGGTGAGTCAAGAGTGGAGAGCTTGTGTAGGTGAGTGAAAGGATTATCTGAGCCATAACATCCTCTTTGTCACTCCCCCAAGCTGCCGGAAATAAGGAGATTGTCCCGCTCACCCACAGGAGCAAGTAAGGGACATTGGTAAGAGTCTATTATTACCAAAGACATTACCAAGCTGCCATCCTGGCCCCTGAACAGGAGTATGTGGCTGGAACTCACAGGGAAGGAACTGGAACAAGGCAAAGACTATCTCAGGACTGGCCCGGCTCCCAGCTACTTGTTGGCACTCGGGGCACATTAGCCGTACCACGACGAGGGCATATTAGTAATGTCTCTCTGAGAGCTCCAGCCCCAGGCAAGCATGGTCCGCTAAGAGGCACAAACACCATGTCTCCTGAGAGGCATGTGAAACGAGCAGTGACGAGAGTTATTACTTGTCTTCTTACTGTCTGAAATCAAAAGAGATGTTCCACACCACTGAAGACTGGGTGGCACCTCTGGAGCCATGGAGATGGTCCCCTCCATTCCTCAAGTGATGTCCATGTTCTCCTCCCGTATAGCATCGAGTAACTCAGCGGCTTCCTTGGCTCATTTGTATTTCAACTCTATCCTTCTCTTTAGTCCCTTAGGAACAAGTAGCTGTCTTCCTGGGGATATCAGCTCATTTTTCTAGTTTGTTTTCTACCCCTTAACCTGCTTTCATTCAGGCCTAATGTCTACTGGGTGTTGCTGACCCCAGAACTGGTCTGTCATACATTCTGAAACATCAGGTGTCTCCTGGGATTATCCCAGGTAAACCAGAATGGATCCCAGATGGATAATGCCCATCTCACTGACTTGTGAGAATGAAATGAACGGACATCTAGGCATAGTGAGTGGTATAATTGGGGGTTAAGTTAGGTGCTGTTTGCTATGCTCTCCCGTTGGTGTTTCACCTCTCTGTACTGTACCTAATCTAGCATTGGCTCCTTCCGCCTCCTTTCCTCTTTTCTCTCCACCCCTTTACCTCCTGTCCTCTCCTTGTTGTCTTCATTTCTGCCACCAGACCTCAGCCTCTGACTGCCTGGCATCAACAGGGTTTCACAACTCTGCTTACCCTCTTTTTGCTTGATTCTAGGGCTGGGAACAGCCAGGCCCTTCATTCTGGGCCCTGACCTGTTTGGTGGAATTGTTGCCTTCTTTTGCTGACCTTGCGCGTAGGGTCTGGCCACCCCTAGGACTTGGGGGCAGTGCGGTGTTGGGGCTGAAGCCAATTTGCACAGACCCGTTTCTATTTTATGCTCTATTAACAACTTTATTTTCCAAGTGAATGCTTCCTCTCCCCCCCCCCCCCCCCGCCCCGTACAATTCACCTGTGGGCTTGTATCCAAAGATCTCACAATATCTTCTTTAAAAAAAATTTTTTTTAATGGTTTTTAAATTTATTTTTGAGAGAGAGGGTGACAGTTGGGGAGCGTGAGGGGCAGAGAGAGAGGGACACACAGAATCCGAAGCAGGCTTAAGGCTCTGACCTGTCAGCACAGACCCACATGTGGGGCTCAAACCCACCAACCTCGAGATCATGGCCTGAGCCCAAGTCGGACCCTTAACCTACTGAGCCACCCAGGTGGCTCACCCCACAATGTCTTCTCTTTAGAGATGGAAACATACCCTGGAAATCTTTAGGCTACCTGCAGAGCACTTTGAAGGCACAGAATTCTGTGCTCCTTCACACAGCAGCTGCCTGGCTGCTCGCCTCCAGAAGGGAGAGAAGGAATGGCTGCAAGATTATCCCCGCAAGAGTGTGTGGAAGGCCAGTCCTTCTGGGGAAGGGGAATGCTAGAATCCTGCCTGGCTCAATACACAGCCTGGAACCTGAGTGGGACAGGAAGCCCCTGCCAGGCCTGGGAGATATATTTGGGCCAACATCATAGCTCCCTGAAAACCTCCTTTGCTCTGAGGGTGCGCCCCAACTCAGGTCAGTGTAATGCTGGGGACCACTGGGTGTCAGGTTTCCCAGCGTGCCTCAGTTTCCCGGTGTGTGTCGGGAGCCGCTCCTCGGGAGAGAAGGGCGCTTCAGGAACCGGCTGCGGGCGGACGGAAGGTCGCGTACAGCTGGCTAGTCTGGGCTCGCCGCTTTCGGTGCCCAGGCGGGAAGTGAGCAGAAAGTCAAAGGCCGACGGAGGAGCTCCTAGGCTCTCTGAGGGCGCTCGGTCCCTAGCCTGGAGACTGAGCGGGAGAAAATGCAGGTGCCGGAGGAGGTTGGCCGGGCGGTCTGCGCGCCGCCCGACCCCGAGGGCCTTCAGGTGCAAGGGGGCGGGGGCTGCAGGCGTCCGGCCGCGGAGCCGGGGCGGGCCGAGCCGCGGGGCATTTAAACGCGGCAGTCTGCCAGCGAAGGACACGCGCCCCGCGCCGTCCCCTCCTTCGGCCACCCTCTCCGCTTCGGACACCGGCCGGCGCGATGCGGTCTGCCTTGGCCCCGGGGGTCTGGTTCCTCCGCGCCTTCTCCAGGGACAGCTGGTGAGCAGGGCCGGGGCAGGGGGAGCAGCTGCCTGCGTCCGGGGCGCTCCGGGGCCAGCCTCACACCTGGCCTGGGCTGGCTTGCCGGGGAACGGAGGCCGGGGAAGCTGGAGTTTTGAGGGGCCCTTTTGTTTTCTCCTACTCCTTGAATAACACAAAGCCAGAACTCAGTGGTCCTGGGACCTCACCTGGGGGGGTGGGGGAGGGGGTCCAGGCCCCAAGGGACATACCAGGGGAGGGCATACCTCTCTGATCTCGGCCGCCCCTTAGCACCCCAACAATGAGTGCGGGGGCTTCCGCAGTAGCTTTCCTCCTGACCAAACAGGGGGAGGCTGTGGAGGCCACAACATGTTGGGGTGTGTGGTGGGTGGAGGGCCTTCAACCCCCTCTCATCAGAGGCCACCACTGGAGCGATTTGGGGGGTCTGCACCGTGTTTATTTTTAACAGTGGGTTAGTTGCCATCATTTACAAATTGTAGAATTTGACATACCCAGATTCCTGGCTCCTCTGGAAAAACAGATGTCAGGCCTAAATTCTCAGATTATATTACTAGGGGTTGAGGAGTACCTTTCCAGAGCATGGGTGCTCTTAAGATGACCGACTTATTCCAATTTTAGATGGAAAACCCTACATACCCAGCCCCCTCAGTCCTGGGCAAATTGGGATGGTTGATCACCCACGGTGCTTTGCAGTCGGTGACCGCCCTCACTGGTGACAGTCCTCACCACTTCCAGCCTTTTTCGCTCATTTACGTTATGTATTTGATCTTTCTTGAGTTCAGGATTGTGAAGAGATATTTTCAGAAAAAGATGAAAACATGACTCTGATAGGATATAAAAATGAACATGTGGTAAAGATTTTATTTTACTCATAATGAGGGCGCCAGAAGATGTTATGATCAGTTAAGAAAAAGTTCAGGAAGAGGGGAATAGGGAGTTAGTGTTAACGGGCATGGAATTTTGGCTTGGGAAGATGAGAAGTTCCGGGGATGGATGCTGGGGATGGTTGCACAACAATGTGAATGTACTTACTGCCACTGAACTGTTCACTTAAAAATAGTAAATTTCATGTGTTGTGCATTTTACCACTATTTGAAAAAAATCCAGGGGCACCAGCGTGGCTCAGTCGGTTAAGCGTCTGACTCTTGATTTCGGCTCAGGTCGTGATCTCACAGTCCAGTCTGTGAGTTTGAGCCCTGCATCGGGCTCTGAGATGACAGTGCAGAGCCCGCTTGGGATTCTCTCTCCCTCTCTCTCTGCCCCTCCCGTGTGAGCGCTCTCTCTCTCTCAAAATAAAATAACCTTTAAAAAGAAGTATCCAAAGAGCATGCCCATTTATAAGTCAGGAACATTGAGGCAAAACTGGTTTTTCCACAGGTTGGGAGGGAGAAAAGGCTATTAATCTGAGACTGTCGTTTCATACACATAGTTTGTATGACTTATCAGTTTCCTACCACTTCAAAGAATTATAGCCCAAAGTCAATGAAAGGCTAGATAGAATTCAATAATTGGAGGGGTGTCCTCTAGATAATACACAGTTTTCCAGTGAAACATTTTTTTTTCTACAGTCTCCCCTGCTTTGATCAAAAATAGTCTCAAAGATTATTCTTTTTTAAAAAAAATTTTATTCTTTATTTATTTTTGAGAGAGAGAGAGAGAGAGTGCGAGCAGAGGAGGAACAGAGAGAGAGGGAGACGCAGAATCTGAAGCAGGCTCCAGGCTCTGAGCTGACAGCACAAAGCCCGACACAGGGCTCAAACTCATGGACTGTGAGATCATGACCCAAGCTTAAGTTGGATGTTTAACCAACTGAGCCACCCAGCACCCCTCAAAGATTATTCTTAATCACAAAATGAGTTTGATCTCATTAAATTTGATCTGATTATGTATATAGGTGCAACAATAGTGTTAATCTATAATATAGACCTTGTTAAGTTTGCTTTGCTAGAAGTTTTCGTAAGGAATCTTAGATTGGCCTTTTAAAAGCCCCTATCTATCTATCTATCTATCTATCTATCTATCTCTGTATTATTTACTGTTTTGAGATTGGAAGTCAAGCCAAGACACTGGTCTTTACACTAGGTTTTGCCTACTGTACCTATAAATTTGGGCAAATTCCTCTTTACTCGAAGCCCCGAAAATATCCTAAGACCCCTGGGCCTGCCAGGGAATAACCTTCCTTATTTGCCTGTAAGAGAACACAGTAAGCCAGGTTTCTTGGGAGGGTTTTGTTAGTATTGGCTCCATGCAGGCAGCCTTCGTTCCTTAAATGGGGCTGGTTATGTCTGATTAAACGATCATCATTGTCAAATATGACAGCCCAGGCAAAGCCTTGGTTATATAACCAATTTTTCTAATTACATCCTGGTTTAAAAAAAAAAAAAAAAAAAAAAAGGGGAACCTGGGTGGCTTAGTAGGCTAAGCATCCAACTCTTTAAAATTTTTTTTTTCTTTTTAACGTTTATTTCTGAGACAGAGAGAGACAGAGCATGAGTGGGGGAGGGGCAAGAGAGAGGGAGACACAGAATCCGAAGCAGGCTCCAGGCTCTGAGCTGTCAGCACAGAGCCCAGCGCGGGGCTCGAACTCACAAACCGTGAGATCATGGCCCGAGCCGAAGTCAGATGCTCAACTGACTGAGCCACCCAGGTGCCCCTAAGCATCCAACTCTTGATTTCCGCTCAGGTCATGATCTCATGCTTTGTGGGCTCCAGCTCTGCATTAGGCTCTGTGCTGACACTGTGGAGCCTGTTTGGGATTCTCTCTCTCTCCCTCTGTCTCTGCCCCTCCCCTGCTCATGCTCTCTATCTCAAAATAAATAAATAAGCTTAAAAAATTAAGTGAAAATGAAAACATTTAAAAAGGATGGATTCTTACTGAACTTTTGCTAATAACCGTATTGCTACGAAAAGCAGGAAGACTCAACAAAAGTTTCTGAATTTAGGGGGCATGGTGGTCAGGTAAGGAGAATAAGATATTTGCAAGTATTTCATTTCAGTTTACAAAAACCAGAATGTACTAAAGTGTTTTGGGTTATAGACAGCTGAAGAAGAAATAGAAAGGGCTTCCTTACATATCATCAAACACTCTAACCTTAACAATATTCCAGACATAAATGACTGCCATCCCTCATCAGTTCATTTAGGCCTATATCATTAATTCTCATTCCACTGAATCTCGGGTTAGCAATCTCATAAACCTATCTGCTTCTTCACTCGAGTTCTGGAAATCCTGACTCCCTCCACTGGTATGTTCTTAAAGATGTGTGAGCTGTGCCATGGGAGGCCTATACACAAGAATAAGTGCCTGGTGCAGTGTTTTTCTGAGACAGTTAGTTCTTCATTGGTAGAGATAAAACCTTTGGCCCATAGCTGACTGAAGAGCCTTTAGGAAGCAGCAGCCGCAACAGCAGAGTAAAATAAAAATTTGTCTGTAGGTGACAGAGACGTTAAAAGGTATGAATTAACTTACTACGATAATTTTCAAAAGTGAACAACCTGATGAGAATTCATGACAAGAATAATGTGGCTACCCAGGAAATTTGGTTGTTCCTGAGATATGCAAAACAAAATAAAGCCAATTAAAAATCTAGACAATGTCTTAAAACGTAGTAAGGTACATTCAAAGATGGTGAACATGACACCTGATTTATAAAAATGAACGAACACAATTTTTATAGAGGAAAAGAATCTTGAGATATTTAAAAATCCTGAGACAGAATTTATATAATATACCAAGGATGTACCAAGAATATCAACTAAAGAGATTCAGTAAATCTGGAGTAAGTCCTGTGCATCTGCATTTTGTTTATTTAAGTCATCTCGATGCCCAACGTGGGGCTCGAACTCATGGCCCTGAGATCAGGAGTCGCACGCTCTTCCACCTGAGCCAGCCAGGTGCCCCTTCACATCTGTATTTTAATAAAACTCCAGAGGAAAGTCTGATGTGCATCCTGAGTTGAAAACCACTGACCTAGCAGATGTTAGGTTCAAATTAAAGTAGGATTGCAGCCCAGGTAACATTTTAAATCATAACTGAAACCATGACTGGTAACACTGTG
Source organism: Panthera uncia (assembly GCF_023721935.1). NCBI lineage: Eukaryota > Metazoa > Chordata > Mammalia > Carnivora > Felidae > Panthera > Panthera uncia. The sequence continues at coordinate 89,784,033 of NC_064808.1, read as the reverse complement.
TTGTTATCATCAGGCAAAGCACCACTGGGGGTGCTGATACATGGTGGCAGATCATGGGCCCAGAGGGCACTGAGAGATCTGTAGAAACTTCTCATACAGCATGCAATTTGTGAAATATTTATGTAAATAATAACCTTTTACCTCGAGAAATTTAACCTAGAGAAGGCTGAGTCTCTTCTGATTTCACAGTTATTTTCATGCAGTTGGTCAGTAGCAACATATCAAATAAACCTAATTATTTGTAGCACCTCTCTTTTTAAAAAGTGAAAAAAAAAACCCCACAAATCTTTGTGATTTTCTAGGGGCCCTCTTGAACATCTCATCGATAGTTTTACGTATAAAAGATATCCAGGAAATTTTATTTTGCACGTAGGACTTGATTTGGGGAAGGCAAAAATCAACAGTTGTTAGGACATTTGAATGCTTATCATGAGTGCCTAAGAAATAGTTCTTGTCTACCCACTTGAAAGTGACAATAATACATGAAAAAATAAACATAGAAAGTAACATTGTAAGGAAACTTAAGTTATTTCCTAAGCGGGAAATCTTTGTTTTAAAAAGTGTGGAAAATTATTCTGTGAAGACACACAAATTCTACCATGTAGGCAGATTACACAGGAGGTAAGAGCATAACATTTTACAACCTCTCTTTAAGAGCAGACCAATAACCAATAGTCAAAAAAATTTTGCCATTTTAACAGAACAAAAACCAAATTCTACTTTTGCACTGACATATTTGATATTAAAGGAACTAGAGCCTCTTTTTGAAAATAGTATGAATAAAATAAAAACTGTGCCAGATTTTAACAAAATTTTACCATAATTACTCGTGTTCAGACTCATCATTTGCACATACTATAATCTAAGGCAAGTCAAATTCTCTTTTCACAAACCTACACATTTATCTAGTCAGGTTTTATCCCTCATTGTCCTCTTTCTTATTCCGGAATGACCCGTCATTTTACATTTGTATAAATTACTTCCCTTTTTTTCTTCTTAATAAACAAAAATGCATCTCATCACTGTATATGCCAAGTTGTACCTATCTGCTACTGTTGTTTCTAACAGAGTTTCATTCATACACATTACTTATGTGCTTTAACCAAATAACTTACATTTTAGAGAAAAGGGGGTTGGGAGGGTAGATAACGGTAAACAGCCTGTCCCACACCAATATTTAAAACATTTTTTTTAACGTTTATTTATTTGTGAGAGAGAGACAGAACGTGAGCGGGCGAGGGGCAGAGAGAGGGAGACACAGAATCCGAAGCAGGCTCTAGGCTCTGAGCTGTTAGCACAGAGCCTGATGCAGGGCTTGAACACATGAACCATGAGATCATGACCTGAGCTGAAGTTGGATGCTTAACCGACTGAGCCACCCAGATGCCCCCACACCAGCATTTTAGAAGAGCTCACGAATACACATAACACAGCTTTCTACAACCACACGTGTCCTTTACACACTTTTAAAAGTGTGACTCCAGCAATGTCCTGTGTTCTCCAACATCTCCCAGATTTAAGACTGAGCTGGATTGAAATTGTATGCCCTGTGCAGTTAACTTCTCTAAGCCTTGGTTTCCCCATCAGTAAAAAACAGGTGGGTTCTTTTTTTCTTTAAATGTTTATTGTATTTTTGAGGGGGGAGGAGAGGATGTGCCGAGGTGGGGGTGCAAAGAGAGAGAGGGAGACAGAGAACCCCAAGCAGGCTCCGTGCTGTCAGTGCCGAGCCTGACATGGGGCTCAAACTTAGGCACTGCGGGGTCACAACCTGAGCCGGATGCTTTAGCCAACTGAGCCATCCAGGCGCCCCCCAGCCAGGTGGGTTCCTGAGGATAATCATGATGTGTGAAAATCCTTGACTTCCAGTGGCACTCAGTAAGTGTTCTTTCACTTCTTTCCCGATGAGTGTAGGTTTGGACTTCTATCAAACACTAAACGTTAACGTACTTCCTGCTGGAGGCACATTATTATTTTGAACTCTGAGGCCCGCAGTGATGAAAACACGGTCCTACCTTCCTGGATGGAACTGAGGCTCAAACCGGAGAGAGGATGTGTGCAGTTTTCGGACTTGAAATGCCTTCGGAGGGCATTTCAATTAAGCAGAAGTGAAGAAGGCTGACCTAGGCAGACCTCCCTAGACTAGGACCAGAGGGTGGACTGGCTCTGAGCTTTGGATACCTTGTCTGTGAAGTGAGGACACTGGTAATACCTACCTCACAAGACTGTCGTGAGGAGTAAATGAGGTACAGTGTGTAAAGTACTCAGACCAGTTCCAGGCTCCTGTTAAGCATTGACTACACATTAATTTTTGACTATTATTCTGCTCACTGTTTCTACTACTTTGTGCCAGACATTGTTTGTTTGTAGTTCCCTGCCAGGCGATTATTCGTTTCGCCACCTAACGTATGCGTATAAGGAGGCACAGAGAAGTAACGTGGCTTGTCCAACACCACGTAGCTAGGGACGGGACTGGGCTGGAGTTTGCATCCAGGTCGGTCAGACTCTCAGGCCCGGGGTCTTTCTGCTGCCCTCTGGGTGAGAGTGAGGGAGGGGAAAGATCACAGGGCCTTTTGGCCTCACACAAATCACTTTAACCCTTTAAAGGCTCCAGGTCCTGGCGCACCTGGGTGCCTCAGTCGGTTGAGCGTCCAACTTCGGCTCAGGTCATGATCTCGCAGTTCGCGGGTTCGAGCCCCGCATCGGGCTCTGTGCTGACAGCTCAGAGCTTGGAGCCTGGAGCCTGTTTGGGATTCTGTGTCTCCCTCACTCTGCCCCTCCCCCGCTTGTGCTTTGTCTCACTCTGTTTCCCAAAAATAAATAAATGTAAAGGCTCCAGGTCCTTGTCCACAAAATGGAAATGACGATGTACCTATACCACGGGGTTTGGGTGAGATTACATGAGAAGGTATTTAAAGCACTTAGCCCGGTGCCAGGCATACAGTTAGCCCTTGGTCATTGCTAAGTGCTTGGGCAGTTCTGTGGAGGGAGGGATGGATCCAGCCTCGCCAGGAGGGAAAAGTAGCATTGGACTTGTTGGGTCTGGAGGCCGTGGAGCCAGCAAAGGCACAGAAGTGAAGACAGTCTGTCTATTCAAGACTAACAACGTGTGACTGCAGCTGGCAGGGGCATAGGGTGCGGAAGGAGCAGTCCCTGGAGACGAGGCTGAGAGAGACAGGCAGCCGGAAGTGTGCAAGCAAAAGTCAGAGACTGAGAGGTCTCTGCCCAGGAAGCCAATACTACTGCCCTTCCCCCTCTGTGTCAGGATGGGGTGGATAACTTGTTCATGGCTGAAAGAGTCATCCCAGCCCTGGACAGGGCTGGTGCCCTGCCAGAATTCTGCTTTGCGTCTGCATGGGCATGTCTGGGGGCAGCCGGCAACGTGGGCACCTTGCCAGAGATGACTGTGGCTGGTGCTTACGGGGCTGGGCCCATTTCCTGGGGCCCTGTGAGGGGGAACCGCTCGAGACAAGGAGAAGAAAAGTCTGTGGGAGGAGGCCCGGCTGGATGAGCAGGAACAGGGAGGAGGAAGGCTTCAGGAAGGCCGGAGCTGTGAACTCCCACGTCACTGTTTTCCCCACACCCTAACCTTCCCGTGGGAGCTGGAGGCCGAGGCTGCCTGGTGGCTGCAAACTGAGTGGCTCTCGTTCCGGAGTTTGCTGAGGGCTCACACTGCCAGATCCTAGAGCCCACCCTTAGTAGACACATAAGACATTCAAATGCATCCCAAGAACCCGCTGTACGCCAGATGCTTCCACATCCATTACATCTCATTTAATCCTATAACAATCTTGTGTGCAGGAGCTTATTATCTTATTTAAAGAAGATCAAACTGAGGCTTAGAGAGTTAAACAACTTGCCCAAGGCCACAGCAAGTAGCAGGACTCAGCCTGTTTGGGTCTAAGTCTGACTTTCTTTTCCCTATTCCGTCGTGGCCTCAGATCAGGGGCCCCAGATGCTGCAAAGCAGCTGTCTTGTCTGATTTTCCTGGTAACTGCAAAGAAGTGCTTGGGAAGGGCAGCAGAAAGGGCTGCTTAAAATGAGCTGTGGTGCTAAGGCGCCACTCTGGAAAGGAATGGGAGATCCAGGAGGAGAAACTGGAGGGAAAATTACTATTCCCACCCCATCCCCTTGGGCCCCTCAGGGTCAGAGCTGGTTGAGAGCACATGACCCTGTGGTGGTCGCCTTCCCTCCCCACCACCACTCGTGATTGCTGCTTTCTACTTCCTCTTCCTCCCTGCTGTTTCCTCTTTCCCTTCTTACTGAGCAGATTGGTACCTCCCTGGCTTTGGGCGGGGCTGTCTGACCTAGAGCCCGGGAACTGGTCTGGAATGGTCTGTCAAGGCCTTATTTCTTCTTCAAACTGTACCAACCGAATGCTGAGATCAGAGTGGAGCTGTCCCCAAGTAACAACAGAATTGAGGACGGACACCAGGGGTAGAGTCCCCGAAGCCCACCACTCCCCCATCTGGCTGTGCCTGAGTTGGTCTTTGGGTTGTGGTGGGGGAGGGGCTGTACTGCTGTTCTCCTTTTGGCCTCCGGCTCATGCCCCCTACCCTGGATCCTTCATGCTCAGGAGAGCGGTGGATGAGGGTGAGGCGTGGGGCTAGGCCCGTAGAGAATCTTGAGAGGAAGATCGCTGGGCAGGACCACAACTCCTCCACCATCAGCACATTTCCATCTGTGCTGTCTGCATAGTGTTGACCACCTCTTCCAAACCCTTCCAACCCTCACACTCTTCCACGTTTTCCACTTGCCCAAATAAAACATCATGCTGTAGCTGTAGCTTAAAGCCTTGTCTTTTCATTCTGTTTGAGCACTCGGGGTTCCTTTACAGAGCTTCCTTCTCAAAGCTTTCTTCTTTCCTTAAAGTGATCATTATCTTATCTATTCATTTATCCTATAAACTCCTGTGGCTTCTTGTGGCTACCTGCCAATGGCTGGAAAGGATCTTGGGACCAAGCCCTGAGTCAAATTGATCTCTCCGAACAAGCTCCTGAGACCCAGCTGGGGGAAGGGGAACAAGTAGAGGATTCCTTGGGTTGACTTTCTGCCCCCAAGAGGGGTTTGTGCCCTCAGTCCTGACAGGCCCTCCCAGATGTGGCCTGTTCCTGTCCCATCCTGTGTGCTGGGAGGCCTGGCTCAGGGCTCTGCCCCATGCTGTCTGTTCCAGGCTGGCCTCCCCCTACCAGGGTGTCTCCCAGTGGCAGTGGGGGATTTGGCAGGGGGTGGGTGGTGGCACTCTCGCCATCGGCCTGTTCTTACTGTTCCCAGCCTCTATCCTTTGCAGATTTGCTGAGTCCCAGAACAGGGCACTTCCAAGGACAGGCCACCGAGTCCCTTTCCTCAGGGCAAGTGCCAAGCTTACCTGCAGCCACAGCCAGCCCAGCCTGTCACATGGCTACCTGAGCAGACCCTTACTAGCAGCCCCTGGCTGAGGCAGGGGGAGGTCGGGAGTGGTTGATGAGGGACTGGCCTTACAGGGGGGTAGCCATGTGGTCGCAAAGCAAGGAGTCAGGATGCAGGTGTGGGGGTGGGGGTGGGGTGTTGACTGGGTAGCTACTGGGGAAAGGGGGCTCCTTTCCACCGTCTCCCAAGGCCAATATCCCCCTGCTGTGCTGTTTCTTGGAGTTTTTTGTTCTTGTGCTGGTGGTGATAATAGGTCCTTTGAGGTTTTTGTTTGTTTTTAACCCCTTGCTGCTTTGGGACACATTGTTCCTTGTCCTTGCCTCAGAAGAAATCCTAGTGCAAAGTCTTGATAAGGTCAGTATTTGGACTGTCAGCTAGCAGTTAAGAGATAGCTCGATAGCCTCTCCATCTAGCCCAGTCACTGAGCGTCCAGTGTTGGGAGGTGGGGGAGGTGGGACTCTGAACAGTGCCACTTTTTGCTAACAAGGATTTAGAGGATGGTGGGACATCCAGCCTCACCTGGAACAGTATGGGGGCCTCACCGTGCACGTTCCTTTGTGCCTAGCATGTTTGCCCAGCCTGGCCTGCCACCCGGGCTGCCATCCGTCCCCTCACACCCCCCCCCCCCAGGCCAGCTGTGTATATTTCCCCGCTCCCTTCCTGGGGCCTCTTGATTCTGAAGAAACGGTTCAAGAGAAGAGAAGTGAAACTTCTTCTTCACGCCCAAGCGACCATCACCATCTTTCCTGTGGGAGACTATGAGTTTGGCAGCCTTTGCCTCAGCCTAGCTCAGCCCTTCACCTGATTGATGACCCTAGTCCCCTTTGAACTGTGGCACCTTGGCCTTTTCCTCAGAATAGCTGCTAAAGCAGAATGGAACGGAAGGAAGACTGTGGAGTGAAGATGGATTGGGTGAACAGGTGCTCTGCCCGGGTAGCCATGGGATTCTGAGCTCATCCCACTGCCTCTTTGGAGTCCAGGAAGGAAGTTCCAAAGGGTATCCATGCCGGGCCTGGCATCACAACACGTTTGATCCTCCTGTCCCACCTCCTGTCCCCCCTACCCCCAGAATCATGCCCTTCTGCTCTCTTGGGTATCAGTTTTCTACTGGAGGTTGGGGTCAGAGCTGGGAGAAGGGGCAGGCCAGGCCGCTGGAGGGGGGCAGGCTGGAATCTCACAGATGAGGATACCAGTGTGGGCCCCTGCGGATCCTCTGGATCCACTCCCAAGGGAGCACATGAGCAGGCCACTGAAGGCCAGAGTCTCTGCTCCATCACGTCACAAGCTTGGAGTTGAAGCAGAGTGATAGTGGGCAGTGCGTGTGAGAAGAGCAGTGTGGCTGGAAACCGTGCTAGACCTTTAGGCCCTTCGTTGGCTCTCACCAGCTCCTGAGAGGGCTTCCCAGGCAACACCAGGCTCTCTAGCTGGCAAAGGCCTTCCTCACTGCTGGGCCTATCACGAGAGAACAGAGTCGGGAGCCTCAGTGGGGCTACAAGGATCTCTCAGACCCAGAGGAAATCTGATTCGTCTCCATGGCCAGTGGCTGTATCCATGTAGCAGCCAGGATAGGCTCAGCTGAGCCCTGCAGACGGGGGTGGGGATCTTAAAGATGGTACAACAGGGACCTAGGGACTAGGGTGAGAGTCATGTTGTGTTCACCCGTCTTTGAGATAGATGTGGTCGGTGCCATCATCCATGTGCAGCTGATGAGGAAACCAGAGGGAGAAAAGATTTAGGAACTTGCATTTGGTTACACAATACATTAGAAGCATCACTCAAAGCTTTTAGCTTTTTTCCTGAACCAAGTAGCTTCCCAGCCGGGGCACTAGACCGGTTATCTGCAGGGTATAGTTTTCTTTCATCCATTACTCTTTGAAGAAGGCCACCTTCTCAGAGAATTTCCCCCAGATTTTACAAGTCCCTGAACTTGGAACTATTAACAAGTCCCTCATAGGAATTATGAAGCGTATGCCGATTGGTGGGACCTGGAAGGCCACTAAGCCTTCCGATGTCAGTCACTGTAACAGTCACTTGGAGTAACCCCACATTCCCTGAGGCTCAAGTCCCTGAAGGACCTCTGTGGCTACCTTGGAAACTGGCAGCCAGAGGGACCTGTTTGTAGAGAAGCATAAAATCCAGGCCAAATAGTTGGAACTTCACTCTTAGCAGAACGGAGAGCCACTGAAAAAATGTGTAGCCAGGTGACAGAGGGTGTGTAACTACATTCTCTTCAGAAGATACACTGTGAGGTAGTGGAGAGAACGGAGTCAGAGAACCCAGGTAGGCAGCTCAAGTCCAGGGTGAGGTAAGAAGGGTCCTGGGAGCCCAACCTAAATTCAGGTTCTTCTGAAATTCCCTTGTATTTCACAAGCGGTAGCCTTCATGACATGTTTGGGGGAAGTGAGTTTGGGGTTTGGAGGCAGATCTCTAAAGACGGCAGAGTAAGCCTCCGGTGTCCTGCCCTTCGGGTTCATGGAACTGAGGGATGGAAAGGGCTTCAGGGCCCCTCCCACCCTTCCCCACCCTTCTCCATGAGATCGTGAATAAACCAAGGCTCTGGCTCTTTCCTAATGTCTAGCCTTTTCTCCTGGGTTGGGGGTCCGTTTTGAGGTCTATTTTCCAAGTACTTCCTGGCTCCTGGTGGCTGACTCAGCTCAGCTGATGCTCTGCTAGGGGCGCAGACGCTGACTCAGGAGGACCTCGAGGCCCTTTTCCCAGGCTCTCAGGAGAAGGGCAGTGGCCGGACGTGTGGTGGAAACTTCAGTGGTGCCTGGATGAACTGTTCTTTCCATTCCAGACCGGTCCTTGGGATGAGAAGTGGGGGTAGGAGAGGGTACATGTGGTGTGTGAGCCACAGATGGAAAGAATGATCCTTCTGTCCAGTGGGATAGACCAGACCGGGCCTGGGAAGAGGACGTGGATTGTGTCACCAGATTTCCCACTTTTGGCTACTGCCCTAACTGGACTGCAGCAGGTGCTGTCTCTGCTGTGTTCAAGGGTTGAGAGGAGTTGAGCTCACTTTAGAGACAGACCTTCTCCAGTGTCAGCCTCCCACCTGCTCCCACCATTTCTGGTATTGTTATTAAAAACAATTCTACTTCGCTGCCACCATGTCTCATACAGACAGACACAGAGGCGTCCTGACCTTGGCGAGGTTAAAGGATAATAGAGGTGTGGGGGGTGACAAGAATTGGGGGTGGGGGGAGGGGGCAGGCGTAACTTGTGTTGTCTAGGGTGCTGGTACTGAGCCAGCTCTGCTGAAGAGCCTCAGGAGTTGGGACCAGAGAGATAGGGCTCCCTGAGTGCCCTGGACCCCAGGCATCTGTTCCTACCCTCCCCTTGGCCTCTGTCCAAGGAACTGTCTGGAGGGGAGACTGAAGGTAGAGAGTTGGTGGTGCTGAGGCCCTGGAGTTGCCAGAGCAAGTCCCGTGGGGATACCGTGTCTGAGCTTCTGGCTGAGGCCAACTTCCTGCTGACCCAGATGCCTGCCTTTTCCTGCAGGTTCCGAGGCTTCATCCTGCTACTCACCTTCTTCATTTATACCTGTTATCACATGTCCAGGAAGCCCATCAGTGTCGTCAAGGTGAGGCTGGCCTGGTGGTAAGGAAGAATGCAGGAGATGCTGGGCCCCAGCTGAAATAAACTCTGGTAGAATGGTCTGGAACTTGGCCCATAACCATCCTTATTCCTTCAACCATAGTCAGGAGACGACCCCTTCCCATGGCCACGCCCCATTCTCAGTAGTTATTCTTCCTATGGAACTTACCCTGTGTGTTCCTTTTGACAGCAGTGTTGCTGGCTGTGGGTGGAATGAGAGGGCAGGGACCCTGGGCTCTATGGGCTCTGCTCATAGACTCCTCTTCCCCTTCACTGAGGGCCTGATGTGGCCACTTGGCCTATAACCAGTCACGGGAAGCAGGATGTCATGCCAGCCGAAGGAGCATGGAGCCCAGTGGGGAGACAGTGGTGCTGGTGTGGTTGGGGAGGCAGATTGCTTGCTGATGACCCCTGACCCACGCATCCTATTGCCTTTTCAGAGCCGTCTGCACCAGAACTGCTCGGAGCTGATCAAGCCCATTAATGACAGCCACAGTCTCAACGACACTACGTGGTGCGACTGGGCTCCCTTTGGTACGAACAGGGCAAGTTGCTCTTCCCCACTCCCCAGCTCCCCTCCCCAGGAAGAGTTTGTCCAGTGCCGGTAAGGACTTCTTGCAGGGGCAGCCAAGCACCAGCTTTCTGTCTCTGCCATCTGTTTTCAGACAAGAACAACTACAAGGAGTTACTGGGGGCCGTGGACAATGCCTTCCTTGTGGCCTATGCCATCGGCATGTTTATCAGGTAAGAGACTGGCAGAGCCTGTGACTGTCCCCGAGTCAGGGGGGATCAGAGCTGCTGCCTCCCCTTGACGAACCTGTAGGCAGCAGGGTTGAAGTGAAAAAGCCGATGCCCCCCCCCCCCCAGGTGGAAATGAGACCAAGACTTGGGCACATACCACCAACCCCTGGCCATCTTCATTTCCTTACCATGGTCACCCGGCCTCCTCCGTCACCTGGCAGACAGACTCTTCTTTTCCTCGAAAGTCTTTCCTGGATGCTCCTTCTGAGGTTATTCTCTCAGATGACAGTGGTGGTGGTGTGGCTGGACAAATACGGCTTGTCCTGAACTGGGATCCTTCAAAGGTAGCCCTGCACACAGAGATGGCAAGGAATACCACTCTCCTGTCCTGGGCCTAAATTAGCCCAACGAGCGTGGCTTTTACATAGCAATCCTGGTGTTTGTTGCCAGGGACCAAAGATGAAAAGGTAGGGTACTGCTTTCCAAAGGCTCACAGCCTAATGGAGGTGCCCAACTCATCAGCAGCTGGTTACAAACCAGTATGGTGGCTCTCTGAGGGAGGTGGCTACAGGCCGATCTGGGGCTCAGGGGTAGTCACCTCATGCCAGCTGGGATTAGAGAAGAGGGGTTAGGGAAGACTTCTGGAAGGAGATGATACTGAGGAAGAGCAGTGGAGAAGTAGCTGGGCAGAAGGACTAGCATGGGCAAAGAAAGGCAGGTGGGAAACAGCACGATCTGACTGGGGGTGTACTCCTAAGAGCTTTAATAACAGAGTAAAATTTGAAGCAGTGGCAGGAGATGGGGCTGAAGAGGCTGAAGGGGCACACATGGCTATTGTGTGCCAGATGCGGGCACAGGAGAGCCATTGAAGGTGGTACCCAGGGGTGTCATGTTCGGATATAGCCAGATATTTCCGACAGATCATTCTGCGCATGATGGAAGATAGTACAGATGGAGGACGAGACTGAAGGCCTGCTCGCTCACACTTAGGAACAGATTTGACAATGGCCCAGATGAGCTTTGAGAAGTTGAGTTAGAACAGCAGTAATAGAGCTGAAGAGAGCTGATGTCCTGGAGAACTATTTAAGAGGTAGGGTCTTGGAGGCTGAATTGCGAGGCATGGGAGGGGAGGCAGGAAGCAGGAAGCTCCATGGTCTCTGGCTGGAGAGGCTCAAGATACTCACTCAGAAGAGGGGCTCACTCAGAAGATACTCACTCACCACACTCACTCAGAAGAGGGGCTCAGGCCAAGGGACTGAGTGGGGAAGGAGGAGGGAGAGTTCAGAGTGTTGAGTTGCAGATGTTTTGGGGGTACCCAAGTTAAGATGTCCAGAAGGCACCTGGGTGTGATCCTGCAGGGTGAGAGATCAGGATGGAAAATATGTGGTTGGAGCTATTTTATATCTAGGTGGTAGTTACAACCATAAAACTGATGCAGGAAACTGTGCCCCAGGGAAAGTAAATGTCCAGTGGTGAGCCGAGGGGAGCGAGGGGAGGAGGCCACGGAGACACTTCAAGGAGCATGTTCAGCAGTGGCAGCTAAGGCAGGGAAGTCCAGTGAGCGGAAGCCGGAGAGCATCCCTGGCGTGTGGCAGGCAACACAGAGGTCATTGGTGGTCACCTGGGCCAGAGCTGTGTCAGTGGTGTGGCGGGGGAGGAAGTATGTGGCAGAGGTGAGGAGTGCAGATGGTGACTAACCACAAATCCTACTCTCTCTTCTCCAGCGGGATTTTTGGGGAGCGGCTCCCCCTCCGTTATTACCTTTCAGCTGGAATGCTGCTCAGTGGCCTCTTCACCTCACTCTTTGGCCTAGGATATTTCTGGAACATCCACATGCTCTGGTACTTTGTGCTCATCCAGGTACGAGCCTCCATCTTGCATTCAGACCTCCGCTCCATCATGGGAAGGATTGCGGAGGCTGCTAGTCCTTCCCAGACACCCCCAGGTGGTGGCAGATTTGGGCTGGGGATAACTTCTTCACAGCCCAGTGCTCCTCTGTTGAGCCTTGGGGTCCTACTTCCCACTTCTCAGGATCACACAGATCCTCCCTAAGTCTGCACTGAGCACTACCCCGAGGTCCCTGAGATGCCTGAGGGGCTCGGTCTCTGCAGGGAAGGATCTTGGGCCAGAGGAGAAACCAACCTGTGGCATTAGGGTGTGTGTGAGGGAAGAGGGCACTTGCAGTGCGGGCCGTGGAGGCCCCTTGGCCTGGGAGGGGTCAGAGCTGGGAGTTTGCTGCCCGGCCCAGGCCTGTCCCACTAACTTCTGGTCTCCCTGCAGATCTGTAATGGGCTTGTCCAGACCACAGGCTGGCCCTCTGTGGTGACCTGCGTTGGCAACTGGTTCGGGAAGGGGAAGTGAGTGTGGCGAGGGAGGAGGAGAGGGGGGTTACCCTGGGAGGGCTGCGGGGAGTGAGGAGGTCACTCACGGTCCCGGTATAATTTCAGGGAGAAGGGTTAGAACCTTGTGTCTGTCTTGCTGACTTTCACGTTTAGTCACATTTGGTGACTAAAAAGCAGTGCTGATTTGCTCCTTGATAAGGTTTTAATCCATAAAAACAGGCGACCTTAGTTATGCTTTCGCCTCATAACAGACAAATTCTCATCTTGCATGAAGATAAAAATGGAGACTGTTAAAACTTTATTATTGTTGTTGTTGTTATTATTTTGTACTTGAACTGGCTTTCGTGCAAAAAAAAAAAAAAAAAAAATGTTGCTTTAGAGCAGAGAGATTGTCCAGCTCAGCTCTACCGACATTCGGGCCTGGATCATTCTTTGCTGTGGGGCCACCTGACACACTGTAGGGGGTTTAGCAGTACCTACCCACTAGATGCCAGTAGCACACCTGGGGCTGGGCCAGTGCAAAATCTCCAGACTTTGCCAATGTCCCCTGGAGGCAGAGTGACCCTGGTGGAGGACCAGCAGCCATAGGATAAGGGGGTGGGGGTGGGGGTGGGGGGCTTGATGTCCTCAGGACAGGGAGAGCTCCATGTGGAAGCCCCTGCGTGTGCTGCCTCTGGTTGCTGGCAGAGGGGAGCAGGACCCCAGGCCTTGCTGTCACTTGCTTGACACTAGGCAAGCCTTCCGCCTCCTCCCTGACTGGTTGTCTTTGGGCTTGGAGGCTGGAGGCAGCCAGCGTTTTGCACTTGGCCAGGGCAGTTGTGATGAACCCTGTGCTTCTCTGACTTATTATTTATTTATTTATTTATTTACTCTCCTCCCCTTCCTTTCCCCGCCATTGCTCCCTCCCCTCCAGGCGGGGGCTTATCATGGGCATCTGGAACTCACACACGTCTGTGGGCAACATCCTGGGCTCCCTGATCGCTGGCATCTGGGTGAATGAGCAGTGGGGCCTGTCGTTTGTGGTGCCTGGCATCATCACCGCTGCTATGGGTGTCATCACCTTCCTCTTCCTGATCGAATGTGAGCGGACCCCTCCCTCCCCACAGGGCTCAGAACTGAGCCTCCCACTTCTCCTCTCGGGGTCTGAGAGAAGGCAGCTGGCTCGAGGGGGAGGATTACTGGTCGTGGAGCTGGAGGATCTGTATGTGGCCCGGGACAGACAACCTCTCTGGACCTCAGTTTTCTCATTTGTAAATTAAGAATAATAGCATCTACTTCCTAGGGCTAGGGGTTGGTTAAGGTGTCAGTGAGACGTGCAGTTGGGACGCACGGCCTGTAGTTGTGCTCGGCAAGTGCCAGCTGACTCTGAAGTGTGAGAAGGGGAGAGTGGGGGTGATGGGACACTCCCCATCCGCTGTCCTCTTCCCCATTCCCTGTCCTCTTCCCCATTCCCTGACAGCCTTCGGAGACAGAGCTAGGCCGGGCAGGGTGGCCACTTTGTAGCAAGAGAACGGAAGTCCTCAAGGCAGTAGTGACCCAGGTGGTTGTTAGGGGAGCCAGGCCTAGAATGTGTCTCTCGAGCCTGGGTTGCAGGCTCCCTCGCGCTGGGAAGTAGACTGGCCACCTTAGGGAGCGGGGGCTGGCCCGCCAGGAAGCTTCTTAGCGGGTTGTTTTTTTCAGACCCCGAAGATGTGGACTGCACGCCTCCTCAGCACCACACGAGTGTGAGTGCCCCCAGCCCGACCCCCACCTTGCCAATCCATCCTCAGAGACAGGTCCCAGAGGGGACTAGGGAGTTGGAGGAGGGGCTCGTGCACCCACGAGCTCAGTGGGTTACCTCACGGGCTCAGTGTCAGGCCCTCAGGTTGGCTCCCCGACAGCCTGATTGGGCCTCGCCGGATGGTAGTTCAGTCCAGGAGAGGGGCGCGTACCTCTTCCAGCCTGGGAACCCCTACCTCTCACGTGGCTTATACCTCCAGCTGGTGGGAGGCGGTACGCAAATGTGCTCACAGCAAGGGCTCATCTCTGTTCAGGATGGGTTGGAAGAGAACCAGCACAACCCTGAGGACCTTGGGAGTGGTCCCTACACTAACAAGGAGAGCAGCCTGGAGACCCCTGCCAGATGCTCCAAGGAGCCAAGCGCTCAGCCTGCCGCCATCAGCTTCCTCGGGGCGCTCCGGATCCCGGTGAGAAGCTTGCGGGATGGAGGGAAGAGAGAGGCTCTCTAGATTTCTCTGCTGGATGTCAGGAGATGGGGGGACGCTCGGGGTGACCTATGGCTTCCAGAATTTCTTTACATGAGATGCTTAGGGTGAATAGCCAACTTGGGGGGAGTAACATGGGAGGCTTGCCTTGACACAGCACTGGAGCATAGGCACATCGCTTTTACTGGGATTGGATGGAGGTGTACTTGAGGTTGCTTTGTGGCTAAGCGGTGGCAGCCCTGGGGTGCTGAGCCAGCCCCTGGGGCTACCCTGGGCCAGGGATCTCTTGTATCTCTTCCCTCATGCCTTCTGTTATGCTCTCTAGGGTGTGGTCGAGTTCTCTTTGTGTCTGCTCTTTGCCAAGCTGGTCAGTTACACCTTCCTCTACTGGCTGCCCCTCTACATCTTCAATGTGGGTAAGTAAAGGGGAAGAAGAGGTGAGGATGGGGGTCTCTGAGGAGGCCAAGGCCATCTTTGGCAGGGAGAGGAAACCTGTCATGGGATGTGCGTGACTCCAGAGTATGGGCAGGATGTCTGCTGAACCTCTCGTAGGGCAAAAGGAGACTTAAAAAAAAATTTGGTTAAGTAGGAAGTTAGACCTTGTACACAGCCTCGGAGACCCCAATGCCAGCCACCTCTCTTCCTTGGAGATTAGGAACACCCAAGTTTTATTCTGTAATCCTGCCTAACTTCTCTAGCCTTAAGTACAGGAGCACCCACCTCAGGCCTGCTTGGCTCCCAGATGAGTGGATAGATGGTGCTAGGAAGGATCTGCCTTTGAATGCCTCCCCAAACCCCAGGAAGAGGGCCTAGTGAGCTACCCACCGCCTGCTCTTCTCACCCCAGGGGCTGCCGGGAGCCTCCTGGGATGGATGGCTTGTGCCTGGGTCAGCTGCACTGCCCTCCTCTGGGCCCCCTCTCCCCTGCCCCTGACCGCAGAGCCCTGCAGGGCTGAGGCCCTCTGCTCCAGGGCTTTGCTGCTCCCTCCAAGCCCTGTGGGAGGGCCAAGGCTGCTTTACATGCACCGTACTTGCTCTGAACGGGATGCTGCAAGGCCAGATTATGCAAGGCCAAATCCCAGCTCATATCTTGCCCAACAGCCCTGTCATAGGGCCTCTCTCAAAGATAGAAGTAGAGCATCAGGGTGGCTCCGTGGACACTGTGACTCTTTGTTTTGTGGCCTTGTATGAGTCAACCTTGAGGGTTAAGCTACAACTCAAGCTTCTGGACATTCCTTTTTCTAATCCTAGGACAAGGGCTAAGACCTGAGGTCCCCATTTGCCTGTGAGTCTCCTTCCTGGCTCTGTTTATTAGCAGAGGCCTCAAATGGGTGGGAAGGCTCTTGGCAGGGGAGGCCGGTTGTTCAGGAGCAGAGCAGGAATGTGGCTGGTTGAGCTGCGGCTCAGTGAGAGTTGTGTCCCCAGGGTAAAAGTGGCCCAGTGGGACAGGGTTCTTATGGGCCAGATCCCAGTGCTTTCAGGGGAAGGCTTTTCCAAGGGGTCAAGGCCAACCTGCAGGGGGAGAAGGAATTACAGGATGGGATGGAGGGGCAGAAAGGGTATCCAGTCCAAAAGTGCTGCAAATTTACTTGTGACCCTGGCCAATGACTTCCCCGTGAGTCTTCACTCCTTCATCTGAAAAAGGAGGAAGTGGACCGAATCAGGTGCTCTATAGGGGTTCTTATGGCAGTGGCACTCCAGGACGTTTGCTCCGAGCCCCCAGGTCTGACCACATGTTTGTATTTTGCATAGCTCATTTCAATGCCAAACAGGCTGGGGACCTGTCTACCCTCTTCGATGTTGGTGGCATCATGGGTAAGGCCCTTCCCTGTTCTGCCTCAGGCTTCATTCTCCTTTTCTCTTGTGGGGGTGCAGAAGGACGGAACAGGGCCAATGCGACATGACCTGGGCAGCTCCTGCCCAGTTGGGTGGCCCTAAGAAAGTTGGCTCTTGAGTTTGATCTTCTCATGAGCAATGGGTGCCAGGAGGGCTTGAGAGGGGGAAGCTCTGTTGGTTCTGGATGCCCAAGCTAGCACCAGGTAGAGGATGGGGCAAAGCTTGGGGTGCCATGTAGTGGGAGGCTGTGGCCATACCTGGGGCAGCAACGTGTGAGTTGGTTTGTGTTCTAGGCGGCATCATGGCGGGGCTCATCTCTGACTACACCAATGGCAGGGCCACCACCTGCTGCATCATGCTGATCTTGGCTGCCCCCATGGTGTGTATAACCTCAAGAGTGAAGCACATGTGCTCACGTGGACTCGTGCGGGCTGTTGAAATGTGTGCACACCCGGGCATTTATGCACACGCCTGTCTCTTTGCGTGTGTGTCCATCCTTGTGCACACCCAGGGGCGGGGGAGAAGCCAGGGTGAACACAGGAAAGAGATTTGGAATGAGAATTTTGGAAAGGGATTAATGACGACTTGGTCTTGGTGGAGAAAGGGGAGGCCAGCTGCTAAAGTTCTTGGTCAAGGAGAGTATAGGAAATTAAGGTTAGGTAAGAGAGAAATCTTTGTGAAAAAAGGGGCAACAGTATATTACCATGTGTTGGACCCTCCATCCCTGGGACATTTAAAGACCAAGAGGTCTGGGTTCGAGAAAGAAAAGGAGTAAGGTGACCTCTGAGGTTCCCTGGCAGGAGGGAGTGTGCCAGACTTCTGGGCTCCATCTAACCCAGGCAGCCCATGAGGAAGCCTGGACGTGACTGTCTCTCCCCTGTCCCCTCCCAGATGTTCCTGTATAACTTCATTGGTCAGAGTGGGATTATCAACTCCATAGGTGAGGGCGTGAATTCAAGTCCTGGCAGCCCACAGGAAAAGCATTGCATTGGGGACCCCAGGAAGCTGGCTTGGGGACATCGGTGGGAGGCACAGGGAAGTGGAGGTTCTCAGCCTGATGTCTGGAGGGGGTGGTCTCACCTTCTTTGGGGCTGGGGCTGGTGGCGGTCCCTCATCCCTAACCAGCTGTCTCTGTTACTGCCTCAGTAATGCTGATCATCTGTGGGGCCTTGGTCAATGGCCCTTATGCGCTCATCACCACTGCAGTCTCTGCTGACCTGGTAAGCGGGCTGCCCCCCTGGGGCCGGGGACGACTCTGGGGGCTTGGTCAGGGCCTGGGGGCTCCAGATCCATTTCTCAACATCCCTACCCCCTCCCAGTGCACAGAGATCCTGGCATATGAGATCTTCAAAGTCCTTCAGAATCTGCCATCGGCCCCTGGCCTTTTCTCTCAACTCCAAGCCCAATTGCTGCCTTTCCCCAAGTTAGCCCCACTCCCAGCCCTGGTCCTGCCTGGTGCTGCCTCTCCATTTGGGCCTCCCCGCTCCATTCTCATTCTCTCTCCCCAGGGAACTCACCAGAGCCTGAAAGGCAACGCAAAGGCACTTTCCACCGTCACGGCCATCATCGACGGCACTGGGTCCATAGGTCTGTGACTCTAGCTTTTGGCTCCTGGCAGCTGAGCCCTGAGCCTTGTTTTTAGCACATTTCTTAGAATGCTGCCCACAGGTGGGCAGGGAGGTTCAGGGCCCCTTGTTGGGTTCCCTTCTCTGACATTGTGTTCTTTGCAGGTGCGGCTCTGGGGCCCCTCCTGGCTGGCCTTATTTCACCCACAGGCTGGAACAATGTCTTCTACATGCTCATCTCTGCCGACATCCTGGCCTGCTTGGTACGAGTTCTTGGGGTACACACATGGGCACTGGTGGGAGTGAATGTCCTGTCCTGCCAGGCTAGAACCCGGGAGGTCCAAATCGTTGGCCGTGAGGGGCTCTGGAACATGAGAACAGCTGCCTTTCACTCAGAACCACTTTCCTCCCATGAGTGAGCCCCTGCCAGGTGAAACTGTGCCCACACCCTTCCTTCCTGCCAGCCCCCTGGTCACCTAGCACCGGGGACTAACCATGTGTTCATTGCTAATATTTCCCTCCCTTCCCTTGGGTACTCGAACTCCCCACAGCTCCTCTGCCGGTTGGTGTACAAAGAGATCCTAGCCTGGAAGTCATCCCTGGGCAGAGACAGAGGGTGAGTCCTCCAGACAGCTATAGCTGTATCCCCAACCTTACCTCTTGTGGGCATTAAAACCAGTGCTCTGGTGCTCAGCACCCAGTCTGAGTCCACCTGTAGCCCAGAGTGGAGCCAGACCCTGGATGTGCTCCGTGGCCCCCCCACCCCTACCTCCAACCCTGCTAATGTGTCCTCTGTTGTCCCCATATGTCTCCATAGCTCTAGTCTGGCCCTAACCCACCCGCGATAGTATTTTCCTCAAGTCCCATGACTTTTGTGAGTATTTTCTTCAAGTCGGTGACTAATGTGCCATTAGAATGGGGCCTGCATGCAAATCCTCTCTCCTCCACTGTGATTTTTCCAACTTCCTTTTTGTTTTTCTTGGGGGCCAACTCCAAAGACTCTCTCTCCGAGCAGAGCATGGTGCTTGGGATCTGTTTCCTAAGGAGCCTGAGCTGCCATAGAGGTTGGCAGACTCCTCTCCTTAGGGCTTTGGATGTACCCCGAGGACAGAGGCAGGATCCAGGGAAATAGTTTTCCCTCTGAACTCGGACTCTGAGCCGTACGTACCTCCTGAAGTTCAGAAACCGAGATCATCTGGCCCCTCTGCCTGGGGTGTACAGAAAAAAGCAACTACCAATCAAAGCCTCTGGGAGAAAATTCCGATCAAGTCTCGGTGGCTGGCCTGGTGTGTTCTCTTTGTACTGCCCAGTGGTGGCGGGTGTGGAGGCCGCACAGATAGGCTAGTGGCTGAGGCAGAGGCAGCAAGAGGTTGGGCCGTGTGCTGGTGCTGAGGGTAATGCTCTCTCTGGCCTTTCTGGCTCTCCTTTTGAGCAGGAGGCTCTGGCTAATGAGCTGGCCGGAGCCGTGGACCTGGTCCTAGATGGTAAATGTGTGGAAGAAGCCCCTGGGGTCATGGTGACCAGCATCGTCTCTGGGGAAGCACTCCCACTTAAGGATGGCATCTTCCAGGTTCAGGGGGAGAGGAACTGAGAGCAGGAGGCATTAGCAGAGTATCTATCTGCCTGCCCTGGAGGAAGGGGCAGGGGATCGGTGCTCCTCCCTTCTGCCTTCCCCAGGCCAGGCTGAGGGGAGGCTGGGAGAGGAAGAAGGAAGCAGGAAAGGGGGATGAATACTTGGTAAGCATCTGCTCTGTGCCTGGAACTGAGTCTGACTTCAGACATCCCCACTTATCTCTCAGCAACCGTGAGGTTGGTTCTCTGATCTCTCGATGAGAGGCTCAGAACTCATGGAATGTGCGTAAGGCCTTCAGCTTGTCCCAGCAGAGTCTGCTTTGCTCTGTACTGCTGCCATCCTAGGCTGGGCCTTGTCTGCAGAAGGCCAGTGTGTGGGGGAGCGGAGGAACGTACTAGGGTAGAGGGAGCACTGGGCCTAGAACCAGAAATCCCTGGGCAATCCTGACTTCTCTGCTCACTTTCATTTATAAGACCTTGGGCGTATCCTCTGAGCCTCCACATCCTTATGTGTATAACATGGAGATGCTTATCCCTAAATACCCAACAAGATGGATAGGAGGCTGCGATGAGACGGGATATGTGATACTGCTTTGTAAAACTGTCAGATGTGGTACAAACATTGTAAGGTTTTCGCTATTATCCTGGCTTGCTGAAGAGGTGAGAGGGCTCCCTAATGGTAGAGAATAGGGATGAGAGGCAATTATTAAGGGACCCTACAAACCCATCTTCCCTGCTCCGACCATTGGCTTATTAACCTGTGCCTCACTTTCTCTTCCACTGCCCCTCTCTCCTGCAGGTATAAAGAAATATGAGGCCTTGATTGGAAGAGAGGCACGGAGGGCCCCAGCTGATTCCCAAAGAGCTCTCCCCCTCCTGCCACCGGGGGCAAGACTATGGAAACTGCCAGCGATGGCTGATGGAAGCCTCTTGACCTAACACCAGCCAGCCCACAGGGCTGCTAAGGGGCTAGGCGATTCTCCATGGGAAGGGACCGCCAACATGGGGAATGGAAGACTCAAGGGCCTGCGCTCTGGAAGCCGCAAGCAGAAAGGATGGGGATCAGAGCTGAGCGGTGTCTCCAGCTTGCTAAGGGGAGGATATGCTCAGACTCTAGCTTGTTCAGATTCCAAGACCGAAGGCAGAGGGTTGACATGGACCAAGGCTTGGCAAAGGTGTGTTCTCCTTCCCGTGTTCAGTTTGAACCTCTGTGACCAGCCTGTACCTGTCGGTGGGTTTCTGACCCTGTTTCGGAGCTGCCCAGCCTCACTTGGCTTCTTTATCCACCAGCCGGTTTTCTCGTGTATTCCCCCACGTTGGAACCTCTTCTCCCTTGCATTTGATTCTGTCTCTAACTCCTGACCTGAGTCGATTAAAGTGTTACTGCTATATCCTCCGGGGCCAGGACTAGGGAGACGCAAGGGAGGTGCCAATGGTGCAAAAGTTAGGGAGGCATCACTCTTGGGCTTGGGCCTGGGCCTGTGCCGCCCTGGAGAGTGAAGGCCTCCCTTGCCTCAGTCTCCTGCCAGCCCTCTGCGTCCCCAGGGGAAGAGCAAACACCAGTGCAGTGCTGGGGAGGGAGGGAGGCATGACTGAAAACACCAGCGTGTGGATGGTAGTTGCAGAGTGCTCACTGCTTGCTAGCCCTACTCCAGGAACGGAGCAGACGGTGGACACAGAGCAAGGACTTCTGCCCTGAGCACAGGCACCAGCGCGACGAGACTAGCAGGAAAGAAGGCTGCGTGGTTCATTCCCGCAGCTGTCACATGTGTAGATGCCTGGAGCTCTCTGCAGCCTGCCTTTTCTCCCCCATGTTCCCCATGTACTTATCCCAGCCCCCCCCCCCCCCCGCCCCAATCCTGGAATGCTGCCTGCCAGGCCAGCTCTTGGCATTTCTCCCTGTCCTCCGGAGCCACCCATCAGCACAGTACAGATTCCTGTTGCCCACTGTGCCTGTGCTCGCCCTTATTAGGGCCTGGCCCAGTCGCATGGGTTGTTGGGGTCCTGGGACCACGGGGTTCGTGTACTGGGGCTGCTTACAGCGGGCATTCCCTGGGGAGATGCTCATGGCCACACTGATGACCCGCCAGTCAAATGGGGAGCTGGAGCCACATACCAGGTACAGCTGTCACATTCACTGGGACGCCTGGGCCAGGGCAGCACTGAGATAGGTGGCGCCCACTGCTGCGGTGACACACCGGTAAGCCTTCGACTTGCCTGCCGCTCACCCTGACTTGGAGCCAGTCAGGGACCTTGTCCTCGGGAGCCCCAGGGCCAGGCCTTACGTCCAGCATTCTCAGATGCTTCTTTCAGAGCAGACGCTAGATGGTGCCACCATCCCCCGGCAAAGCCTGGCATGGGCCACACACCGTTCCTGCTTCCAGATGGGGAGGCGGGAGCAGAGGGTGCTTCGTTAGCCAACTTTCGGCCTTCTTTCCACCGCACCAGGTCGGGGTAGGAGTCCTGGGAGACCTCCTCTGGTGGTGGGGGACTTCCGCTTCCCCGGCCCCACCACTGGCTACCTTTAAGCCTGTGTCCTCATGGAGAGAAAATAGTCCTACCCTTGCCTACCTCGAAGGACTGGTGTGAAGGGAGAGGAGTCAGTTGTCAACACACTCCGCCCCCCCCCCCCCAGGAGCTTGTCTGGGGGAGGGGTAAGTGAGAAATATGAAAACAATAGGAGAAAAACACTGGAGGTAGTGACTGGAGCGGAGACATCCCTCCCTATGCCTGAAGGGAGAGGGGCCGGAGGGTGGGTGATCCCGGGGCAGGAGGAAAGAATGTGTAAGGTGTCAGAAGGAGGAATGCCTGGGACTTGGGCAGGTGGTCAGTTTGATGAGGTCTGGAGGGGACCTGGAAGAGGAAGGGAGTTAATGCCAATATAGAGCAAGCCCCTACAAGTGCAGCATGGGGACTGGAAAAGAAACAAGAGGTGCCAGCTGGTGCCTGGGCCCAGGGTAGGCATGGCACCCGCGATCAGCAGAAGGCTTGTGGAGCTCAACGCCTGGCTCAGAAATGAGGACTTGGGCTGTGGGAGGGAGTTTGGGGGAAACACCAAAGGTGGAAAAACCCCAGCCCTGAGATCTGTCCCTCTGCCCTCGTCTCCCAGGTCCCAGGTTCCCTGCCCTGCTTCAGCTCTGTGCTCGGACCCGTTCCCCCGCAAGCCTGCTACCTGCCTTCTCTCTGGGCCTCAGCACTCACTTGGGGCTAATGCAGGAGCATTACGTTAATTAGTTATTCATTTAATTTAACTTCACATTTGGTCTCAATTAAGCTTAAAGTGTTCTTCCTTATAGATGTTACAATAGCACTTGTAATTAAAAAGCAATAACTCTTTGCATTTCTCCTTTAGAGAGCCATTGGGAGGCTGGGGTGGTGTGTGGTTGGGGGGGGGGGGGGGGGGGAAAGAAGTAATGAAAAGAAAGGGAACCCTTGGCACTCTGAGGCTTTCAGCAAGACTGAAGTTGGGGGAAAGGAGACTCAACACATCATGGATGTGGGGTGGGGGCCCTGGGGACCAGAGAGTGCTCCTGGAGATAAGGGGGCAGTGAGGTGGGGAGGGTGGAAGGAAGCGATCCTTAGACATAGAGGGTGGGGCCTGATATTCTGTGGCTGGCAGAACAATGCCCCCGCCCCCAAAGATGCTCACAGCCTAATTCCGGGCCCGCGAATATGTTAAGTGCAGATGTGATTAAGGACCATGAGATGGGGAGACTATGCTGGATTATCAGGGTGCGCTCCTTAATCAATCAAAGAGGCAGGCAGGAGTGTCGTCGGATTAGAAGATGCTGGCTCTGAAGACAGAGAAGGGTATACTGGTGCAGGAGTGTGGGCAGCCTCTAGACACTAGAAAAGGAAAGGAAATGGGATTCTCCCCGAGAGCCTCCAAAACCTTTATATTAGCCTCGTGAAACCTATTTCAGATTTCTGATCTCCCAAACTGTACAATAATAAATCTGTATTCTTCAAAACTGCCAAGTTGGTGGTAATTTGTTACTACAGCAGTAGGAAGTTATTACGTGTTCCCAGTGTAAAACTGGGACATCAATTTGAAGACAGAAAAACCAAAGAAATCCCCAAAGATTAAAAGAAAACAAGTGGAGGGGATGGCTATGTAGCATTTAGGTACAGCATAAACGCTACCCACGTTAACTACCCTGAGTTCTTCTGAAGGCAGGGCCTGTACTAAATGCACATTCTTCAGGATTCCCAACATGATGTGATGAATACCAGAAAAAGAAACTTTCTTGTTCTGTGGTGTTGGGCCCAGATTTTGATCCCTGTCATTTCTTCGGTCCCAAGAAACTGAGACAAGAAGGGTGTGTGTTGGGGTGGGGTTGGGGGCTGGGGTTCTGGAAACTTTTTTCCTTGAGTAAACAGCAACCACCAATAATGATGTTAGAAAGAGAGATCAAGAAACAAATACATTCTTGGTTTGTGGCTTTGATTCTTCCAGTGGCGCTTCTGAAAACCAACCCAAGTATCAAACATTCCAGTGGACCGTGCTTAAGAGAGAGATGGCTGTGTGTGTCCTTGAAAACTCCATCTATGGGCTGCTCCACTGAATCTCTCTCTCAGCCACTGAGGAGCCAAGTCCAACAGGGCAAAGACCCACCAAAAACACAGGGTGGATGAGAGCACTTGTCTGTGAGGTCCTGTGTAGCTTTTGTCTCTTTGTCTCGGACTCTTGCCCAATCTTAAGATTCTGGGTTTTCCACTAGACTCAGTTGCTGCTTTTTTGGTATTTCTATCAACTGGATTTACATCACTTGACCTTGGTCCCTCGTTTTTCTTTATTTTTATTTTATGGAGCAAGATAGTGTAATATAAAGTATGTAAAAGCTTAGACTGGAGCCAAACCATCTGATTTGAAATCCTGACTCCTATTTAACCTTGAGCTAAGTGACCTCAAGCAAATCACCTCACCACTCTGTACCCTGTCCCCATCTATGTAATGGGGATAGTAAGAGTACCTACCTCATAGGGTTGCTTATGAGGATGACTTAATATTTACAAAGCATTTAGGAAAATGCTTAGAACACATTTGGTAAATATAATGAAAATTGTGATTTCAGCCTGTGAGGAATAGAATATTTCCAAGCATTGGGATGGAAACAGAGAATAAAGATTGAACCCTATGAACTATGAAATCCTGTCCAACCTTGACTTTTTGTGCTCCTGTGAGGATAATCAACACTTCATTTCCATACCGTTTCCACATCTGGAAACTTGCTCCTATGTGACAACAGCCAAATACTTAAAGGTTTAAGCCAAGAAGTTATGACAAAATATTTATTATTCATACTGTAGATGTTAACTAGAGATTCTTTAATGAAAGTTTTACCTTTTTTAGACACGGGTTAGGGAAAAGATGGGTACCAAGAGCTAAAAAAAATAATATTAACCAATGTAGAAACAAGGAGTTGTTTGACAGCCAAAAATGATCTTTAAGTTATCTGAAGAGGGAGATGTCAGGAATCCCCATGTCAAGTTTGAGCCCCACTAACTAGGGAAACTTTTAAAATCACTTTCACCTCTCTGCCTGTTGCTCTTCCGTAAAATAATTGCAGCAGGTTTCTTTACATGTTGAATAAAAATCAAAGTAAAATAAAAATTCTTCAACTGAAGCAGCAACGAAATGGTTGATGGAACAGTTTATGTCTTAGAGAAGTTCTAGAACAAGACATGGATTGCTTTATGTTAGAATAAAAACATTGGGTCACCTGGGTGGCTCAGTCGGTTGGGCGGCCGACTTCGGCTCAGGTCATGATCTCGCGGTCAGTGAGTTCAAGCCCCGCGTCGGGCTCTGTGCTGATGGCTCGGAGCCTGGAGCCTGTTTCCGATTCTGTGTCTCCCTCTCTCTGACCCTCCCCCGTTCATGCTCTGTCTCTCTCTGTCTCAAAAATAAATAAATGTTAAAAAAAATTAAAAAAAAAAAAGAATAAAAACATTAAAAAATAATTTGGCGGCTTTTATCCAGGGATGGTTAGGAAGACAGCCTAGACAGCTCAGAGGCTACTTCTTAGGCTAGTCTATCCCACCAGGACTGATGCTTTATACCCAACAGGTACACAGTAGATATTGAATGAATGGCAGTGCATGCTGGATGAAGCATGACTGAATGGCTATGCATTCTCTCGTACCTGAACATTGGTACAATAATTTTGATGAATTTTTAGATCAAATAGCTGATACCATGTGTCAGTAAAGAATGTTAATATTACTCCCATTTTTATAAACGAGAGATTTAAGGAACTTGTCAAAAAATGACCTAGGAGGTGTGTTTTGGGGGCTTGAGGGACTTCTAACATATATCACACAGCACCACCTAGCAGACTAGATCAATGTCTCCATTGTGGGGTAGTGTGGCATCACTTTTGTCAGGTTACAATTTTAGCTAATTTAGCTTTTGTCAGGATACAATTTTAAGAGGCTATGAAATCATCTACTTTTTTATGTGGAACTCTTGATTTGCTCTCCCTCTCCAACTTGTAAACAGTGGGGATCACCACAAGTCTCTCGGCTACAGGATCCCCTCTGGGTAAGGAACAGTATAGCACAACCTGCTCTAAGGCCATTGATCAAAGAATGATGAATGGGACATTAAGATGACCTCTAAGCCCTGTCTCTAGGAAGGCAGTGGGCACAAGGGGTGCCATATTAGACATTGTAGGGGTGGCCCATGTAGAACTCTCAGTGAAATTCACCTTTCAGCCTTCTACTTCTTATCCCACACACAGGGGGTTGGCCACGACTGCTCTGAGCATGAAGGTAGAGAGTAATCTATCATTTCCCCACACTTGGTAGTTATGGATTTGGGATCTATAGGAGGCAGGCCAACCTAAAATACTTTGTACAAAGTATATATTTGCTCTGAGCATGAAGGTAGAGAGTAATCTATCATTTCCCCACACTTGGTAGTTATGGATTTGGGATCTATAGGAGGCAGGCCAACCTAAAATACTTTGTACAAAGTATATATTTTTTCCCCTGTCATTTATATCTGTGCAAAACACACACACACACACACACACACACGCGCGCGCGCGCGCGTTAGGTAGCCGTGGTATTTGGGAAGGGATTTAGTTTCCAACCTTCACACATTTTTCCCTGTGTAAGCAGTCACCCAAAACTTCATAGCTATTATCCATTGATCTCAAAGTTGGACACCTTTGTTTGGGAATAAAAAAGGATGATTCAAGGTCAAGATCTACAAGTTTTCCCAGATTTGATCTGTCAGCAAGTCTCTCAGGAGGTGACAAATGGCAGCCCGTGCTTGTTAGGAGTCCGTGCTCCACTTGGGCTGGTTCAATGTCTCTGCACAGAGACTCACAGGTATCTGGAAGCTTCAGTGCAAGTGTTCAGAGAGGAGGACAAAGCCTGACTCCCAGCTTGCCCAACTTCCCTCCATATGTTTGCATTCTCCTTTCTCCCCTCCAATCTGGTTGGAGGGATATTTCTTCTTTCCTTACCTGTGGGCCCTAGGCTAGATGAAGAGACGATTTCCTTTGAATGGTTCTATGGCAAAGCCTTATCTGCAAAGGTTTTCTGAACTGAATAAGATACAGTTCAAATGCAGAAATAAATATATCTGGCCCTCACCAGCCCATGACTCCCAAAAGTCACCCATTCTCTCCTCTTTTAACTTAGAACTTAGCCCCCACTGGGGTGGTGGATTGGATCTTCTCTACACTGACAAGAGGATCCAGGAGAGAAAGTGAAGGAGATGTGGCCCTGACTTCCTCAAGCTCTCAAAGTCCCATAAAGCTCAGCGTGTTTTCTTTTCAGTCCAGAGACAGGCCCTGGAGTCTGTTACGCCTGGGCACACACACTGGATGTTATATGATGCCTGG
This sequence comes from Panthera uncia, assembly GCF_023721935.1. Classification (NCBI taxonomy): domain Eukaryota; kingdom Metazoa; phylum Chordata; class Mammalia; order Carnivora; family Felidae; genus Panthera; species Panthera uncia. The sequence continues at coordinate 89,756,918 of NC_064808.1, read as the reverse complement.
GCAAGTTAGTTCATCTCCTTAAGCCTTAATTTTTTTCTACTTTAAAATGGAATGATAAAAATAGATAATAATCTATAATAATTACATATATAACATATATATTATATATATAATCTTTAAACCTAAAATTTAAATAAATTGGGTTTCAGGGTAACTAGTGTCATATTGGCATAAAGTACGTGCTCAAAGTTCTCCTTCCAACTTGTTTTCTGGTTCTTAATTTTAAGTCAGAAGATCCTTCTTCATTTAGTTCTAGGGAGTCAGGAGAGCCTTCCAAAGTAGAAACAGCCCAGAGCCCCTCCATTTAATGACAAATCTTGGGTGATCTAGGATTTCAGATAGGCATAGAGTTGTATCTATTCCTAGGAACATACATTTCTTACCAGCTTTGCAGAAAGAGCTACAAAGATGAAAAGAAATGATAATAATCCAAAATGGACTTTATAGTAATTAAAGAAGGCACACAAAGGCTACCAAATCCTGAAAGAATCCAGAGATCCACAGAAACAAGACAAACAGTCAACATTTCCATACCCTTCTTCTAATCCCCAAGCAAACTTGAAATATAGAATATAGACTGAGAAAGTCTTGGCCAAGAGTCTGAGGTGAAAGTCGGTCCTTCGGTTGTTTATTGCTTTATTATAGCAGAGAGAAATGACACCCATTGCTTGTATAGATTCTGTGACACCATATGCACACTGGTCAACAACCAACATCTGGGTAAGTCTTCCAACTCATCACATTAAAATAAGCTTTCGAACTTGGAGTGCCTTTCCTTTCCAAATGATCCCAACCTTGTAACTAAGAATCTTGTGTATTATCAAAAGGATGAGATTCTTCTGTCTACTGGACAGGGGAAGCCAAAGTGCTCCTTTTCCCAAAATCCACTTAATGATGTCTTGATTGAAAATCTACCAGAAGCACATCACTATCTTTATTTCCCTGTCAAAACAGAAAACCTGAGGAACAAGTGCTAAGAAGATAGCAGTATCCCTCGGAAGATGGTGAGAATCGCCTCTGCAGGGCCAATTTTGCAACCCCATTTTTGGAATCCAGGATTCAAGAGATTTATCCTAGTCATGAATGGATATTTCTCTGATCTTAAGGCATGAAGGCTGTCAAAACAAGGCTCTGAACAGTACCTTTCTGCTCATTAATGACATCAAAAGCGAAGGACAGAACAGGTCTTGGCTTTCTTGAATAGTGCTCAGTAGGACCGCAGTGGTTTGGCATAGATTGGCTCCAGGATATGATGAATGAGAACCAAAAAGAGGCCTCCAAGGAAGACAGCAGTGAGGAAAGCCAGCAGGACATAGCGGCCAATGAAAAAGGAATCCACAATCTGCAGAAAGAAACATCAAAAAGGAAATTACTATCACTTCAGCACCCTGGTTGTGCTCATCTGGAATCTTTGATGAATGGGCCCAGAGTCTGTTTGTATTTGTGACTTCCAGAAACATCCTGATCTGAGTCTCTTCTGTAAATGGTTGGGAAATAACTCCCTGAGCTGGAAATATAAGATAAAGAAAAGATTAATGAAGTACAGGGGGGAAAAAAAAGGCTCGATATAGGAGGTTTCATAAACACTCCAAAGACCTTAGATGAGCTCTTTTATGTTCTGAAATCAGTTATCTGAAGGAGTTCATGAGAAGCTTGCTTCCTTGGTCTTAGAAAGTCTCATTTTTGTTGTTGTTAAGTTTTTATTATGGAGAATTTTAAATATATATAAAAATATAACAGCATAATAAACCCCCCTGTATCCAAGATCGAAGCCCCCAACTCATCAACCTGCTGCTGTTTCAGGAGGGCTCATTTTCAAAATGGAAAGGTGATTCTTGAAAATTTTCGTCAGAAGTGTCCTGAACCCTAACATTCATAACCCAGTACTCTAAGGGTTAGGTTAAATGGCCTTTTGCCTGAGACACTAAAATCCTTACAGGATAAATAACGTGCCCTAATCATACAGTTGGCTGTCTGGCAACCAGTCATACTTGAGGCCCCAAAGCTGTTGGTCTTTGCTGACAAAACCTACACTTCAGAGTTGGCTCTGCCCACTTGTCCACCGTCCACTGCCAGGGCTCTACTCTCCCCAGACCCAAATGGTGGTGCTTAAATTGGGACAGGAAAAAAACAACTGAATTTATCGATCTAATGGAGAGGGAATATGAACCAAATGACAGGGTGATTTCACAGCTTTCCAAAGGGAATAGAATCGCAAATACTTGAAAGGCAATGGAGGTAGACAGGATAGTGACCCAAAAATGTCTACATCCTAATCTCCAGAAATGGTGAATATGTTAGATTACATGGCAAAGGAATTAAGGTTGCTGATTGGCTGACCTTAAAATAGGGAGATTAGCCTGAGTTATCCAATCCAGGTGGGCCCGGTCTAATCACATGGGTCCTTAAACATGGAAGAGCGAGGTGGAAGAGGTGGTCAAAGAAAGAGATGTCAAGATGGAAGTAGAGTCAGTGGGATGTTACCTTGCTGGTTCTAAAGATGGAGCCAGGGGGCCACTAGCCAAGGGTGGACTCTAGAAGCTAGGAAGGGCAAAGAGACAGATTCTTCCCCAGAACCTCCAGGAAGGAGTACAGCCCTGCCAACCCCTTGATTTTAGCGCAGTGAAGCTGCATTTGGACTTCTAACTTACAGAACTGTAAGACAGTACATCTGTGTTGCAAACCTAAGTTGCCGATTTGTTACAGCAGCAATAGGAAACTAATACAGTGGCAATACACAAAGTACCTGTCAAGTCCTAGCGCTGCTCTGATTGCTGAGATCCAAAGATACCAAGAAGAAAAGGGCCGCTCCAGAGATTACCCCAACAGCCAACTTACAACAAAGGTCAGTTTGATAAAACAGCTTTAACATAACTTTGACCTTGGCTCCAGTACTGAACAAGTCTCTTGCGGGCTACGTGTTTGCTCGTTTGACACGTTTCACTTTTTAATTAGCCAATTAGCAGGCCTTGGGTGCAGAAGGCCCAGGTCATGTATTATTGATAGAGTATTGAGCCAGGCTGCTGCAGGGGCCAGTTCTCAAAACCTGAAAATGAGAACACCAATTCTGCTGGCCACGCCGACGGACATATTTTGCTCAAACCTCATTCTTGTCTCCTGGGTCTGAAACTCCTATGACAGAGGATAGAGGGATTAAATTCGAAACAGTGTTTGCTCTGTGTCCTTCTTCGAATATTCACATCTGCAGCAATCCAGAAATATAGTTGCCTTCATCACTCTCTCCCTTTCAGACAGGGAAATGGAGGTGGGAGTCTATTCCTGGCTCCCACACGTGGTACTTACACTGACAGGGTGGTTTTCAAATGCTGATAAACACCTGAGGTGTATGGAAATAATTCCTTAAATCTGTGTGGTATTATGTTCCTTGGACTTTTCAGTGCAAATTGCCTCCCTTTTGCCAGGACTAGTCCTAGATAGAGTTAGAAATGTGTTCCAATTTTAGTTCAGAAGTTGTATAATTTTGTGTACTGTTGTCTGGTGTCAAATACTCACCCATGAACTCTCTGGGATGGCCCCCAATATTCTGTTGAGTCCCCAACAATGAAGGTTTTGCAGACAGACCTCAGCTTGAATCCTTGCTCTGCCTCTTCCCAAATATGTATGACCTTGGGCAAGTTACTTTAACCTCTTATAGCCTCAGTGTCCTTACCTATAAAATGGGGATAATAACAGCACCTACTTCATACTATTTAGGCTTGTCTTAAGGTTTAAGTGAGATCATGCAAACAACGTGTTTAGCAAACAACCTCACGCACAGTAACCCCTTAAACAATATTAGCTATTATTATTATTACCACTTTAAAAATGAAAATGGGGGGTTGGGAGGAGCTGCTAGAAGGTAGATGGGAGGTAGGAAGTCAGTGCCATTACCAAGATCTGAGGGTAAAGTCAGAGCCCCAGCCCAGAATGGACTAGAATAGGTGGGGTCTCCAGAGAAGGGCTATGAGAGAGAGGTTAACAAGCCCCCTAGAGAGGTGGGTGCTGGCGGATGGTGTTCCAGGAACTAGGGCCAGCTGATCTCCCAGACTACTGTCAGTACTGAATTCACCTGTCTCTACAATTACTGCTTTCCACAGAAATTCTCTTTCCCCACTGATCTCTACGGAAAGTACTCTCTTCACATCACAAGTGGAGAAAATCAAACACGGGGAGGGCAACCCCGAGGGCACTGCATACACTTTGGCCAGGATCTGACTTCCTGAGCCCAGACTACCAGGATGAGGATGCTTTCATTTCAGGGCCAGGCCCTGTTCCTGTTCCTAACTCAGGGCCTCCTCTCTAGCCCCACAGGATCAGGTGGCTTTTGGATACACTGCTTGTTCAACTCGATGCACAGTGGGGATGCACTCCAATCAGGCAAATAACTGCCCAGTGGTCTTGCACGTGGGAATCAGAGTGAGATTCCCAGTCTGGGTGGAAGGAGAGGGGAATTCAAAACTCCCTCTCGGCTTTCCCCACCTTTGTTTTAACTTTACACTTCTAACACATGTCGGCCGACCTGACATTGGGGAACACCTCAGGGCAGGATGGAGGTCTAGACTGAGAGAAGCAAGAGTTATAACTCAGGAGGGCAAAATAAAACCAATAGTTTTACCTTCATTTCGACCTCTGGGGCTGGGACTTCACTGGCTCGAGGGAAGACCAGCAGAACTGATGTGATGATCAGAGCACCGAGGAATACAAAAATGACAGAGAACCTGGGGTCAAAAGACAGAATGTCACAAGCACGCTTTACAGATTCCTCTCTAATCAGTGAGGTCTGGACTGGCTCTTCCTTGGAGCCAATATTCTAAGTTTCAGTCTATTAACAAGGCCTAGAGACCTGCTGTCCACACTGTCCAGCGAATTTAGAAATGGTCTCTCCTTCATCCCAAAGCCCTTCTTTCTAGACAGGTCCCCAGCTGGATTCATTCCTATTTATTCCCATAATTCCCAATTCCTAAGAATGGGAATTGGTAGTTTTAATTTTTGCCTCTGCAAAAAATGTCATAATCATGAAAAATCAAAGCAGCCCTCCCCTCTTCTCAATCTCTCAGTTTGTTTTCAGACTGGAATACTTTGGTAAATCACATAGTTCGCTGCTTCATACCGATACTGTCTGGCCAGAGCACAGCTCTATAGCGTTGTTAAAGTCAGTGTTCTGAGGCCAGTGCCCGAGAGAGAGCCAGCCCAAGCCCTTGGTGCTCCTGAAGTGTCCCTAGGCCCAGGTTAGAGCCTCAAGACTGGACTTGCATGTGCCCTAAGTCTGAACAATTAAGAAACACACACACACACACACACACACACACACACCCCAAGAAATTCACAGGCAGCAAAAGCAGATTTCCTTTTCATCTCTCGTGTCCCCCCATCTCCTCTACCGTGAAAACTAGAAAACACCACTTCCCTTCTCTCACCTCTGCTTCAAAGCATCAATAATACAGTCAGTGCTTATGACAACAGGTTAAAATACAATTCATTCAAACTGCCAGTAATTGCAAAAATGGTCTTCTGGATTCTAAATGTTTAATAAGCATCAGCGATTTCGCTTCTAATTGCTTTTACCTTGGACTCTCAGCTGGAGAGAAAGCCTTACCTCGCTACACCGGACGCTCTGGACAGCAGCACACACAGCAGCAGCACTAACACCCAGAGCAGGGCTAAGATGAACACGCCAGCCCCCACTCCGAGCACTGTGCCAGCCATCTGTGGGAGAAAGGAAGCATAAGCACTGCACCCCAGCTCAGCCCTGGGGCCTTCCCACCACCATAAAGTGTCTGCCCTCTGTGTGCAGGTACTGCCAGTCTTCCACACACTCCCTGCTTTTATAATGGTGTTCAGACAAAAACAAATACAAATACACATATAAACACAAATACAAATACAGAAAGTCCAAACTCATGATGAACTTCTGATGACTGGTGTGATAGGATGCATCAGTACGGGTCTTTGGGAATGTCCAATCCCTCAACAGGAATTAGAAATTTAAAATCCCCAAACCTTTCTTTTCAGTGAGGACAGAGAGGTTGCTTTTTGCTCCGTGTGGGTCATTTCAAATTTGGTATGTGAGTTCTAGTTTGGCTTCCCCAACCCACAGCATCAAGCTGAACTCACTCTTGATATAAAATGCTAACAGAGGGCTGTGAAGGCACCAGGACTCAAGTCAAGCACTACGGAGCCAATGTGGAAGTTGAAGCCCTCAGGCCAAGTCTGTGGTGTGAGCTTTGACTCCCCAGACAGTCATAAGACAGAACTGTCCCACTCTATGGTTGAGTTTTTATTCATAAAAGGAAGCAAACTCCTAAGTCCTTAAAGACAGCGATGATGAAGAAGAGAGGAGCCGCCCCTATTTTGAGCATCCACAGTTTGCTAAGTACCTTACACACATATTTCATTTAATCATGGAAGCAGGCTTCTGAGGTAGATATTATTATACACGTTACAGAAGAGGTAACTGAGGTATAAGGTGAAGGGATATGTGTTTACAAACCAGTGGCTTACAACAAAACATTGTTCTGTCATAGTTCTGGAGGCCAGATGTCTGAAATCAAGGTGTCAGCCAGGCCCAGCTTTCTCCAAAGGTTCTAGGGGAGAATGCTTCCTGGCTCTTATAGCTTCTGGAGGTCCAGGCATCTCTTGGCTTGTGGCTGCATGGCTCCAGTCTCTGCTTCCGTCTTCCCATGGCCTTCTCCTGTGTGTCTCTGTCTCCTCCTCTTCTGTCCCTTATGAGGACACTTATGGTGGATTTAGAGTCCCCCTGAAGAATCTGGTTTGATCTCATCCTCAAGATCATCAATTATGTCTGTGCGGACCCTTCTTCCACATAAAGTCACATTCAGTTTCCAGGGATTAGGAGGTGGGCACAATCTTTTCAGGGGCCACCATTGGACCCACTCCACTGATTCTTATAGCACCTCCCCCGATCTTCCCCTTCGGATCAGAGACAAATCTTAAGCAAATAAATTCCTCCTCAGTTGATGGTTTTCTTTACCCTGATGGTCTAAATACCACAAAAATTATGATCTATGAGAAGTTCTGTTATAAAGGCATTGGAAAGATCAGAAAGGAAGCCCTAAGCATGAACTGTCAAAAAACCAAACAAACACTTATTCAATCAACATCTATTATGTGCCTACCATGTAAAGCATTGTGTCACAGTCTGGGGATCATGAGGGTAAATAAGACATACCTTGTGACAGAAGCTGCAGGCCCCCTGGAGAACACCGCCATGTGAACAGCTCTCCACACCATAGTGTGATAGGAGACAAAGTACGGTGGGAACTGAGATAGTGAGGAGGGCTTTACCAGGGAGGTGACTTCACACAGACCCCTTTGGGGAAGAATCAGTGCGGCAAGATGACGGGTAGGAATGGGGTGGGCAGAGAGAGGAGTGGCAGCAGATGAGGCTGGCCCACTTGCCTCTCTAACTGGGGCACACCCCCCCCCCCCATTCGAGCACATGGTTTCATCTCAGTAATTCTAAACTGCCAGGTGTTCCCCACCTCTGGCTCCTTGTACTTGCTGTTTCCACTACCTGGAATTAGCCCCCGGCCCCCAACAAGCCCTCTAGTATTTGCACTGCTGGCCTCTCCTCATCCTCCTGATTTCAGCTTTAAATGTAACTTCCTCAGAGAGGTCTCACGTGTCGGCTCTCGCTAAAGTAACCCCCAAACAACTGCTCTCCATCACTCCTTATTTCCTTCAGGGGACGTTTCACTAACTGTAGTTCTCATTTTTACTTATTGTTTACAGGCTGACTTTCTGTGTCTCCAGCCAGTATGGTGAACTCCAGGAGGGCAGAGACATTATTTCTTGCTCACCACAGTATCCCCAGCTCTCACCACTGATGTTATGAGCAAGAAATATTTGTTGGATGAATAAATGAAGCAGTGCTAACAAGTCCACAGAAATCAAGTAAGGGGGTGATAGGATCATACTTAGCTTTAGAAAGATGACTGTAACTTCTGGTCGATATGCTGGACAGACCTAACAGGGAAAGTACCTCACACAACGGTGAACACATAGAAATGCTTAATAAAATAGAGCAAAAAGAATTCAATACACAGTGGAGCTCAGAAGCAATAAAGGAAAATCCTTAAGCGCTATAAATGAAAGTGTAATTCAAAGCCTGAGTGTAAGCAGGAGCTGAGCCCAAAGGTCTACAGGGTACCAAAACCAGCTGCAGACCTTTGCAGTGGTCCTCTCCTAGACAGATGAAGTCTTAGACCCATGATACAGAGAACTGAAAATGAGACAAGGCATCAACAGCATTATTGATAATAGCCAAACTACAGAAAGGCCCAAGTGTCCACTGACTGATGAATGGATAAAGAAGATGTGTGTGTGTGTGTGTGTGTGTGTGTGTGTGTGTGTGATGGAATATTACTCAACCATCAAAAAGAATGAAATCTTGCCATTTGCAACAACATGGATGGAGCTACAGTGCATTATGCTAAGTGAAATAAGTCAGCCAGAGAAAGACAAATACCGTAAGATTTCACTCACATGTGGAATTTAAGAAACAAAACAGATGAACATATGGAGGGGGGAGAAAAAAGAGAAATAGACACAAATCATAAGAGACTCTTGATGATAGAGAACAAACTGAGTGTTGATGGAGGGAGGTGGGGGGATGGGCAGATGGGTGATGGGTATGAAAAAGAGTACTTCTTATAATGAGCACTGGGTGTTGTATGTAAGTAATGAATCTCTGAACTCTACTACTGAAACCAATATTGCACTATATGTTAACTAACTAGAATTTATTTTTTTAATATTTATTTTGAGAGAGAGAGAGACAGTGTACATGAGCGGAGAAGGGGCAGAGAGAGAGGAAGACAGAGAATCCCAAGCATGCTCCACACTGTTAGTGCAGAGCCTGATGCAGGACTCAAACTCATGAACCTTGAGATCATGACCTGAGCTGAAATCAAGAGTGGGACACTTAACCAACTGAGCCACCCAGGCGCCCCATTAACTAACTACAATTTAAATAAAAATTTGAAAAAATAAGAAAAGATCAAGGCCTAAAGCTAAGCCCTGAAAGGGCTCACCTCTCTTTGAAATAGGGACTAAAACATCTGCTGCTGACTTAGGTTGGAAGAAAGTTGGCCAAGGACCTCAGGCCATGGATGAAAAAAGAATAACCCAAGAGGAATCTGATTCCTAATCCCACACCACATGCAGGTGTGGGGTTCAAATCATACTACCAAAGTGCTATGGGAATCGCAAGTAGTAAGGTCAACATAAAACCAGTCCAAAAGTGAGAAACCCATAAGAGCCCGGCAGAGACAACTGAAACCTTTCCGTAGGGATTGCTGCACAAGTCGGCATGCAAGGCTCCTGTGAGACTGGGTATAAAATAAAGATGTTTTCAGACATACAAAGACTGAAATGGAGCTCACCTGTCATAGGTGTACTGTGCAAGCATAAAAATGAACCAAGAAAGAAGGCATGAGATGTAAGGAGTAATGGTGAGAAGGATACTGGGAAATATTGATGGTAAAGATTTCTGTAACGATAAGAAGGGCACACTTTTTGAAGAGTTAAAAACAAAGAACAACAGCAACATATTTATGGATATGTCTCCTCAGGCAAGGAAACCAAAAGCAAAAAGAAAATATTGGGACTACACCAAAATAAAAAGCTTTCGTGCAACAAAGGAAACTATCAACAAAACAAAAAGGCAACCTAGTGAATGGGAGAAGATATTTGCAAATGATATGTCCTATTAGGGGTTAATACCCAAAACATGTAAAGAACTATAACTCAACACCAAAAAACCCACTCTAATTAAAAACTGGGTAGGGGCGCCTGGGTGGCTCAGTCAGTTAAGCCTCTGACTCTTGATTTCTGCTCAGGTCATGGTCCCACGGTTCATGAGATTGAGCCCCATACTGGCCTCTGCACTGACAACAAGCCTGCTTGAGATTCTCCCTCTCCCTCTCTCTCTGCCCTTCCCATCTCATGCTCTTTCTCTCTCTCTCTCTCTCTCTCTCTCTCTCTCTCAAAATAAGTAAATAAAAACATTTTTAAGAAAGAAAAAAAATGAGTAGAGGACATGAAGAAACATTTTTCCAAAAAAGACCTACAGATGGCCAACAGACACATGAGAAGATGCTCAACATTACTCATCATCAGGGAAATACAAATCAAAACCACAATGAGATACGACATCACACTAACCAGAATGGCTGGGATTAAAAAGACAAGAGATAGTAAGTGTTGGTGAGGATGTGGATAAAAAGGAAGCCTCATACACTATTGGTGAAACAAATTGGTACAACTACTGTGGAAAATGGCACAGAGGTTCCTCAAAAAATCAAAAATAGATATATCATATGATCTGGGGCACCTGGGTGGCTCAATCGGTTGAGTGTCCAATGCTTGATCTCAGCTCAGGTCATGATCTCATGGTTCAGGAGATCGAGCCCCACCTTGGGCTCTGGCTGACACTGTGGAGCCTACTTAGGATTCTCTCTCCCCTGTTTGCCCCCTCCCCAGCTCATGCTCTCATGATCTCTCTTTCCTCACCTCTCAAAATAAATAAACTCTAAAAAAAAAAGAAAGAAAGAAAGAAAGAAAGACCGTATGACTTAATATTTGGGTATGTACCCCAAAAAAATGGAAACACTAATTTGAAATGATACATGCACCCGTATGTTTATTGCAGCATTTATTTACAGTAGCCAAAATATGGAAGCAACCTAAGTGTCCATCAATAGATGAATGGATAAAGATGTGACACACACACACACACACACACACACACACACACACACTGGAATATTACTCAGCCATAAAAAAGAATTAAATCTTGCCATTTGCAACAACATGGATGAAGCTAGAGAGGATTATGCTAAGTGAAATAAACTAGAGAAAGACAAATAACATATAATGTCACCATATGTGGAATTGAACAAACAAAACAAGTGAACAAACAAACAAAAAAACCAGACTCTTAAATACAGAGAACAAACTGGTGGTTGCCTTAGGGGAGGTAGGTGGAGGGTGGGTGAAATAGATGAAGGGGATTAAGATCCCACAAATCATGAGATGAACTGAGCTGAAATCAAGAGTCAGATGCTTAACCAACTGAGCCATCCAGGTGCCCTTAGATTTTTTTTTTTTTTTAAATCAGCTCTTTGCAAGGAAAGCAAAGGCTGCTAATAAACAGATTGAAAAAGCAAATACAAACAAAACAAAAACAAGGGGACAGGGGAAATGGGGTGATGTTGTTCAATGGATACAGAATTTCAGTTCTGTAAAATGAAAAAGTTCTAGAGATCTGTTGCACAACAACGTGAATATACTTAAGACTACTTAATTGAACGTTTAAAAATGGTTAAGATGGTAAATTTTATGTGTTTTTTAACCACAATTTTAAAAAAATCTACTGAAACAATGAGTATCGAGCAAAATAGAATGGAAAGCTTTGAAAAGTATTAATAGCAATATTCACAAAGAGCATAGTGAATAGATACAACTCAGGACAAATGTGAATCTCAAACAAAGCCTCAAAATATATAAAGCCAAAATCACTGCAATAAATGGACAGACCCACAAATTTAGTGGAGATTTTAGTACCTCTCTCTCAGAAAAAGTGGATATATGAATGGCCAATAAATGTGTGAAAAGGTGCTCAATTACATTAGTCATTAGGAACTTGCAAATGAAAACCAAATTGCAATCCCTCTAGATAGCCACCAGAATGGCTGGGGAGCTACAAACTTCCAGTATGAAATAAATAAGTCACAGTGATTCAATACGTTGTATACCTGAAACTAATATAACATTGTAGGCCAATTATACTTCAATAATAAAAACAAAAAAGGTAGTGCTAAAATATTTGTCAACAGTTGTGTGGAGGATGAGAAAGGACAGTTCAAAATTAAATCATCTGTTATCTTTTTGTTCTGGAGGAGGCAACACCACCAAGTGTTGACAAAGACATGGAGAAATTAGAACCCTGATTCAAACAAACCAAGTGTCACAACTTGGGAAAGCTGACCAGTATCTGGATAGTCAATGGTATTAGGGAATAATTATTTATTTGTTAAACTGTGGTGACATTGTGGTCACATGGCTAAAATACATATATATATATATATATATATATATATATATATATATATATATCTCACCATCTTTACATCTATCTATCACCATCTTTTAGCCATGTGACCACATTTATATATATACATATACATATACACACACACACATACACACATACATACATACACATAACACAGAGAACAGAAAATTGTGTCTGGGAACTTCATAATTATCCAGGGAGAGGAGGGGAGGGGAAGGTAACATGAAATAAGACTGGTCGTGGGGTAATTGTTGAAGCTGGATCATGAGTACACAAGTGTTGGCTCTAATATTTTTTATACTTTTGAATGTATTTGAAACTTTTGTAATAGAAAGATATGTGTGTGTTTAAGTAGGAATAAATCCAAAAAAAAGGTGTGTATGGTTTTTACAGCAAAAATTGTTCAACTTTATTAAAAGGTATATATTTTTAAAGGCCCTAGGAGAGTAACAAAACAGACCTGAACAGAGAAATAACCTACCTTCCTGGACAGAATGGTTCAATATTAAAAGATCTCAATATCAGTTCAATGCAGTTCTAAACAAAATCTCAAAATAAATTTTTGTGGAACTCATGGAACTTGAAAACGGATCCTCAATTCATATGGAAGAGCAAAAGCCCAAGAATAGTGAAAACAATTTTGAGAACTAGGATGGAGACTTGCCTTTCTTGTTACCAACTGCCGCAAGACACATTATAAAACCAAGGTAATTAAAACAGTGTGATATGGCATAAAGACACATGGATCAGCGGAATAAAATAGAGAATCCAGAAACAGATCCGTGTATTTATGAGAACTTTGTACAGGACAGAGTCGGCTTGGCTTCAGCAGGTAAAGGATTTCATAGATGGTGTTGGGACAAATGATTATCCAATCAGAAAAGAGTAATACTCGACCTCTACCTTATATCCTATATGAGCCAATTTTAAATGGAAAGTAATTCATAATAAAGCAGCATATGCTTAAATATACAAATGTTCAGGCTGACTACACTAGAATACATAATGAAGTACAGCAGTCAGATGCTTGCACCTAAACTTAGAATCGCCACGAACGCAAAAGCTACAAATGCAGGCTCATGCAGGTGTGTTGTATGGCAACTCAAATACCACGAGCTGGGCTGCCTTCGGTTATGCGATCTTCTCAAGTGATGAACAACTCTTGTTAAAGTTCCAAAACACAAGTAAGTATAATTTCCCCTTGATTTACATTTGAGTTGCATTCCTGGAAATTTTACTATAGCAAGCTGTGCCAAAAAAAAAAAAAAAAAA
>NC_064808.1:89689165-89743449 GCF_023721935.1 Panthera uncia | reverse complement strand
ATATATATATATATATATATATATATATATATAATGTTTATATGAAAAATGGAGTTAGGCTCTAGGCTCAGATTATAAATGGCTACCCTGTGGGACACTCAAAAATTGTGCAGGATGCGGGACAGTTCTTCACTGCAGAACATCTAGCATCCCACCCTGCTCTGTAAACCCCAGTAATGCCGCCAAAATCACAATTATAACCAAGTATGCTCTCACAAATTCCAAAATGACCAACAGGGCAGTACCATCCCCTTGGAGAACCACTGTCCTAGAAAAACTCTTGCATTAAGAGACATGTACAGGGATGTTTATTGCAGCTTTTTTCATAATAGCAAAACATCTGAAAAAACGTTAAGTGTCCACCAATAAGGGAATGGATACGATGTTACACTCATAAGAATGGATACAACATTATACTCATAAGAAACACTTAGAATAAATGAACTTTGCTATCTGTATTGATATGAACATATCTCAAAAACAATGTTGAGGGGCGCCAGGGTGGCTCAGTTGGTTGAACGTCCAACTGATCTTGGCTCAGGTCATGATCTCGTGGTTTGTGGGTTCAAGCCCCATGTTGGGCTCTGTGCTGATGGTGCGGAGCCTGCTTGGTATTCTCTGTATCCCTCTCTGCCCCTTCCCCACTCACAATCTCTCTCCCTCTCTCTCTCTCAAAAATAAGTAAGCATTAAAAAAATTCTTTTTAAATGTTGAGTAATAAAAGCAAATTACAAAATGAAGCCCACAGTATGACACTACTTGTATTTTTAAAATTAAAAAAAGCAATTTATATCATTTATAATGTACAGATATACCACAGAAATACAAATACATAGGCATGAATGATGTACAACAATTTCAAAAGAATGTTTGCCTCTGGGAGGGAAGAAGGGAGGAAGGTAAATGGGGCCAGAAAAGAGAACAAAAGGGATCTGAGGATTAAATCTGGGATGTTTTATTTATTTAAAAGAAAAAAACTGAAGCCGAGGTGCCCAAATGTTAATGTTTGTTAATCCAGTTAATAGGGCATAGGTATTCATTATACTACCCAGTGTGATTGTCTGTTTATGAAATTTTTGAGATAATTCTTAATTTTTAACCAGGTAGCTGGTGGCTCAGTGCATATGAATCGAACTCAGAGACCAGAGATTAGTGACCAATAGGGGACTCTCTGGGTAAGGGATGATGAGGGTCTGGACTCCTGCCTTACCTGTGAAAATGGAAAGGGGTTGAGAGAAAAGGTGTTACAGAAGACTCAGGTTTCCCGCTTGGTTGACTGAGCTGACTTGTACTACCCTAACAAGGTAACTAGTTAAGTTTAATTGCTGCTGTTTTGGATATTGCACAAATAACCTGTAAAACTTGGACCAACTCTAACACCTAGAATACAGGGCAAGTGGTAGCCGAAGCTGGTTCTATTAGAAACATTGTGCTTCAATCCCCCATGGAAGCTTAAATGTTCATGAGACATTGGGGTCCATATAGGACATGGCTTTAAAGTAAGGAGATAAATATCCCCAAGTTCTTATAGGAATGAGGTTCATCACAGGGTGCCTGGGTGGTTCGGTCGGTTAAGCATCTGACTTCGGCTCAGGTCATGATCTCTGGGTTCGCAGGTTCTAGCCCTGGTTTGGGCTCTGTGCTAATGGCAGTCTGGAGCCTGCTTGGGATTCTGTGTCTCCTTCTCTCTCTGCCCTTCCCCCACTCGCACTGTCTCTCTTGCTCTCTCAAAAATAAAGATTAAAAAAAAAATTTTTTTAAATAAGAATGAGGTTCATCACTTTATAACCAATCTATACATTTTCGCACTAAGCTTGGAAAGGAAAGGCTGGATATAGCATATAGAGTGCTGTTATGGGAAAGGAGTGAACATCTAGTCATTTTATACTGTTAAATTCAGCGTGGAAATAATGCTTGTAATAAAATATGTATTATAAATATGCAAAATGATTAAAACCATGGTGTTTTTGATTAATGTCCAGGACTTTTTCAAACCTGGAGAATGGATGGTTTAGCCAACCTGGTTTCCAAAGTCCATTTACCTAAGTCTATGGCATTTAAAGCAGGTAGACTAGAATCAGAATAAAATAATGTCTCTATTTGAACACCCTGTTTAGTAGCTGACCAGCAGAACAGTTATGAGGCCAATTTCCCCCTCTGTGCTCATGCTGTGAGGTCCTTCTTTGGAAAGAGATTGCCCAAAACTTTTAGAGGTACATAGAGTGCAGTCCTCATTCATTTACCATTGGTTCTTCATACCGTTTCATGCAGCTCTCAGAGAAAACAGAGAGGCATACGTTAAGGTGCCTGACCCCTGCATGTACAGCCTTATAGATTAAAAATACACTGTTCACCACCGCTGTCCATCATGTGTGAGAATAATAATAGCCATTACAAGATGACTTACAGTTCAATACAAATGTGGATTCCATAGAGGGTAACTTGGCCCTAGTGCTGCTGGTGGTGGGAGATAGGTAGTTCACCCATTCCTGGACTGTCACTGGCTCAAGCCCTTGAAGGCAGAAAACAGGGATTACAGGGGTGAATGGCCCTTCTTCGAGGATTCCTTTTCCCTTTCCTTTATAGCCTTCCAAACCTTCAACTATAATGCGGGGGGGGGGGGGGGGGGTATCATTTTTTTTTCTACATTAAACATTCCACTACGGCTTTAATTTTAATATATTAGGATAATGTTCTCACCTTTGTAATTAAGTAGAATGCAAGTCTGGGAAAAATCAATCGTGGAGCTACCTAAATGCCATCCATATGACATCATCTCAACGCACTGAGAGAAAAAGGGGATCGATGGATCCAGATCTCGTCCTCCCACCTCCTTTCCTGGGTGGTGTTTGGACTTGAAGGTACCATAGCGACTATTAGCTGCATCACCATGGGCTCTCCGGACAGCAGCACCCCAGTGCTGGAGCGTCAATACCCCAGGAACCAGGGCTCTAGCGTCTCTCCCCAGCCCTGTAGGTGGTTCAAACGGGCGCAGGAAAACCTCGCAGGTCTCATTTGAAGAATGTTCGCCCAGCTACCTCCCAGACTGGAAAGATGAAGGTCTCGATCACAAGGTATTAGAATCAGGCACTGACATTTCACTTTCTTAGGAGCATGAAAATTAAACCATTCCTTCTTTCCTAATTAATTTCCCAATTAAGTATTTATTAGCCACCGGGCCTTGGGTCCAGATCTACGCTAAGGGTAAGGGTGCTCTGAGAGTCCACGCACAGCCAACCACCCACGCTTTCTTCCATACTCCTGAGCCCCAGCCTCCGCCATTCTCCCTTCTCAGCCGCCCCCACTTTTCCCACCTCCCCCTCACCTGGCTCTCCTTCTCCCAGGTCCCCTACTCACACCTCACTGTCCGGCCAGTTCCAGCCCACAGGGGCTTTGATCTACTTACGACGAATCACAAGTGGGTTTTCATCCAGGCGATTCCAGATCCGCTAATCAGCGCCACTCTTTCAACGCCCAGTTTCCTTCTTATTTGCTTACGTCCACAGGGCCTCCAGGCAACGCGGAGCGGGGTGGGTGGGCACGTCGCTCTTCTTTACGCCCTCCGATTGGTCGGTGCTTTTGGTTGAGGCTCAAGTTAGATTGGGTCGAGGCAGTCCTGACTCCGCCCCCGTCCCATCCCGTTGTCAATCATACTATCCTTTAGGTAACCCACAGGACCATTGGTCAGTCCTGCCTGGGGGCGGGTTGTCAGGCGAGGGAGAGCTGCTTCTCTCGGCCTCGCTGTTACCATGGAGACTGTACAGCCAGGTTGCGTAGCGCCGGAAGGCGACCCCTTCCCCTCATGGAAAAGTCCGGAGATTTGTACGGCAATCTATACGTTAATGTCTGTTTCGGATTCTGATAGACATCTCAGTCCCCGACACAGTGGTTCGGGTGGGGCTCGGGACTCTGGGGGCAAGTCAGATTAGGCCTCGGAGAGGTGGGGTGAGGCCCAGTCATTAAGGGTCCCTAAACCCCACCCCCACCCCGCGAAGGGAACAGAGGCCGAAGCACAAGTTGTGACAGCATCGTGTTTTCATTTGTCCTTACCTCGCCCTATTTTATTTGGAGTTATTCTTCCGTCAGCCCTAGGAAGTAGACTATGGCCAGGGTCATTTTTCTCACGGGGCAGACTGAGGAAGCAAGGTCGGGGTCATAAAGTAAATCTGTAGCCACACGTCCAGGCAGCTGGAACTGCACTTACCTGACTGCAGACTAAAACTTGCCGTGATTTTGCTCCAAAGCTATGTATGGCTGTTAGACCAAAACATCCATAAATCAGGCCAACCAAAGGAAATAGGACAGAGGACGCATGCTCCACTGCTGAATCAGGAAGCGAAAACAGACAACAATCAAAACAAACAATACCAAATTTGAGAACTACAGTATCTGAACCTTTGACCTGAGACAAAGTTCTGAAACATCGTGAAGCAAACCATTCTTGGAACACTGAATCTGTGATTTAGGGAATTTAGCTCCCAGGTCATAGCTTTATGAGTAAAGTGGAAGAAGATGGTTGAATTCCACTGAATGTAAGTCTCAAATTTACTCTACTTTCAAGGTTTCGTTTGCAGTCATATGTCTTAACCAACTACTTCTTACGTGTTTAACAACATCACCACTGGCCCAATGAGAAGCTTTGAGGTGAAGAAAGCCATTGTTTTAATTAATTCATTCCATTGGAATTGAGTGTTAATTGTAGCTAGGCACTGGTAGGGACTCTGAGGGTGCAAAAAATTCCATGTGATTCCTGCCTTCCTTAACAGGCTGTTGTGTTGTTGCCACCACCAACATATGAAACACTTAGGAACCACTTTTAGAGAAAATATAACGTGCTAAACTTAAATGCTCCCCAAGATAATAATAATACTTCATATTTGCAGAGCATTTTGTAGTTTTCAGAGCACATCTTCACTTGTATTATTTGGGGGAAATTTGTTTTCGCTGGAGTTAATGGGGGTCTTCATGGTATAGTTAGAACTAATGCTGGGTCCTGGCATATGGGTAGGAATAGAAAAGGTGGAAGAGAGATGGAAGGGAATCCAGGGAGAGAAAATAGTCTGAACAAAGAGATGGAGATGAGGAGGACTGAGTATCTGGGGAACAATTTGGAGACTGGTGTAAGCTAGAGTGGAGGCAAATAATGGAAAAAACACTGTTTATTTTATTTTTTAATGTGAAATTTATTGTCAAATTGGTTTCCATACAACACCCAGTGCTCATCCCAACAGGTGCCCTCCTCAATGCCCATCACCCACCTTCCCCTCCCTCCCACCCCCCAAAAGAACACTGTTTAGACCAGCTGGTCAGGACCAGTTCTTTGTATTTTGGGGGAGAGAGTGTTTAAAAGTTTGAGATTGGGAAAGTTGACCTTCTTCTATGTCTATTGATCAGGCTGACAATTATAAATTAAGAATAAGGCATGACCGAGAAGGCCCTCCAAAGCTCTTACATCTTCCTGAATGGATATAACATTTTTGGTTTTCTCTCCCATCAAGGGACCTGCCCTGCAAGCCCCATCCCTATTTCACCCCCTAACTGGGACAAGGTATGAGTTTTCTGATTAAATAATGATAATCTACCTCTCATTGATATTGGGAGAAGTGCTGTCACCATAGCACTCCATCTTTTGCCATCTCTTAATCAAAGTTCACTCTAGAGAAGATTGATTACTTGACTATCCAATCTTTCTCTTTTCACAAATTGTCTCCTGTGTCAAGTGTTACACAGTGCCTCTCCACGTGGCTCCAAATCTCTGCTGTGTATGTATTGCTAATACTGTGCTTATACATAGGTGATATATGCCTATCATTTAATTACAATTTTCTTTCCTCCTAAACAAACCAAAAAGCTCGAGCAATAACAATAAAAACGAGTGTCTTATTTTCCTCTTTTTTAAACGTGTAAAATCATTTGTTATGCTATCTGATAGAGGTAGGGTAGCAAAAAGAGGTCATCAGGATGTGGCGTGCAAGGAGTGATTTCAGGAGAAGACATAGAGTTGTCTGGTTCATTTTATAGTCATTTTTTTTTTCTTCCAGAGAGTCCTGAATTTTTTATGTACATTTTCTGATGTGTGATTATGTGAGCATTTCTGTAGGTCTGAAAATGTACCCAAAACTTAAGTAATTGTTGGTTATTAGCTGAGACGCAAAAGCGACTATTGTTCTGTCCTGCTAATTAGGCAATTGGGTAAACAAAAATTTCCCCCCCGTACTATTGTCTGTTGTTGAACGCAAGTTACTGGCTTTTCAAGCTCATCCAGAATCATCACCATGGTTTTCCAGCTCATAATATTTACCTGATGCTGTAGACCAGGGGTCAGCAAACTGTGATCTGGGGGTCCAATCTGACCTGCCATCTATTTTTTGTAAGACCTGAAAACTAGGAATGAATTTTATGTTTTTAAATGGTTGGGGGAGAAAAAAAGAGAAAGGTGTGAAAATGATTTGAAATTCAAGTCTCAGTGTCTATAAGTAAGGTTGTATTGGAACACAGGCATGTTTGCACAGTATCTATGGTGGCTTTCACTTCACAACAGCAGAGCTGAGTAATTAATACAGAGACTGTATGTCCCGTAAACCTAAAATATTTATTGCTGAGCCCTTAGGAAAATGTTTTGAGCCTTACTGTCTTAGAAGTCTCTAATGAATCAAGTCCCATGGAATGTTGGAACTGAAACAGACTTTGGAAATCATGTTAATAAAAAGCAAAACAAAACAAAAACAACACTGATAGAGATAAGTTATTCCTTGGCCTAAAATCATACAGTCAGTGAACAGAGCTAGTACCAGAATCCTGGTTCCATTGGCCCAAGGTTTCTTTCATCCATGCTGAGTCTTTTCCCATGTAGAGCTTATCTTTCTTAGGATGGAATAGGTGTTGTATACTCTGGAGGCAAGGAGAATTCATCACATCTTTCCAAATTTTGATTTCATGTCTCATCTGGACAAATACAGTGCACTATGATCAATTTATGGATACTTGGACTTTCATTATTTCTGCCAATATGATGGTGTCTTCTCTTTTTCATTTTTTTCTCATTTCTCAAAAGATGTATTACCGTCATGAAAAACTTTCTCACTTCCATGCTCTTTTTCTCTTTTAAAAAATCTCTTTCTGCTTCAACAAAGGAATTCAGAGGTGGCTGAGTTTCTACCCCAGTCTAAGTTTCTTCAGGGAGATGAGGATGGTTAAGAAGCCGTAGGACACAGTTATTACTCTGAAGTATGTGGATGGACCGCATGTGTGGAAAGGGAAGGGGGGTGTCCACAGTCCCCCGGAATGGCAACAGTTAGTGTGGATGTGCATATGTAGGCTTTCCTGGGGGGAGTATCCATATCTTAAGATTTTTAAGAGCCCGTGACCCCAAGAAGAATTACATATCTATAGAAAGAGACATGTTTGGGGCAGAAAGCTACTCAGACGTGTGACAGGGGAGACTGATCTGGGTTCTAATGTCTGTGAGACCTCAGCTGATACAAGGGAAAAACTCTGTGCCCACTTACATCAGCCCACCCAAGTTTTTTTACCTTCTCTGGCGCTCATAGAGGTGATAAAAATTCATCAGATTCACATAACGATTGAACTCAGATGGTGATGAAATCCCAGTATCATTCTCTCCAAAGAATATTCTGATTAATAGAAACTGCAGAGGAACTAATTTTATGAAAATAGTAAATGGGATTGTTTTAGCTGAAGCAAGCCGGGAGAGCGGGTGCTGAAGCCGAGCGGAAGATGCCGACAGCCCCATTGTGTAGAGCTGACGGCTGCAATCTGGCCGTTTTATTTATTAAATGTCTTTCCGCTGTACATTATGAAACCTGGATTCTGGGAGAGGAGGGAGCAGACAGAATAAGACAATAGGATCAAAAGCAAACCTGGACAGCTTCCTTCAGCATCACTGTAGCCCTGTGTCTTGTGAAAGCCTCTGCTTCCCCTGGTTTAGAGAAGAAGGTGAGTTCCCTCTTTGGTGGGACTCAGAAATGGATGAGACGAGTAACAGGTTTTTGATTTTGAATTATTTGTCTGTTGTTACAGATCAA
Organism: Panthera uncia; assembly: GCF_023721935.1. Taxonomy (NCBI): domain Eukaryota; kingdom Metazoa; phylum Chordata; class Mammalia; order Carnivora; family Felidae; genus Panthera; species Panthera uncia. Next base: position 89,735,404 of record NC_064808.1, on the reverse strand, counting down.
GATGTCCCTCAGAAAATTCAACCTGTTGGCTCAGCAACTGAGAGCCAGGTATTTTGTCTACTTTCTAAAAGGACTGCTTTGCCCATACAAGGAAGAAGTTGTCCTGCTTTAACATTAAGAAATAACAAATTAGGAGTGCCAGGGTGGCTCAGTCGGTTAAGTATCTGACTTTGTCTCAGGTCATGATCTCGTGGTTCACAAGTTCGAGCCCCACGTCAGACCCTGTGCTGACAGCTTGGAGCCTGGAGCCTGCCTCGGATTATGTGTCTTCCTCCCTCTCTGCCCCTCATACTCTGTCTCTCTCTCTGAAAAATAAATAAAATACTTAAAAAAAAAAAAAAAGAAAGAAATACCAAATTAGGGGCGCCTAGGTGGCTCAGTCGGTTAAGTGTCTGACTTTAGCTCAGGTGATGATCTCGCAGTTCATGAGTTCGAGCCCTGTGTCAGGCTCTGTGCTGACAGCTCAAAGCCTGAAGCCTGCTTCAGATTCTGTCTCCCTCTCTCTCTGCTCCTCCCCTGCTTGTGCTTTCTCTCAAAATAAATAAACATTAAAAAAAAAAAAGAAGTACCAAATTAAATGTTTTAGTGTATTCAGCTGCCTAAAGATGGGGTCCGTTTGGCTTGTTTGACACTTGGGAAGGTTTTTCATGCTGGAGGAGTTCTAAGGTCTGTTTCTTAAGCTGAAGAACAGGAAGAGGCTGGTTGGCAGAGGGGCCGTTGAATTCGGATTATGCTAGTAATCATTTGAAAAGCTGGAGTTCTGGAAAATAGGGGAGTAGCTGGGCTAAAGGGCAAGAGGCTCTGTTTCCTGGTAGGGCAGTGCCTACCTATTGGCTCAAGGCAAGTGATCATATGTCATTAGTACGGATGCCTAAGGGTAGGGCCATTCATTCATGTGTTCATTCATCTGCAAATGTTTAGACTGAGTATTACCGGATGGCTTGCACTGTTGCAGCCTGAGGGGATAAAGAATGCACAAAAAAGTCCCTGCTCTCATGGCACTTACATTCTAATGGGAGAAGCCAGATAAGCAACAAATAAACATGTAAAATACCTGCTGGTTTCAAGTGCTATGAGGATGAAAAGGAGGATACAGGAATAAAGAATAATGAAGGGGTGTGTAGGTTGAGGGGTGTTATTTTACACAGGGTAGTAAAGGAAGACCTCTCTGCTGAGGTGATGTCCTAGCAGCGACCTGAAGGAAGTGAGAGAGTGAAGAGCCAATGCCCAAGCAGACAAAAGGCCCTGGGGGGTGGGGGGGGAGGTCTGCAGGAGGCCTTGTGGGGCCCGGGCTTTCCCCTGAGTGACATGGGAAGCATTTGGAGGATTTTTGAGCAGAGGGGCGACTTGATCTGACTTGCCAAAAAACAACAACAGGAGTATGCCAAATACTAGTCAGTACAATCTGTGGTCAGAATGAGGCCTGACTCCATCATACCAAGCCCTTAACCATCTTTTGGTGATTCCTCCCCAGAGTGTGGAGTGAGAAAGCTCATTCCATTTCTCCTCGTCTCTCGTGGGCGTGGATTTCTTTGTTCTTTGTAAACTGGCATCCTCTCCTGGAGAGTGCCAAGGGTGATGATAAGGTGGAGTTTAATGTCCCTTTGTTCTCCTACAGACTGAGAGGAGGCTACAGAGCATCGAACAGCAGGAAGAGCTGTTACCACTGTTGCCACTGGCCCTAGCCTCTGGGTTCACAGTCCAGCCATTCTCTCTGCGGAGCTGACGTAAAGCGACCAACCAGCAAGAGAAGGATTGATTCTGTGAGTTCTGATTTCCTCAACTCTTGTGAAGGAGGAGAAGCCGGCAGCCCGAGAGGCACATACCAGGCAGCTGCTGGGTGGATATATATGGCAAAACTCAGCTGGAGCCTGTACAGGAACATTTGGTGGGTGGGGGAAGGAAACCCACGATGCTTTATGGGCAAGTGTGAGAGTATTAGAAGAACCATGGGGTTTCTGGATTAGCAGATGTCTTGAGGCATTGTTACAGCCCATGACAGGCCTGAGCCCCATGCTTCCTTACAAGAGAGAAAGTTCACTGTGCCCAAGAAGCAGCTGAAAAATGCTCCGGTTGGGCTGACATCACTGAACCTCCAGTGAACACTCAGTCTGTTCCATCAGGGCATTTCAGAACAGGGTCAAGCTGAGGCTGCAGGCAGTGTAGTCACAAGTTCTTAGGCTCTGAGTGAGAGGAGATGGCCAGAATGGAGGGATTTTGAAATATGAACACAAATCTTATTTGAGCTCTCAGCTACTCAGATTGAAAGGCTTTTTATAGATTGGTGCTGGGTTCCGGGGTTGAAAGACCTACTACTTAGGAAGGACATCTAAGAGGTAAGTCAGGATTAGGAATATAGTTCTCTGAGAAGCCACACAAATACCTAGGTATGGCCCAGCTTGAAAGGGTAGTCTCATAAATATTCCACATTTTTTTGTTGTTGTTGGCAAGAACCCCTGTCCTTAAGGAGGAAGAGAAGCCTTGAGGATTTCAGCTCTGGGATTTTCTGCCCCAGAACCGTGTTTTGCTAACCTTTGGGGCACCATGCCAAACTATCCTCAACAGAAAATATTAACATGAGTTTGCTACACAAACTCAGAGGCCCTGAGGGCAGTAGATGTGATTTAAGTTAATCTAATAAATAAATGATGATAAATAGAATTGGTTCTTTGATTGCTTTGCCAAAATATTCCCCCAGTTGAGATAGGAGAGTCAGGGAGTATGTTAAGTGGGGGGACAAGGAGAAGAAAGAAAGGGAGTGACAAAGGGCAGGAGGCTTGAGGAATGAAGACAGTGAAGCCAGATTCCTTAAAGAAGAAGAAAGCACAATGTGTAATTATTTAGGTGGTCCACGGTTGAGAAAGATGGCCATTCCCAGAATTGGTCATTTCTCTAAACCCTCTGTTTCTGGCGATGATTGCCTATTTAGTAAACTCTACATTCTGCCTGACCCTTTGGTCATGTTTTGACCTAAGGAATAAAGGCCTGATGCAATTCACTTCCAAAACTGAACATCTGCCCTCCATCAGGCAGTGTTCTAGAAATGGGAGGTACGGAGATGAGACATAGTCTTTTTCTTCAAATTGTTCACATTCTGTTGTTTGAGACAAACAAGAAAAAATGCTCCGTGCAATAAAGGCTACATCAGAGGGAAATATGGGGCGCTTCCTAAGTATAGGGCAGTATATAGAGGAGTCAGGGAAGGTTGATACTTGAACTGGGTCTTTATGGATGACTGGAAATTAGCCGCAGAGGATAAGAAGGAGAGGGTTCTGGGCACAAAGAATGGCACATGCAAATATTTAGCAGTATGAGAGAGAATAGCAAATAGGTGACAGGTGAGGAGTTCAGAGTGTCCGTGGTATGGAATGGGCTGGGGCTGAAGGCATGGGAGGTGGGTAAAAGCAGAAGATGAAGGGGGGAGGTCACTGGGATCTGTGTCATGAAGGGCTTGTATGACATGGTGAGGAATTTAGACATCGTGCAGATTCTGATGAGCCACTGAGAGATTTCACAAGGGAAGGTATTTATATTTTGTATATATAAACCATCTCTTCTGTAAGTGTCATATAGATATTTACTTAGTTATCTGGCCTCCACTTGAATATGTTCAGGGTTGGAGAGCTGTCAACCTCCCAAGGCTGCCCCCATGATTGTTGGATGGCTGTAAATCTTACAAAGTTCTTTCTTACACTGAGCCAAACTCGGCCTCCTCATATTTCCTACTCACTGTGTCTAGCTTTGCCATTTGTAGCAACATATAAAAGGCCACTTCTAAAATATTTGAAGATACCAATGAAACCTTCCCTTAGTTTTTAGCTTCCCAAGTAAAGCACACACAGAGTTCTTCTGTTCTTGTTTCATTTCATTGTTTCTAGACTCCTTTACCTTCCTGGTCACAGTGATTTGGATGAACTGTGATTTGTTTGTTTGCTTTTAGGCTGGACTTGAACTGTGGTGTATTTAGAATCTGGTGCTAGAATTCCTCATAATGCATCACATAAGCTTGGAGTACAGTGGCACTCTTACTGCTTCTTTTGAGCTGGACACTCCACAACCATCAGGGACTCCAGTGTCCTTAGAATGTTACTGGTCACATCTCACTGTTTGCTTTTAAAGCTTATGATTAACTGAAGCTTCTAACTCTTCTGCACATTTATTACTGCCAAGTGAAATCTCTATCCTAAGTGCAATTTATTTTTGAAATCTAAATATAGAACTTTACATTGATTTCAATTTTATCTTGTTAGTTTTCTAGAGTACTAGATTCCAGCCTATTAGATTTATTGTTAAAGTCTTGATTCTTTCCCCTATGACATTAGTATCCTAGCACATTTGATAAACTTTTTTGTATATAATTTGGATTACTATTAAAAATGTCGTTTAGGGACACCTGGGTGGCACAGTCAGTTAAACGTCTGACTTCGGCTTGGGTCATGATCTCACAGTTCGGGAGTTTGAGCCCTGCATCGGGCTCTCTGCTGTCAGTACAGAGCCTGCTTCAGATCCTCTCTCTCCCTCTCTCTCTGCCCCTCTCCTACTCACATGTGCCTTCTCTCTCAAAAATAAATAAACATTAAAACAAATGTTGTCTAGGGGGTGCCTGGGTGGCTCAGTTGGTTAAGTGTCCAACTTGGGCTCAGGTCATGATCTCACTGCTTGTGGGTTTGAGCCCTGTGTGGGGCTCTGTGCTTACAGCTCAAAGCCTAGAGCCTGCTTTGGATTCTGTGTCTTCCTGTTTCTCTGCCCATCCCCCACTCGCACTTTGTCTCTGTCTCTTTCTTTCAAAAATAAATAAACATTAAAAAAATGTTGTCTAGGATAAAACTTGGCAGCATTGAAAAATCTCCTTCCTGTCTGGGTATATATTCAGACAGCTTCAGTTTTGCCTAAGGACACATTTTATTTTATTTTTTAAAAAATGTTTATTTGTTTTGAGGGGGGGGGGGAGAGAGAGAGAAGCATGGAGAGAGAGGGAGAGAGAGAATCCCAAGCAGGCTTGACGCTCAGCAAGGAACCAGCCACGGAGCTGGATCTCACAGTAGTGAGATCATGGCCGGAGCTGACATACTTAACCAACTGAGCCACCCAGGGCCCGCCCCCCGCCCCCCGACACATTTTACAACATTATGCATAATGATAACTTTGAAGATATATGTGTTTGGCATTTACTCCCATTCAAATCAACAAATGTTTATTGTTGACCCCCTAACCGCTAGGTTCTGTGTTAGGTGGTGAGGCCACAAAAATGATCAACATATTGTTCTTACCTTAAAGAGCTCACAGTTTAGCAGAGATGATAACCATATAAGCATCAGCTCCAAATTTAATATGTATATAATTTAAATATGTAATTTATGTTAGAGGTATATACATTTTTTCAATGTAAAATATAATAGATATCATATTCCACATTAGCAATATAAGCAGAGTTTACAGAGGACCTAGAGAAAGGAGAGATTAAGATAAGCCAACCATGGAGAAGTGAATGTCTTCGGAATGGTTCAGAAAGAGCAAACTCCTAATGGGGGTGGAACCCAGGTTCAGTGAAATGAGTGACAGGAAACAAGATGGCATATGAAGGGTCTCAAATACCATGAGTTTGGGCTTCATTCTGTAGCTAACTCAGAAGTCTTTCAGTAAGAGAATCAATAACATGATCTGATTTATCAATTCCATAACTCTACAGGGAAATGAGTTCATTTTGGCAAAATTTATTCTTAGTGAACCTGTGTGGGCTCTCATTACCTGATCGTTAAGCATCTATGTAATAAGCACTTCGATCTTTCTGTGTATGTTTTGCTCCTACTTCTTTGGCTTCTATGCGTTTCCTGACTGCTGCTTTGACCTTTGGCTTCTTGCCTTTTTTTCTCCTTAGGCATTTGTGTCCTGCATTTTGTTGGTCTATTTGTTCACCTGCAGCCTGCTCTGACCTTTACTGTTTAATGTGTCCTCTGGCTGTGGCTTCTGAGCCCCAGCAATTCTCTGACTCTTAGAGCTGGTGTTGCCTCCACTTTGGCTTGCTCACCTGCTTTCATTTCCCCAGGGGCTCCCATAACCTCTGCGTGTTTGGTTCCGTCTTGTTCTAACCCGGTCTCATCCTTTGCACTGCCATCTTTATCTCAGTTCTTCTATTCTAGCTCCCTGATCTGCAAGTTGTACCTGTTTGCTCACTGTGGTTTCAGTTCTGGTGATAAAATGTAATCTTTCCTTCCAAGGAGCTATATGGTGCCCTTGAAGAGACAGGACTAACATGCAAGAAATTGTATAAATTACAGTTGATTGACTGATTGGATGTATTCACCAAATGTGTGAGTTTGGAGAAAAGATTGAACCGGGAAATTCAAGAACCTTGAGAGGAATGGTCTTTTCCAGTCAACTTCGTTTTTTAGTGGATATTTGAGACACAAACCTTTCTTTGGAAGGAGGGGAAATGTAGGGCGGGACTTCCTCTGGACTTCCCCATGATTGGCTCCAAAGCTGCTTATCTTAGAGGAGCTACCTTTTCTGTGCCATCTAGCGGTGGTTGCTACCAGAAGCCTTAGGCGCTTCGAGGAGAGAGCAATTTAACGCCATTTCCAGCTTAAGCACCATATCTACGGGGCGTGAAATTAGTTCCAGCAAGCAGCAAATTTGCTGCTAATAAAAATATTTAGCGATTCACTTGTCTTTAAATCAGCAGCAGAATATTCTTTTACTTGCATCAATGCTTGTTTCTTCCAATTCTAATATTTGATAATCGAGCTAGTGTTGTTTAGCTAAAGCCATGATATAGCAAGTTCTTCAGGTCTGCAGAAATTTGGGTTTCCTGAGAAGGAATTTTTGTCTCTCTCTTTGGGTCAGAATAGGCCTGGGTGCTCTTTGGATCACAGAGATGGAACACTGTCACTGGGCTGGGGGTCTAGGAAATAAGTTTTCATTTTCTTCTGTCTGCCAATATTACCTCCCGAGTCATTGCATGTGGAGAATCTGGGGCACGAAGAGAGGATGTGATTTCCATCTTGTGTTTAGACACAGCTTTACTCTGTCTCGGTGCCAAACTCATTTTAATTTCTTTTCTGTCTCTTTTGCCTCCATCTACTTCAGAGTGAGGGTAATCTAAATAGTGAAGAGATATTGTAAGATATTAAAACTTCTTTTTCATTTATTCAACAAATATTGACAGGGCACCTACCATATACATTCATTGCTGTAGGTCTTTCTTTGGATGAGAAGTGTTCCAAGAAGCCTCCGTGATGGCTGGGTGAGAGGCTGACCTGGCTGGTGACTCCTCTTTTCCAGCTCACTGGGATAGTGGGTCTCCTAGACTCCTCTATTTTTCTTTTCCTTATGGAGCTCCTAGAAGAAGCAAAGGGCAGCAGACATTATATTTCTCCGCTCTTAGTTAACCTAAGGGTCTAAACAGATCACTTCAAAGTCCAAATCATTTCAAGAGTTCAGAGGTACCCTGGGAACTCTGCCTTCGGCCCCAGAGGAGCCCTGGCTGGATCATCTTTCTTTATGTCCTGGTAGAACACAGTTTTGATCATCCTGACGGGAAATCAAGATGCAGTCAGCTTCAGACATGGGCAACTGTATCCTTCTCAGAAATCAGGCAACATGAAGGGCTCATGAATGCAGGCCTCTTGGTTAAGAAAGGGACCAGGACAGGCCTGGTAACAGGGAGATAGAATCAAAGACAAAGTAAACCAGCTAGCTAACACAAACTTTGGTGTTAGAGCTACAGAGGGGGTGGATCAGAGAAAGGAGATGACATCAGGGAATGGCATTAGGCAGTGGCCAAGGGACTAACATGGAGACTTGGGAAGGGGAGAAGCCCTCTGTGTATAGCCGTCGGAGGTGCAGAGGTTTGGGGACCAAAGCCTCAGGGCTCTATCCTTGGCCTTTTCTCTCAGGTACCTGACTCTGATTAAGCTCCTTCTCCCTCTTGATGTTAGAAGAACAGATGGATTTTACTTCTTGTCCCAGGTCCTCTTACTACAGCATGAGAAGGCTGGGATAGTAACTCTTGTAAAGGGCTGAGAGATGCTTCCCAGAGGGATACTATGATGAAAATCTGGATTTCTGGAGAGCATGATACATTTAAGTTAGACAAAGCAAGACTTTTCTAATGGCAAGGGATATAAGATCAGACTAAGTGGAGGCTCTTGCCCTGAATGAGGTTTGTAACCCCCATCATGCTGTCATCTCAAAATCCCAAATATTTATTAGTCAGTGAGGGTCAACTGAAGGTCCTAGTATTTAAAATCTTTATGATTTTTTAAATATGTTTATTTTTTTATTTGGAGAGAGAGAGAGGTCATGAGTGGGGGGAGGGGGAGAGAGAGAAGGAGAGAGAATCCCAAGCAGGCTTTGCATTGTCAGCACAGAGCTCAATGCGGGGCTTGATCCCACAAACTATGAAATCATGACCTGAACTGAGATCAAGAGTCGGACCTGTAACCAACTAAGCCACCCAGGCACCCCTAAAACGGTCATGATTTTATCATAGCTGCAGAGTAAACAGGAGTCATCAAATGTGAATTATCTGGGAAATACACAAAATGACTAGAAAAACAAGCTCTATCTAATAAGTATTTAAGCAACAACCAGAATCATGAGCAGGGGGAAAAACCCTAAATGATTTAGTAATTCAAACTGAAATAAAAACATTCTCCAATGCCGGACCTGTCTTTCTCATATGTCAATATGTAATCAAGAAAGGCTTTCTGAGAGTGAGTGTACAAGGAAAACAGGTGACTCGGGGGATGCAGATTGAATGGGGTCAAGGGCAGCTAGGATGGGGCAGAGCATGAGACCCCTGGGGTTGGGGGGAGTAGAGAGGAGCCAGATAACAGAGACATGAGAAGAACCGGAGAGAAAGGAAGGAGCTGGAAGATGGATGGCCTAGAGTCTTCTGTGAGCCCCTTGACCTAGAGGAGGAGCTGACAGAGGCTGGGGAGAGGAATAATGAGGTCAGAGCAGGGATGCAGTCTTTCTCTGCTGGGTATCTTGGTCCCTGTGCCCCCTCTCGCTGCCCCCCACCTCGAGTCCTTCAGGTAAGCTGTTTGTGCCTCCACTTTCCACTGCAACAGCCTTCCCTCTGGAGGCTACCACAGGCCCACAGGCCGGAAGTCTCAAGCCTATAGCCCTCTTGCTGGCAGCAGCCAGACCTGGGTCAAAGGTCAAACTGGTTCTGAGGATGAATTAATGATGCTTGGAAGTGTCTAATTCCCATCTGTTTCTTGGGCATTTTTCATAACAGCGTTAGTCATAGGCCAGTCATTAGGTTTCCCTGAGTTCTTGAATTAAGGCACGTAGAAGGCAGAAACTTAGCAAGTTCTGATGAACTTTTGCCAAGTCCTGATGAACACAGACCTAGGAGGCTGATAATTCCAAACCTGGGCTGAGCAGAGCATATCATCAGGGATTAATAGTCATAAAGGCCTTTAGAGATAGAATGAATAATGCTCAGAGGCATTCAGTCACTCTGTAATCTCAGAAAGAGGGGTATAGCTAACATGTGGGTTCACAAAACAGACCGGCCGTTTGCAGAATTTCTAAGGGGTTAGGGGCTGATCTTATTCAAAGTAGTTATTTCAGAGGTCATATATCAAATACTTGACTTCTCTCGAAGGAAATCTTGACCGCCTTCCTGGCCCTTAGCATCTAGGATTTGGATTGTTCAACTCAAGACTGGGTCCTGCACATTAAGGGGCAGAGATATGTTTGGTGCAGAGCTGTTGAAAGAAACCCCTTTTCTAGAACACTCACATTTCAGAATTGGAAGGTCATTGGAAGGGTGTGAGATGAGAAACAGGGTTGATTTTAGAGGTCCCCGAAAGGCATGGCATCCTAATAAGAATAGATAGTTGTGTTAAAATGCCAGGGCTTAAATCCTTTCTCTACCTGTACTGGCCATGTGACTTTGGGTAAGTTACTCAAACCCTCTGTGTTTTTATTTCCTCATTTGGAAAACCAGAAAAAAGGTACCTACCTCAAAGATTTCTTTAAGGTAATAAATGCTACATATTTATACCTTTCACAATTGATTCATGACAAATGTGTTTGTAAAGCCCTTCAAAATGAGACAGTCTATTTATATGAGCGCTCTCTGCTTAATGTAAACTAGAAAACTTTAAAAAAAGCATCAATTGGATTTACTAAAATTTATGCTATTTAAGCTTGGGTTGGCCTGTGCAGCTGCTGAACCATCCTCCTACACATTTCTTGTTGACTTCTTTGTGAAATTCCCTCAGTAGTTGCTCTAAAGCGTGGTTTCTCAACCTTGGTACAATTAACATTTGGGGCAGCATCATTTTTGTTGTGGGCGGCTGGCCTGTGTATTGTAGGATGTTTAGCAGCGTCTTGACCTCCACAAAACGTAACTAGATGCCAGTAGCACCGTCTCCCCAACCATGACAGCAAAAAAAGGTCTCCAGTCTCATTGCCAAAGGTCTCCTGGGGGTGCAGGCGGGAGTGGGGGGCAAAATTACTCCGGGCGGAGAACCACTGTTCCAAAGCGTTTCCGTCTTCTTCCGGCTTGCAACCCCACCTGCTTTCATTCGGTGGTTCATGACTCCCATTTTCCTTAGAAAGAGATCACCCAACGTGGGGCTTTTCAGTGTTCCTTTCTTCCCTATCAAAATTCATGTGGATATTTTTCCATCCTTTTTTCTTTTCCTTTTAGCTTTTTCTTTCCTCTTTTCTTTTCTTTTAGCTTGGACTAGTCCTCTTTTTCACAGCTAATTGTTATGGTGACATCCTTTGTTAAAGTCCACCCAGGTACTCTGGCCCTCGCGTCCATCAGGCATTGGTCTTCTTCGTGTCTTTAGTAAATGCCACTGCCTACCCACCCCCCCACCCCCCATCTAGCTGCAAGTTTCCACGACTAATTTTTTCTTCAGACATCATCTTTAAGTACTTCATTATCCTCACAAAGCTACCAGCTTTTGTTTTGTTTTGTTTTTTCATTTATATCATCATGGTTCTCTGAAAAAAAAAGAAAAGAAAAACCAACAACAACTAATATTTGTGAAGCCCTTACTTTGTGCAAGACGCTGTCAGGTAGATTCTGTTCCCCCAGCCCCCACATCACTTTTCACCCCCTGCCCTCTGGCTCTTCCTTCTCCCCTCCAGGGCACTGATTCTCCTGACGATCACCTGATTGCTGGATCCAAGGGCCTTTTCTTGGTCTTTAGTTCTTTCCTTCTCTAAGTCCCTTAACACAGTTGACCATCCCTTGGTTAACTGTTTCCTCCCTTGGATTTAATTTCTCTGGGCTGAATGTCAGAGGCATTAATTTAAGTAGTTTCTAAGACCCCTGTTGGTGCCAGAATCTCACACATCTGAGATGCTCTAAGCTTCTGTTTGCTGAACAGCTGCAATCAGAACACCTCCACTGGGGCCCCTGGGTGGCTCAGTCGGTTAAGGGGTTAAGCGTCCGACTTGGGCTCAGGTCATGATCTCTCTGTTCATGGGTTCGAGCCCTGATCAGGCTTTGTGCTGACAGCTCAGAGCCTGGAGCCTGCTTCAGATTCTGTGTCTCCCTCTTTCTCGGTCCCCCTCCTGCTCATGGTCTGTCTCTCTCTCTCCCTCAAAAATAAATAAACATTAAAAAAAAATGCTGTGCCTCCAGAAGCCACAGAGGCATACCAAAAGATGTGCAGATGAAGGGACCCCACCCCCCAGAACATGGTAGAGGCCACCTTTATCTTTCTTCCAAGCAGCCAATTTCTCCCAAGCTTTTTTCCCAACCACCGCCATTATTGTAACCCAGGCTTAAAACTATGGAATGATTTTGTGTGTTTCTTATTTGTTTTAGGCTTCCCTTCCCCTTGCTCTCTGCATTTTCTGGGTCCTCAATCCAGCTTCCAAGTTTCACAAATCCATCCCCACCAGCCACTACTCTGACTCAGGGTCTTATGACCTTTCTCAAATTAAATTTCTCTTCTGGTATCTAGTCTGTATTTTCTGAACAGCATGGTGCTTCTAATGCTTAATTCCCGCCCCCCTCCCCAACTTTGCCATCATCATTGTCTTCTTCCTCTAGCAGATGGTAATTTAACTCTTTAACACATTCCACACACAAAAATACCCACTTCTGGGGCACCTAGGTGGCTCAGTCGGTTAAGCATCTGACTCTTGATTTCGGCTCAGGTCATGATCTCATGGTTTGTGAGATTGAGCCCCGCGTTGGGCTCTTCAGTGACATCGTGGAGCCTGCTTGGGATTCTCTCTCTCCCCCTCTCTCCCCACCCCTTCCCCGCTCATGCTCTGTCTCTCAAAATAATAAATAAACTTTAAAAAAAAGAGAAAGAAATGGAATCATACAGCATGTGGTCTTTTGTGAATGGCTTTTTTGCTCAGCAAAACATCGTCAAGATTCCTCCATGTTATAACATGTCTTAGTACCACATTTCTTTGTACTCCCAAATAGTATTCTGTTCTATGGATACACCACATTTTGTTTATCTGTTAAGAATTTGGGGCGCCTGGGTGGCTCAGTCCGTTAAGCGTCTGACTTCGGCTCAGGTCATGATCTCGCAGTTTGTGAGTTCAAGCCCACGTTGGGCTCTGTGCTGCCGGCTCAGAGCCTGGAGCCTGCTTCGGATTCTGTGTCTCCCCCTCTCTGTGCCCCTCCCCTGCTCATGCTCTGTCTCTGTCTCTCAATAATAAATAAACGTTAAAAAAATTTAAAAAAAATTTGATGGATACTTGGGTTGTTTACACTTTTTGGCTATTATGAATAATGCTTCCATGAATAGGATTTTGTTTTTGCCCCTTCTCTTTCTGCAATTTTGTAATGACAATCCTTGGTGCCACTTCTTCATTTGTCATGCTGGGCACCATAGACCCTGTCAGCCCAGGGAACTGTGAGCTCTAGTTCTGGGAAATGCTCTAATATTATTTCTTTGGTGATTCCTTCCTATCATTTCTCTCTCTTTTCTTCTTCTAGAGTTCCTACTAGATTGTGGACCTTCTAAATTGATCCTCAAATGTACTACTTACCTCTTTGCTTCTCTTTTCTCTTTTGTTTTCTGTTTTGTTCTATTTTCAGTGAGAATTTCCCAGCCCTCTTCCAGCTTTTCTGTTTAGTGTTTTATTGGGGATATTTTATTTCAATGTGAAAAAGCTCTTTCCCGCTCTCTGTTCTCTTTCTCAGCATCCTGATGTTTTTTATGAATACAGTGTCATCCCTTGATTCTCTTAAGTTTCAGTTATTCTAGTTTTGAAGTTGCCTTTTCTTTCTGCATTGTCTGTTTCCTTAAATTTATTCATTTTGATTGTTAGTTCTTTGTGTTAGAGATTTCACTCAAATTTTCAGTAATTATTGCCTGGCAGTAGTACTTAAAAATGATGCCCTAGGGGTGCCTGTGTGGCTTAGTCAGTTAAGCATCTGACTTCGGCTCAGGTCATGATCTCATGGTTTGTGAGTTCAAGCCCTGTGTCAGGCTCTGTGCTGACAGCTCGGAGCCTGGAGCCTGCTTCGGATTCTGTGTCTCCTTCTCTCTCTGTCCCTCCCCCTCCTCACTTTCTGTCTCTCTGTCTCTCTCTGAAAAAATGAATAAGCATAAAAAAATTTTTTTTTAATGATACCCTAAAGCTCAGGTACAGATTCTGTGTATGTGTGTGTTTGGGGGGGGGGGGCGGTTACTTAGTCTTGGTGACTAGTGGGCCTTCTTATGGCAGTCATTAGGCAGGGACTGGCCATTTATTTGGAATCCCCCAAATCTTAGTGTTGATTAGTTTTTTCTCTTGAGCTGGTAAGTTTCCCAAGAAACAAATTCTCTAGTCTTCTGCCTGAGGAGGTGAGTATAACCCTGGCTGCTGGCATTCCAGGAGCCGAGCCCGGGAAGGGGACCATAGGATCTCACCATTTAATGTGGAATCTTTCCCTCAACTCCTCTGCTTTCAGAATGTACCTCACTTCACCTTTTGCTGTGACTATTGCCCCTCCTGTGGACCTCCTCCAATCCAGTCTCTCCTGGGATGTCCTGTCGCCACTGGGGATTTGGGGGACTGGTGTTAGGCAGTCACCTGCCTGCCCATTTCCTTGGCCTTCATAGACACCTGGTGCTTCTGGCTCCAAGTCAGATTTTGTTGACATCTCCCCTCTGCTGTTGTTTCCTCTTCCATAGACTTTGTGGATTCATGTCCTTTTGATTCATGCACTGTCATTTTAGTTACATTTTATGAGGGGGTACAGATAAAAAGCAGGCCTATGTACCATGTTTAACCAGAATCCTAATTGCTTTTGATTGAGTGATTCTATCAGCCTCATGCTCATCTGTTTTAACTTTGTTTCTACTTTGACCCAATCTATACATTTCTGCCAAATTCATCTTCCTAAAGCATGGCTCTAATTATAGAACTGCTCAAAAATCCTTCACTGCTTCCTCATTTTACTGTAGAATCTTAATATTAGAAAAGACTCTGCAAGTCCCCTGCTCCCTGCTTGATGCACAAATCCTCTGTCAGAGCTTCTCCAGTGAAGAGATGCTTCGTCTTCACTGGGTCATCCACTCTATTATTGCACAGATCCATTTGTTAGAAAGTCCTTTCCTATCTATATAGAACTGAAATGCCACTCCAGAAACTTCCAGGTTTTGACCCAAATTCTGACCGGTGGATCCTCAAACTGAAAGCCAGATCTCTCTTCCACATGATAGCACTTTGTGTATTGAATTATTTTTATTTGTTTGTGTGTTTGTTTTGAGAGAGACAGAGATAAAACGAGTAGAGAGGGACAGAGAGAGAGGGAGAAAAAGAGAGAATTCCAAGCAGGCTCTGCACTGCCAGCACAGAGCCTGATGTGGGGCTTGAACCCATGAAGCGGTGAGATCATGACCTGAGTTGAAACCAAGAATGAGATGCTTAACCACCTGAGCCACCCAGGTGCCCCTGTATGATTGAATTATTGCCACCATGTGCCCCCAGATCTCCTTTTACTCTAGTTAAAAATCCCCGATTCTTAGGGCACCTGGGTGGCTCAGTCAGTTAAACATCTGACTTCAGCTCAGGTCATGATCTCAAGGTTCGTGAGTTTAAGCCCTGGATCGGGCTCTGTGCTGACAGCGGGGAGCCTAGAGTCTGCTTTGGGTTCTGTGTCTCCCCCTCTCTCTGCCCCTCCCTCACACTCTGTCTCTGTCTCTCTCTCAAGAATAAAAAAATATTAAAAAAAAATTTTTTTTAAATCCCTAACTCCTTGGACCATTTCTTATATGACACCACCTATTGAATAATGTCCCTAATTCTAAACTCGTGCAAAGGACCTTCTGTGATGTGACTCCAACCTCCTGTTGCAATGTCATCTCTTGTCTCCTGCTTTTGCCACACACGCCGGGTATACAACTTGCCTTTTCTCTTCTCACCTCCTGTTCTTTACCTGGGATACTCTCCTTCTTCCCATTTTGTTGAAATCATTTCCATCCAAAGATTAGGGCCAATACACTCCAAACTGTTAAAGGAGTTACTTTTGGGGGATGGAATGAGATGGGTCAAAGAAGAGTCATGATTTCTTACTTCATACAGTTTTTTTCAAAAGCAGAATGATTATTTATCATCTTTAAAAAATGTTATTCAGTGTATTGAATGCATTACATTATATTCAAATGCATTAAGTTCCTTAAAACTAATTTTAAAAGTATATGAACAAATTTTATCCATCAGTTTTAAGCTGTTTTAAAAGTTACGTGGTTTAGGAAAACTTTGATTCTTCCTTCTAATGTGACTTTTACCCTACTTTGAACCATCTGAGCATTTGGGGGTAACTTTTTTTTGCCCTTTCCATATTACCCTCTACTTCATAGATATTGGTCAGACAGTCACCCCTATGCAGACCAAGGACTGCATCTTACTCATTTTGGAAGTCCCTGCCTTCCAAACATATTTACATGCTGTGTAGTAGGAGCTCAGTATATTTTATGGAAAGGGTAGATTGGTGAATTCACATTATAATTTACTTATGCTCCTTCAAACATAGTTCCCTATTTTTCTTTGAATGGGAAGGGAGAAAACTCTGGGTACTTCAGGCTCCGGTCAGCCACGGAGTGGACTTCCTGAACATTCCACAGACTCTTCCCAGGGCACACACAATTGTATCAGTTTTGCTTTCTTTGTAGCCACATGAGGCTTCAGTGTCTGCCTGTGTGAAAGCTAACCCAGCTAATCCCTGTAGACTCTGAAAAGGGCAAAGGACTCTGGAGATGGGGGTGGGGGGGAGGCGGAAGGCAAGAGTGGGGGCGAGGGTTGTGGAGAGGAGATGGGCTGGGTCAAGTCCCAAGGAAGGGAACCCGTTTCTGTTACAGAAATATCAAGTAGGAGAGTCAGAGGAGGGGAGAGGCAGGCAAGATGGGAAGCAGAAGTCAGTGTGGCATTTGGCTCAGAGACAGACAAAGCTGCTCCCCCAGAGGTAAGTAACCCCCTCCCGCAAGTGCCATAAAGATCTCTTGCTCCATCTGGTGCTGGAGTGAATGGAAAGAATAGAATCTCTATCTCTGCGAAATCTTGGGCTGTTCTATGCCTGAGGTGGAAACACACTCTCTGTCTCTGTCTGCCTCTCTGTCTCTGTCTCTGTCTCTCACACCCACACCACCACACATATACTACACCCCTTTACTTCCACCTTCCTATGCTAAGTGTGATGTAACTATCTCTCCTAGAGCCTCACAGCCATGAGGGACTTGAGCCAAAGGGAATCCCTGGCTTCCTGATTCTTGAGGTTGCCCCTAGTTACAAGGGTTGGGGAAACAGAAGTCGTTGCCCATTTATCTCCCTTTTTCTGAGTCCGCTCCTTGCTCACCACTGGCCCACAGGCAGAAGATTAACTGGTGTTGAGTTACAGAGCACTGTGAGTAAAGGGAGGAGGCAGCTTGCCTACTATCCGCAGACAGTTGGTATGTTTTCAATTTTATGTTTTGCATTTTGGACTTTGGGTGCACAAAGTTGAGTGGATCGTGCTCCTCAGTTCACAGTATGCTACCATCACTAGTCCTATGAGACCTCGCTTAGGCTCACTGAATTCTTATTTTCCCCTTTCTTTCCCAGCTGCATTTCTCTTCCCTTTTCCTCAGTAACTGCTCCCACCCTTGATTATTTCATGTATTCCTTAGACAGAGCTCTCTGGAAGGAAGAAAGTTCCGAGATGGGCGCCTATGTGCAGGTCCATTCAGGAGGGCCCTCGGGAGACACAGACATAGGAGGTGAGGACTGCAGGGAGGGA
This sequence comes from Panthera uncia, assembly GCF_023721935.1. NCBI lineage: Eukaryota > Metazoa > Chordata > Mammalia > Carnivora > Felidae > Panthera > Panthera uncia. The sequence continues at coordinate 89,718,201 of NC_064808.1, read as the reverse complement.
CCGAAGGTGAAGTTGGTCCCCTCTGTGCAACTGAGGCCACAACTGAGATCCTGGAAACTATGCACCTGACGTGGCCCTTTAGAGTTTTCCCAAACAAGGCAGGAGGGACCAGGCCTTGTACATCCTTGCATCAGCCACCATTGAGCACTTCCCCTGGAAGGGGCATAGGCTTCAGCGAGGCAGTTCCCCTGATGGATGCAGCCTCGAGCCTCAGCACTAATACTCCTAGCAGTTGTGGAGGAGTAGGTGCACTGGCCCTGAAGAGGGGTATGGGTGGAGCACCTCAATATCCACTGTAGCATGTAACCTTCTAATTCACCTTCTATGAGTTTATCCGTCTGCATGGTCCTTGAAACATATGTGGTGTTGCTTTGTGTCTTTTAAAAACATACATAAGTTGTCTTGTGCTATAAATCTCTCCTCTCCCCAACCCCATGCACCTGTCAGCCTGCTTCTGGACCCACTCTTCTATTCCACTGGTCTGCCTCTCTCTTTCTGTGCCAGTACCACATTGTTCTGATAATGCTGGCTTTGTAGTATTTCTCAATTTCTAGTATTATGCGTTTCTTCTTTCTGCTGTTTTTAAAAAGCCATCTTACCATTAGTGGACCCTTGTTCTTCTTCGTAAATTTTAGAATGCTTGACAGATACTCTTCCACCCCTGTCTCCTGGCCAAATGTACTGAGATTTTGATTGGAACGGATTCAATTTACAGGTTAATTTAGGGACAACTGACGTTGTAGAGAGTTAACTCATCCTTTCCAGGGTATGATACGTTCCTGCATTTATTTGGATCTTCTTTTTATGTGTTTTAAAAGGTTTTAAATTTTTTCTCCAAGTCTTTTTTTTTTTTTTTAATGTTTATTTTTGAGAGAGAGCGAGAGACAAAGTGCAAGTGAGGGAGGAGCAGAGGGAGAGGGAGGCAGAATCCGAAGCAGGTTCCAATCTCTGAGCTGTCAGCACAGAGCCCGTTGAGGGGCTTGAACTCACGGACTGTGAGATCTTGACCTGAGCTGAAGTCAGCCACTTAACATACTGAGCCACCCAGGTGCCCCTGCTCAGTTCTTTTTTTATGCGGTTCACCTAGAGCCATGGGCCCCGCTGTTCTGGATTCAAATTTCTGTGAAACCTTGGTTTGTTGAAAACACCATGGTGCCCTTTGGCCTGCGCTTGCCACAGATGTAGTAAGTATTGGGTCTGCCCTTTCAAGCTTGAGTCCTTCATAAGGAGAGGCAATGAGTACATCTTCTTAAACCCTCTTATTGAATCCAGTGTGCACCGTGGTGAAATTAACTTCTTGCACGATATGATCAAGTGATCCTCATGGACAGAATTAATCATTTCTTGATTTTTGAGGAGGGTGGGGGGAATCTTTTAAAAAATGCCCAGATATTCCTCTTTGGGAAGGAGGTATGAAGAGGAAAATAAATACTGAAGAATTCAATTTTGCTCTCTGAAGGCCCCGTCTCTGACAAGTAGTTAATCTGTTTGTTGACACCATGAGAGGAGAATATCCAGCAGGGAGAAAATTAAAAAACACTCAGCACCAGTTGCTGCCCTGATGAAGCTGATCCAATTATTTAACAGGACACTGCTGGGTATGCTTCTTTTATTATTATTGTTTTAATTTTATTTTATTCTCGATTGCTGATCACACCATTGTAAAACTTTTTTGGATTAAAAGAAATCCTCCTTTGAGTCTATCCTTTTTCATTTGGCACTGATTTTTTTTTTCCTTCTGTGTTCATAACTGAGTTCAAAACCAGTGTAGGGTTGTTATTGATTTACACATTTATTTACTTTCTTCCTGGAATGCAGCATCTGAAAGGTTAAATGCTGAAAAGGACTTTAAAAAATATCAGTTGTGCTAGGAGATGTGTAGGTGAGAGCAGAAAAATAGTGTAGAATTGTGTACACTTTAAAGTACTTAGAAAAAGTGTTGATTGCAGGCTTCTTTTGTTGAAAGTGTCCCCCTTTTTTTTTCAACATGAAAGACCGGGGCAAGATGCCTGTGGAGGAAATTCTTTATCAGTTTAGACTTGGCTAGCCTCTGGGGTTCCAGTGGGTGCAGAAGAGAAATTCCCCACCACCTCCCACTCTGAGACTTGCTCATGTGTTGCCCTGATCCTGCTTCTATCTTAAAGTCATTGGTCGGGATAAGAGGATTTAGTCATTCTCTTCACTTAGCCCAGGGTCTCTGAAAATGAACATGCTTGTCACAACCCCATCCAAGACTGGAAGGTACTGGTCTGACTCTGGCCTTCTGGCATGTTTTAGTTCTAGGAGGACTTTGACCTCTTAGTTTGTGCCAGTCCCCATCCTCATTTACCTTGTGACATTCCCTTGTGGCCACCACTCCAACCCCTCTGGCCCTAGGGAGGGGTGGCAGATAGAACACAGGACAACCAGTCAACCTTGAATTTTGGATAAACAGTGAATGATTCTGGTATGAATTCTCCACTCTCTACCACACAGGCCCAGGGTGTGTGTGTCCCTCTCACTCCTTTTGCCCTTTGGGCTTCTAACCCATAGCAGCCTTGGATTCCTTACTTTTTTCAGTGTCCTGATCTCTAGGTGTAAAGCCGGGCTCTCCTCTGCTGAGGACAGCTGCGGACATTTCCTGGCCAAGGCAAGCATGCAAGTGGGGGTCCTGGCCAAGCACCACGTCCCCCAGTCCTATCACCACATCGTTCCGCACTGTGAGGAGCCTTGTGGTCAGTGTCTCCGCTCCCAAGATCTGCCCACACTCTCTGGGCAGGGGCATACCCCCCACTCCACCTCCATTCTCACCCAAACAGCCGTCCTTGCCTGCCTGGGTATGTGGACCGTGACCTGCAAGGGGGAGCAAGGCTCTTGCCCAACGGCTCTGGGGAGGGTGCACCTGGAGGAGTGCCAGTGTGAGCCTTTCTAATGCACAGGGTCAGGCAGAAGCCTGGCAGTGGGTCTCAGGGTGGCATTGGCCCTGTCACAGTTCCGGAGAACTTGTGTGGTCATCCTCTTGGCCTTGTGGCTCGTACTTGCTAGATTTCTTCATCCTTCCTCAGGAGGTTCTCTGAAGACCAAGGTGTCTGACTGGTTCTCCTTGCTTCCGCCTGCACCCCTGCCCCTCCTTGCCACCCTACCTCTGTCTCTGCTGCCTTCCGTTTCCTTTCCCTTGCACACACAAATCATCAGACTGCTTCTGGTTTGGGGGGTGGGAAGTCACCAAATTTCCTTTAACAGGATCTTGACAGCTCACTTTTAATTCAGTGCATTATTGGGGTGGGGGGTGGCAGGTAGGATGGAGAAGTGAGTGGGGCAGGTTTTGTTGTTTTGGAGAGAATTTAGCCAGTCTTTCCGCCCCCATCCCCCTCCATCCCCTGCTTTGGGCTGAATTCAGCTAGTTATTTTCCAATTCGGTTGTGTGTGTAGACACGCCCACAGCTTCTTTGATTCCCCTCCTTTCCTCCTAATAGACAAACTGCTGCCAAGCTTCCAGCTTCTCTCTCCATGGTGACCAAGCCCCTCATTTCCATTTCGGCTCAGCCTCTACCTCCCCTGCACCCCACCCCCTCCTCCATGGGAATCAGGCTGTTTCCTTTCTCTGGTTCTGCTCTGCTCCTCTTGTACTTCTTTTCCTTTCTGGGGATTCTCCCCTACGCAGAAGGAACAAATGTCAACATGTCCTTGGCTCCTTCCTTTTCTCCTTTATCTGCCCTCTTCCTTCTTTCTGCCCCTTTACTTGGGTGACTCCTAAACCTTTGCTTTTCTTAGCTCTTTAAACACATTCCTTTCATCACCCCCTCAAGTTCCCTTTCTTGCTTCAGCCTCTGGCTGAAGGATGTAGAGGTGCAGAGAAGGGAGGCAGAGGAAGGGGGGCTGGCCTCCCCTTCCTGTCTCAGGCTCTGCCTGGGCTCTGGGGTTTCTCTTGGGGTAAGGTGAGGCTGCACCCCCACCTCTCTGCCCATCTCCCATTGCCAGAGTGGCCCAGGCCCTCAGAGGTGTGCACAACAGTCCCTGGAATCTGCTGCTGCTTGAACCTTCTCCGATGCCCTGGCCGGTCCTTCTCTGCTGGCAGGCAGGTTTCGTGTGCAGGTGAGCAGGACCAAGTTAGGCAGCTGGCCACTACACCTCGTCTGCCTTTGGGGGCCCCACTCATCCCGTGGGCATAGGGCCCACTGACAGGTTTTAGGTACAAGGATAGAACAGATATAGGTCTCACTGAAGTTCCCTTCACAGACTCCCCCTGTCCCGAGGGCTTCCTACTCTTATCATTGATCACAACTGTCTAAGGACACCTGTCCCTTACACACTTTTTCTGGTCTCATCCTTTGCTGCATACAGGCGTTCTTACCCCGATTATCTTACTTGGCCCTCGTAATAATCGGGTGATTCTGATTTTGCAGACAGGGAAACCGAGTCTCAGAGAAATTAAACATATTACTCAACATTAGAACACTGGAACAAAGAAGTACCCCGTGAAGCTGAGACGAGAACCCAGCTTGTCACGCTCCTAGCTCGCTATGCCTTTTCTTCAGCAGTCTGTGAAAGGCAGCAGGGGAGAAGGCTGCACACTGCAGCATGAGTGAGGCAAAGGTGTTAATAGGAGGGGTGAGTAGCAGTTTTCTCCCCTCTGCCACATCCCCCCATGTCCAATTCACATTGTTATACAACGCCAGCTTAACCCCGTTCTTGTTAATGCTTCTTTATGGATGTTTTAGTTATGTCTGCCCCATATGTGCGTCTGATTTTTTTTTCCTGGACTCTGAACTTCTTGTGGGCACTTTGGGCTGCGTGACTCTCCCTGGGGAGGGGAGCAGCACAGGCTTCCTGCCTTAGGTCCTCAGCTTGTCTGACTTAGGGCCCAGCCAGGGGCATGGGAAAACAATACTGGCCCCGCCTAACTGGGGCAGGTAGCAACCCAACTTACTTCTTTCTCACTTTCCCATCTTCCTGTTCCACCCCAGCCAGGCTTCCCAGCCTGCTCGTTAGCCTCCGTGAGAAATTAAAGTCCCAATAATCAAATCAACCCTTGTAAATTCCCTAGAAGCAGCTCCAGAGCACCAAGGAGCCAGCAAAGCCCAGACCCAAATCCATGTCAAATTTCATAGATATAATTTAAGTAGGGATCAAAAACCACACTAACCTAGTAACTAAGGCTGCTCAAAATGCAGAGTTTATAGTCCATCTGCCTCTCTGCTTCAGGGAGTCTGTATTAAATTTATTGCAAAGTAAAACAAATAAACCCAGGCAAAGGCAGGATGGAAATCTGCATACTCGTCAGAGAATTAGCAGCCCTCTCGGGTTAGGAAGGCTGCTTCTCAATTTGCATCTCTAAGGAGTTGTGACTGGGCTGGGGGCTGGGAGGCTTGGGCAGCATCGGGGCTCGCGGCAGGCCTGCCCCCTGCTGGCAGATTGTTGAACTGCATCCCTGCGACCTCCGTGGTGGACGTTTGCAGGGCTCCTGGCGGCCAGCTGAAAAGAGAATCTGAAGCTGAAAGAAGTGCTGGGGAGGTGTGGCGTTGGAAGAGTGGGTAGCAGAGAGAGGAGAGGGAAGGACATTACGAGAAAGATATCCTTACTTTTAAATATAAGACTTGCGGGTGGGGATGGCTGTCAGTTAAGCATCCAACTCTTTTTTTAAAAATTTTTTTCAACGTTTTTATTTATTTTTGGGACAGAGAGAGACAGAGCATGAACGGGGGAGGGGCAGAGAGAGAGGGAGACACAGAATCGGAAACAGGCTCCAGGCTCCGAGCCATCAGCCCAGAGCCTGACGCGGGGCTCGAACTCACGGACCGCGAGATCGTGACCTGGCTGAAGTCGGACGCTTAACCGACTGCGCCACCCAGGCGCCCCTAAGCATCCAACTCTTGATTTCAGCTGAGGTCATGGTCTCCTTTTTGGGTTCCTGGGATTGAGCTTTGCATGGGTCTCTGTGCTGACATCACCAGCCTGCTTGAGATTCTCTCTCCCTCTCTCTCTACCCGTCCCCTGCGTGAGTGCCCTCTGTCTCTCTCCCTCTAAACAAACAAACAAACATTAAAAAAAAAAGCCTTGGGGATGGGGAAGCTGGGAACTTGAGAGTGCAAGGGTGATGGAGGTGGACATTTAGAGTTGTCTCTTCAGTAATACAAGCCTGAAATCATGGTGACTTTCTAGACTCCTCTCCATCTTCTTTTCCATTTGCCTTGCTCTCCACACAACCCATGAATCACAAAGCCCAGAAAATTGGGGTGGAGGTGGCTGGGGTTCTTGCAAGGTACTGTTGGCCCTTGACTGGTTGTTTGAACCCAGTCAAGCTGTGCCTCGGTTCCAGGGCAGGGGCTAGGGCTGGGCCACACTCGCAGGGCCGTGAGAGGAAATGCTCCCATAACGTTTGTTTTGCCTCACCCCAGGCCTGGCCCCACTTTGCCATCTGTGGATAAAGGGGTGGGGCCAGGTGGCCTCTAAGACTCCTTTCAGTGTGAACGTTCTCTAATTCTATGACTCTGTTCCAGGAATTTGGGGATCTGCTACATACATACTTTCCAGGGAAACTCCATGGAGCCCAGCTCCTCTCTTAGGATATTCCTATTATCCTTCATGGCTGGCTCAAAAGGGACCTTCTTCAAAGCGATGCCCTACCTGCCTGTTTTAGGCAGAGATAGGCTGTCCTCCTTTTAATGCTTTATAGATAGATGGGCATATATTGATATATATAATCACACTGTAATAATGTGTTGAATTTATTTATATATCAACTCCACCCCCTCGAATGTAAAGTCCTTCTTAGATGAATGTAAAGCTTCTTAGATGAGGGCAAGCGGAAGGCGCTGGTGAGGTTCATGGCCATTCTCAGTACCCACCTGCTCCTCTTTCCCACTTTCCCAGCCCAATGCCTGAAACAGAATAGGTTCCCAATAAGCATTTGTTAAATGGCTGGGAGAATGAGTGAACAAATGAATGAAGTGGCACAAAATGATGAAGGTTTGGTTGTATGGTTTACCCAGAAACCAGAGTGTTACTGCAACTTCCTACTTCTCTCCAGCTCTCTCTCTTCCTTCTTCTTCAACTACTCCATGCTAGTTCTATCTAGTCTACTTCCTGAGTCACTCCCCAAGCCAGCTGCTGCTTCTTCATTCCCTCAAGAGGTTAAGAGCATAGACTCTGGAATCAGAAGGACCCCCAGACTTCAACTGCCCTTGGGAACCTGACTGACCTCAGTTTCTCGGTCTTGTTTTTTTTTTTTTTTTTTTTTTTTTGCCCCAAAGACAATAGAGCCTAGTAGTCGTTAAAAGTATGGACACCAGAGCCAAACTGCCCTAGTTTTAATCTTGGCTTCTCCATTTAGCTGAGTGGCCCCAGGCAAGTGCCTTAATCTCTCTGTGCTCAGTTTCCTTATCCATAAACTGGAGTTAACAGAATCTACTTCATAGGGTTGTTGTGACGATTAAAAAAGCTAATATACATAAAGCCCTTAAAACAGGGCCTGGTGCGTGGTTGGCATTAGCTAACTCAATAAGTACTAGCAATTATTAACAAAAAGCAGAGGAATTTTGCAGAACTGAAGGCAAGCACCTGAAGAAGAGGCTGTCCCAGAAGATGCTTCAAAAGGCAAGGAGGAAGCTTGTGGATAAAGAAACGAAGCATTTCCACAAGGAACATAATGCAAACACACAGAGATTTCACTGGCTAGGGTGGCAAGAAAAGCTAACTATTACTCTGTGCCTGCAGAACCTGTGTTGGCATCTTTTCAGGATTGGATGTGTCAATGGCATGAGTCCAAAGTTGCAATAGGTATGGCAGCTCCTTGGCCTTTGAGATCTTTGGGGATGGGGCGCCTGGGTGACCTGGGTCCAACTCTTTTTTTTTTTTTTTAAGGTTTTAAAGTTTATTTATTTTGAGAGAGAGAGAGAGAGAGAGAGAGAGAGTGAGAGCAGGCAAGGGTAGAGAGAGAGGGAGAGAGAGAATCCCAAACAGTCTCTGCGCTGTCAGCACAAAGCCCAGTGTGGAGCTCGATTTCATGAACCACGAGATCATGACCTGAGCCGAAACCAAGAGTCGGATGCCCAGCTTACTGAGCCACTCAGGTGCCCCAAAGAGTCCTCCTCTTGATATCAGCTCAGGTCTTGATCTCAAGGTTGTGACTTCAAACCCTGCATTGGACTCTATGCTTGTGTGGAGCCTACTTTTTTTGGGGGGGGCGGGGGCAGCGATCTTCAGGGACATGTTTGTTTATGAAACCTCCCCCAATTGGCTCCCCTTACCTCCTCAGCCCCACTCTTGCTATACTCTTCCTCTGATACTTCAGGCTCCATCCACAAAGAAGTGTGTTTGGCTCCCCCAACTGAACTTACTCCTCTTACCTGCAGGTCTTCACACACGTGAGTGTCCTGTCCCAAGAACTGCCCTCCACCTCACGCCTTTCCCCTGCTGGTTCTCCTGACCTTTTCGGTGGCAGGTCCTCTGCAAAACCTTCCCTCGTCCCCTAGACTGGGCAAGGCACTCCAGTCTGTGCTCCCTTGGCATAGTACTGTGCCTTTCCCTTCTCCCCCAACATATTAGTCTGCTCCAGCTGCTGCAACAAAATACTACAGGCTTGGTGACTTAAACAGCAGAACTTCATTTTTTCACAGTTCTGGAGGCTGGCAAGTCTGAGATCAAGGTGTCAGAAGGGTTGGTTTCTGGTGCAGCATGCCTTCCTGGCTTGCAGTTGGCCATCTTCTCACAGCGCCCTACCATGGCATCCTCTCTGTGTGTGCATGGAGAGAGAGAGATTGCCGGTGTCTCTTCCTCTTCTCAGAAGGACACTAGTCCTGTCAGCCTGTAAACTTTAAGGGATGCAATTCAGTCCATAACATCAGTTCCATGAGGGCAGGACCTTCTCTACTGTTTATTTATATTTCTTAGCTTAGCCCTCACCCCATCTCCTTGTGATTCTCTGTAATGTCTATAGGACCCGTTCCTAGCAAGGACTCAATATATATTTGTTGAGTGAATGAGTGAAAGAATTTGTCAATTACTGGTAATGACAGTAGGAGCTTTAAGAAACAGATATTCAGATACGATCTAATGGAGGCCTCAGCAGGAAGATCCTTGGTGGTTAGTGGCAGAATGAGGACCAGAAATCAGAGACTCTCTACTCCCTTCTACTCTGAGTCCAGGACTCTTCACCTGGAAAAAGAACTGTCAAGGAGATGTGTAAAACTGGTGATCCTTTTTAAATCCTTGCCTGGAGTTGCAAAGAATCTGGTCTTTCACTGACAAGCAAAAATTTTCCTTCACCTTGTCTCTCCTGCCACATTGACAGGCTATCCTAATAATACATGAAGGCATTTGAAATGCCTTTCGTCCTTCCCCTCTGTCTGGTTAGGGGCCACAGAGGTCGGTCTGGGTTTGGCCAGCAACTTCCTTAGCACAGGTTTTGACTCGAAACCAACAACCCAGGGTGTGTGGCTCTTCGGATTCCTGCTTCTCTGCTAATGGATTTTGTTAACTGTTTGTCATTTGCTTATGCAAATCTACCTCTTTCTGCATTAAAATGAACCCAATTATAAAGTGAAATTTCACAATTAAACCACTTAGTGAAGGACATTAAGCGACCAGAAGGAATTGATTTGTAAAAATTTCAGCGATAATTACAAAATGTTTCTGAAATGTGACTAAGTTCTAGGTTTTTCTTTAAACAAACATATGTACGTGCACATTTTCATATGTATATACCGCACAGACACATGCACATATTTTCACACACCTGGTTTCCATCTTCTCACCATGGGACTTGTTCTTGCTCCTTCTCTGGGTCTAAATTTTCCCCAAATAGAGGAAATTCCACCAGCCATCAGATCATGTCTGCAAAGTTCTTGGAAACCTTCCAAAAGAAATGGCCATTGGGCTGAGGAAACAGGGGTGGGCAGGAAAATAGAAGAAGGTGTAATGGTTTTAATAAAGTCTCTTTGCCACCTTGGTGATTGATATATTTTGGCATTTGCTTCCCTGCTCTGATGTAATCAATAGCAGTTATAGACCGAGGAGCAGGAAAGGTTGAGGATGTGGGATGGGACAGTATTGATTGGTTTTTATAGGAAAGAGCCCTGCCTGCTGATTGCAGTGCTCTGGCTACTAGAAACTGGACCTTGCTGTATCAGGGCTCAGTTACCTTTCCTGACACTCATCCAGGCAAGGGGACATGCAGTCCAGAAACTTGGAAATGGATAAGGACAGATGATATACACCTGAAAAATTACCCTTTCTGGTATTTGAGGGAGCTAGTCACACTCACTTCCCTCACTGCACCCACGATCAGAGGGTGGGAGTCACAGTCTCCTAGGCTGGTGCAGGGACAGGTGGGAAGGGTCTTTAAGGGTGAGGGAGTCATGGTATGCTTATGGTTCCAGGCTACATCTATATCCAAGAATGATCCCGACTCATTTGGTAGCATGCTCCACCCCCAGGCAATATAATGCAGAGGGGACTTTAGAACAGACTCTGGAGCCTGATTGCCTGGGTTCAAAGCCTAGCCCCGCCAGTCAGTGTGTGACCTTGGGCAGGTTAATCAACCTTTCTGTACTTTTGATTCCCCCATCAGTAAAATGGAGATAGTAACAGTACCCGTTGCCTCTGGTTGCTATGATTGTTATGAGTTAATATATGTAAAGAACTCAGAACAGTCCTGGCATACAGTGAATGATATGTACATGTTGTTATTGTCTGGTGGTGGTGGGTACGTGGGCTGACATCTGTGGTTTATGGGTGGAAACTTAAGAGTACACATTTCTCTAATCAAACAGGATCATCACAATATTTGCTTTCTACTGTTGAGAACACAGGGCTTAGGACCCAGTAGCTGTTAAATAATTCTCTTAGTACATCAGCCCATGAGCTATATGATTTCTCAACCCTTTCTTAGATTTTTTTTTCCTAAAAACTTTTTTAAAAAAAGTATGACTAGGTCCAGATACAGAGCAATAGGGCTGCATTGGATTGGTAATGATAGCTTCAATAACCCAAGGAGTTCAGCCAAGACACATATTTATTCATTCCACAAACAACAAACTCTCACTATGTGTGAGATGGCTTCTACTTATGTGATGATTTCCATTTGTGAACCAGAACTCAGAGTGGGGACATTCAGATGTATAATCACCCCTCTGTAATGTCGTGATAAGTAGCTTTCGTGTAATGGATTCTCCTCTGTCTAGAACAATGTGCTCAAAACAGAAAATGGTTTGTTTTAAAGAAAACATTTACCACTTAACATGTTTGTTGAAAACACATTCATTTCAGAAGTGTAATTTTATTTTCTTTTATTGTCATCATCGAATTTTCGGTTTTTAGAAATTCATTTTAGCCTGCGATGTGACTTTGGGGCTTATTTTCTTCTCAATTGTAGAACTGGGTACCGTAATAGAAGTCGGCAGATTGGCAAGCAGGTCCTAAGGAAACCAGGTTGAGGTGTTCTATGACAGACTCCCAAAAGGTTAAAACTGAAAAGGATCCTAGAGGTCCTCTACTTCATCACCTTCATTTTATTTATTTTTTTAAGTTTATTTATTTATTTTGAGAGAGAGTGAGAGCAAGCATGAGCAGGGGAGGGGCAGAGAGAGAGGGGGAGAGAGAGAGAGAGAGAGAGAGAGAGAGAGAATCCCAAGCAGGCCCTGCACTGTCAGCGCAGAGCCCTATGTGGGGCTCGAACTAACACTAACAAACTGTGAGATCATGACCTGAGCTGAAACCAAGAGCTAGAAGCTTAACTGACTGAGCCACCCAGGTGCCCTCATCTCCTTCATTTTAAAGATGAGCCCAGAGAGGTGAAATGACTTTCAGAGTCTGACCTGAAACCCAAGTGTATCGGCTCCAAACTCAGTGCTGTTCCGCATACCATGAGCTTGTTGGTACCCTTCCAGCTCTACGTTAAGCCCTTTTCATTTTTTTAGGCCCTTTTCAAATCTCCTTCTGTTCTCAGGTTGTATATGAGGCTAAGTTATTATTTGACAATTCTGTTCAAGTCAACGAAGATGCCTTGAATACTACTTTGGTGCCAAACACTGTGTTAGGTGCAGGATATAAAAATAAGATGTGGGTCCCACCAAGCAGATTGTCGTAGATGGTATTATTATACCCAATTGTTTACTGCCTCTCCCTGTGACAGGATTATGCTTATCTGTGCCATTGACATCAGACTTCATCATGTGACTTGCTTTGGCCAATGGAAATTAAGCAGAAGTGATATGTCACTTTTGAGCAGAGGCTTTCGGGAACATTTTGTGGTCCCACACACATTTTCTCTTTTCTTTCTGCCAGGAGAATGGCATGTCCAGAATAAGACCCACATAAAGAGAAAACATGGAGTGGAGCCAGAGGCACAGCCAATATATAACATGATGAGAGATAAACCTTTGTGTGGTGAGTGACTGAGATTCTGTGGTTGTTTATCCTGCAGCATAACTAGCACAAGCTGATGACTAGAGAGAGGATCACAGAGTAGCTGGAGAGACAGCTTATTTCCAACTGAATCACACGGGGTTGGATGCTTTGCTGGATGGAGACACAGATGATTCAGAAGTAGGCTGAAAGAGGGAACAAGTAACTCTTCAGAGAGGAGGCATCAGGAAGGACTTTCTAGGAGAGGTAATAGCTGAGAAGAGTTTTAAAGGTTGAAGAGAAGTTCACCTTGTTAGGGGCTTGGGAGGTTTGTTTCTTCTAATCAGAGAGACCAGCATGTCCAGACATGAAATATGATATGTTTGAGAATTGCCTGTAATGTCCACAACTGTGGGTCAGGATCGGAGTTCTTAATCTTTGAAGCCTATTGACCACTGGCCACTGTGTCAGGTCTCCATATATCCAAGGGATATATGCAGACACTGACATAAAAATGCTTCATTTATTTTGGCCAGAACTTTGGCCCCAGATTATCATCTGTTGTTATATCATGAGAAGCTACTAAGCTGGACTGTATGTGAGCCATAGAGACTCTTTTTCAAAAATTTAATTTTCATTTTAATCAAAGAATATATATGCATAGTTTGGAAATCAGCAGTTGCCTTGCTTCAGCCTTTCACATTCCCATGTTCCATTCTCCAAGGCAGTCAACCTCAACTCTTACAGCTCGTTTGTCATTTGTATATATTGCCATGTTTTTAAATAATATGCTTATATTACTATTTCTTGATTTATTAATTTTAGAAATTATATATTTTATACATGTTTTTAAAAACATTTTTAATGTATATATATTTTTGAGAGAGAGAAACAGAGTGCAAGTGGGGTAGGGGCAGAGAAAGAGGGAAATACAGAATCTGAAGCAGGCTCCAGGCTCTGAACCATCAGCACAGAGCCCAAGGCAGGGCTTGAACCCATTAACCATAAGATCATGACATGAACTGAAGTCGGACGCTTAGCTGACTGAGCCACCCACACGCCCCTCGAAATTATATATTGACTCTCTGTCATGGTAGATGAGAACTTAGTTTCCCCCAATGCCATCCCTGCATGTCCCCTTCATTCTAACTCTCCCAACATAAACTTTTTTTTTGTTAAATTGATGTTTAGTGTTTATATACTAATGATTAGGCAAATATTATTTACTCCTGCATCAAGTAGTGCACTGTGATTATGTGTCCTCTTTTGTACAATTCTTTGTTTTTCCTGGAGTTAATAACTGCCTCCTTTTTTATTGATCTGATGTCCAAATGTGCTTATAATTATTTTTTTCTAATGGTTCAACAACTCTACTACATACCTGGTAATACTATGTTGCATACACTCAAGCTCATCTGTTCAATTTTTCCCCTTACAGTTTTCTCTCTAAGAACCTTTTGTTTCTCTGTTCCAATCTGGATTGGCTGATTTTAGAATTAGGATACTACATAACTATTATTCTGAGGCTTCCCTTTACCATCATTTTGAATATTTCCTTTACTGCCTTCTTGTGTTGGAGTCCCTATTTCCTGAATCTCTGTCTTCTTTATTACATTATCACCTAACTAAATTGCTAACTTCCATTCTCCAATAACTTCTCTCTTTTTTAAAGATTTTATTTTTAAGTAATCTCTACACCTAATGTGGGGCTGAAACTTACAGCCTTGAGATCAAGAGTCACATGCTCTACTGACTGAGCCAGCCTAGAGCCCCTCTCCAATAATTTCTTAAGAATGAGTACTTTAGACGTCATTGTCTTGGGGCTCCTGGGTGGCTCAGTTGGTTAAGCGTCTGACTTCAGCTCAGGTCATGATCTCGCAGTCTGTGAGTTCAAGCCCCGCGTTGGGATCTGTGCTGACAGCTCAGAGCCTGGAGCCTGCTTCAGATTCTGTGTCTCCCTCTCTCTCTGCCCCTCCCCTGCCCATGCTCTTCTCTCTCTGTCTCAAAAATAAATAAAAACATTTTAAAAAATTTAAAAAAAAAAAGTAATTGTCTTGAGTCATTGGCTATCTGGAAATATCTCTACACTACTCTGATGTGTGATTGATAATTTACTTGAGTACAGAATTCTAGATTTAAAAATATTTTCTTTCAGAATTTAGAAGGCGTTTCTCGGTTGTCTTTTAACATGTAATGCTACTTTTGAAGAAGTTTAATAGTCTTATTCTTGTTTCCTTTACCTGTTTCTTTTTCTCCTTAGAAGACTGTAGGAATTTTTACTTATCCCTCCTGATTTAAAATCAGAATAACTGGCTACCTAAGTTGAGTAGGCAGCATGTCAGTCTCATAAAATCACAATGATGATGGTGGTGGGCTTTGGTAGATATCTTTTTTTCATTCTTTGTGCTGGGATAATTAGATTAATGTATTTTATTTCTCTCCTATTATTTAAGTCTCTCTTTTTTGTTTCCCTCTTTGGAAGTATTCCTCAACTTTGTCTTCTAAATCTTATAAGTTTTTGAAAAAAACTTTAGTTATATTTTTAATTTCAGAGAGGCTTTTTTCATTTAATGTTTTTTCTTTTTTATTGTAATCCCCTATTGTTTTTTGGATGCAACCTTTCCTCTTATCTTCTTGAATTGGTGTTATTGCCCTTTTTGAATTTTTTTTTTATTCCTCCTTGCAAAATCTCTATCATGTCAGATCTTTTTTTCTGGTTATATCTGTCTCCTTTTATCAAGTTTGAATCTTTCTTTAAGTATCTTCTGATTCTTGACTATATTTAAGAAGGAGGCACTGAAAGTTGATTTTGGAAACTTATTATGTAAATGGTACAGTTTGTTAACTAGTGGACTTTACATAGGGTGATCAAGTGAAAAGTGAATCTTTTGGGGCACGTGGGTGATTCAGTCGGCTAAGCGTCCGGCTTCAGCTCAGGTCACAATCTCACAGTTCATGGGTTTGAGCCATTGGGCTCTGTGCTGATGGCTCAGAGCCTTGAGCCTGCTTCGGATTCTGTGTCCCCCTCTTTTTCTGCCCCTCGCCTACTTGCACTCTGTTTCTCTCTCTCAAAAATAAATAAGCATTAAAAAAAAAAAAGTAAGTAAGTCTTTTTATTGAGGGAACTTCAAATATCAGTAACTGGAGTTCTCTCTGTAGCTTTTCAGTTGTTCAAAGAATCTTCCAATCTATTGGTTAGTGGTGTGGGGAAGTTGCTAGCAAGGCCAGAGAAAGGGCTAAAGGTCACACAGTTTAGCATGCAGATCTCCCTTAATTCATTCACCCTCCACCATACTTGGTGTTCCCAACTCCAATATTGTTCTTACTCAGTTCCTCCAAAGAAAAGTCTCATTTGCTGGAGGGTAAAGAAATATAGCTTACTGGCTGTGTGGGGAGAGTGGAAACCCCTTTTATAAACAGAGCTCCTACCAATGCCTCCTGTCCATTTGGGTGTCTGGCCCCAGGACCATGGTGCTTAGAGCCTCTGAGGGCTGAACCTTTCAGGGCTCTGCAGAGTGAATCAGTTCCCACTGTAGGCCCTTGGCTTGTGACTTTACTCTTTCTGTGGATCCAATACCAATCTTCCCTCTTTGTTTTGTTTAAAAAACTAATTGTGGGGGCTCCTGGGTGGCTCAGTCATTAAGTAACCTTCTCTTGATCTCGGCCCAGGTCATGATCTCACAGGTCCTGAATTTGAGTCCCATATAAGGCTCTATGCTGACAGTGCAGAGCCTGCTTGGGATTCTCTCTGCCCCTCCACCATCTCAAAATAAATAAATAAACTTTAAAAAAAGAAAACAAAAGCTAAAACTAAAACTAAAACTAATTGTGAAACTCTTTAGCCCACTGTTTTTTTTTCTCTGTCATTCTTGTCCTTGGTTGATGCCTTTGTCATTTCTAGAAGTTGAATGGTGACTTCTGTGGGGTGATAGCCACTAAGCTATAGAAGAATATGGGTGGGTGACTGGGTGTCATTTTGGGTCTCACAGCTCCCTGGGCTCTCCTCAGTTTCCCTTGTAGGCTCCTCAGCTTTGTGTTGTCCCTTAAATATTGGTGTTCCTCAGGCTTCTGCCCCACAAAAACCCATTCTGTTAGCATAAGCTGAAGATTAGGGGCAGGTCCAAGGTCAGTTCTGTGGCCCCCTTTCTCTGAGCCCACATCCTAGTTTTGGCTCCTGAACTAGAGAGGAGGAAGCAGGGAAGACAGAGAAGGCAGGGCCAGCCTCTGCCAACTGCTCGAGAACCCTGGGCCTCACCTCATCTCAATGCCTGTCTGGCCTTCAGATGGTTTCCCTGACCCCAAACAGACTCCTAGTCTGGCCCAATTATACCAGCCTCGTGGGAAGGCAGAGATGTAGAGAACACCCCCTTTTCCTGGTCCACTTCTGTCACTCATTCCAAAATGAATCAGGCACCATTCTAGAAGTTGGAATTATACTTATGAGTAAAGCAGACTGGATCCTACCTGGATCTTATAATCTAGTCCCAGGAAAGATAACAACAATAACGGCAAAAGAAACATACCGCACTGCATAGTACAGATGTCCTGTTGGGTCACTGCTGAGCTCTTGTTCCTTAGGCCTAGAACTGGAGGGGTAGAGGAGGTCATGGATGCAGCAGGGAACTTTTGAATAGATGGCTAATACACATGATGCTATTTCGTGCCTCCATGTCATTTTACACATGTGTTTTCCACCTACATTGACTTTCATCTCTTGTCATTTTGGTCAATTCTACTTGTTCTACTTGTTATTCTATTTGTTCAGTAATCCCTTCCTCTGCAAAGTCTTCCTGACCCACCCACCCCACATTAGCTACACACTCCTCTCTACCCCTCCCTCCCTTGTATAATCAACAGCTTCCTGAGTTGGATACTGCTTCCGGAGCTAAAGGCACAAGATGAGTGAAACTCTGGGCAGTGTGTGGGAACATGCCAACTTGGGTTGAGTGCTGGCTTTCCCACATACTATCTTTGGCCTTGAGCAAGTGAATTAACCTTTCTAAGCCTCAATCTTCCTATCTGTAAAATGAGGATAATAAGATATGCCATGAAGTGTTATGGTGGATATAAAATGACTATAAAGTGCCTATTGGGAGCCTATAATTAGCACTTAAATATTGGTTCCTTCCCTTTCTCCTTTCAAGGAGCTTCCAGTCTAATGAGAGAATGACAGGCAAATCAGTAAGTGCAGCGATTTGTCATAGGTGCTGTGATAATGGACACTGAATTACATGCCACTGATTTATGAGACTGCCTCTCTGTCTCTCCCACTAGACTAGGAGCTCCTTGAGAGCAGGGCCACGTGATTCTGTGCCCCCTGCTACCCAGCTCGGTGTCTGATACGCAGTAGCTGCTCCATTCAAGTTTCGGTAAATGAAATGGGAATGACTCCTCCCTCTATCTGATCCTGGTTTGATGCTGGTTAGAGCAATGCCCAGCATTGCCTTTTTTTTTTAACCCCCCCTTCACCCCCCCACGCTGCTGTTCCTAGCTCAAAGAAGGGAAAATTATAGTTTCTCAGCCATCTGGGGTGAAAAATCTATCTTCACTAGAGACTAATTTTTCCAAACGTCATCAGAGTGTGGGACACGAGCATACCCCACCCCTCTTGGGTAGTGGAATGAGTGAACACCGAAACGAGGACTCATCCAGTGCCCTCCTGTGGGACCAGCCTCTCTCAGGCCCCTTCTCTCTGAGCATGCAGACAGGCAGACCTCCACCAGCTTATCCATCCTCTTCAAATGAGTCTGTCTCCCAAGAACCAAACATTTTCTCTCCCTGGCCCTGACTTGAAATGAAACGACTTAGCCCACAGACAGTTTTATGGTCCCTCGCTTTCCATTCCTCTTGCTGAGCCCTCACGCTGGTTAGAGCCCAGCCCAGGCTCTGATTTATACAGCTCTCCCAGGCCCCTGTTGGATTCGGAGTCTGGAACAATAAGACAAGGCTATCCATCACCCCTCTGCTCAGATCTCCCTGGACTCATTGGGAAGGAAGGAGGGGTGGGTGGCAGTGAAGACAGCCTTAGGGGTCCTGCCCAGAGAGCATTTGTCACGTTGATCGAAAGTGCAGGGCGGGAGTGGGGCGGGGGAGTGGAGGCTTTTTATCTCGCCCAAGCCTACACTGTAGACAACAGGGATAAAGTAGAGCAGGGACAGGGGTGAGAACACACATGGGGGAGGAATGTAATGGAATTTGGCTCAGAAGTCTGATGGGGACCACGGATGCCACCCCCACCTGCTCCAACTCCTGAGCGCAGTAACCACTGGTCCAGCTATGTTTGGTCACCACCAGGTTCTCCTCTCTGTGCCACGTTGTGCCCCAGCACCTGGCACAGTGCCTAGCGTGTAGTAGGCATGCAGAAAAGATATGTTTGCTGACCGACTAAGCTTTCCTCTCCTCCTTACTCACTTACCAGATCTCAGGGTCAAAGGCTATTCAAAGAAATCTTTACACACGTATGCATGCTGTCTCTGTGGTTCTGTGATGTGTGGATGTGCATGCTGCATGAACATCTGTATGTGTATGCTGCACACATGTTCACATGAGTCCGTGTATGAGTAAGAACTTTCTGAGAGTCAGGGTTCTGAAATTCTAGAGTGGGTGACCCAAAGGAAACTGTGGCTTTGGCTTCTGTGAAACATTTAATTATTATTATTTTTTTTTTGATATAATTTATTGTCAAATTGGTTTTCATACAACACCCGGTGCTCATCCTAATAAGTGCTCTTACGCCTGGGACTGGAAGAGGTGCCACTCCGTCAGGAAGGAAGGGAATGAATGGGTTGGGTAACCTCCCTAAAGGCTTTCTGGGCTTTCTGATCCCTGGTCAGCCAAAGAAGAAAGGGAGCTATTACATAGTTATCATCCGTAAACAACTTGAAATAGTTCTTGCTCCCAGGAACCCTACCCTTTGGACTTGGGGATCACTTCCTAGGAAACAAATTGTGATGGGGTTAGGAGCCAGAGGTTTGAGGATGGTGACTCCCTCTGCCGCTATCTATGCAGAGGGAAGGCTACAAAGCATTGTATGTGCCACTTAGGGCAGTGTGCAAAGATCCTAGGGAGAGCATTTTGGTTATCAGCAAATTAGAGGCTTTGTTCAGAGCCAGGAAAAGAAAATCCGACGACTAAATCTAGGAGCTGATGAAAAGAGAATTCAAGGGCTATGGTGCTGTGGCACTGTGGCACGCCGTTGTGGCTTTGTAGTGTCGCCATTGTGGCTTTGTAGTGTCTTTTGATTTTAGTGCTACTAAAGCAATAACATGTAATGGCCTGAGCATTGCTGCCTCCCAGTGCCTGGGAAGTTAGATGACCTGAGGAGAAGCCAAGGGTGGCTAATGAGTCATTAAGAGTCTTTATCAAATTAGGATTATAATCCATCTCAACATGCAGAGGAAAATGTTTCAAATTATCTACTTTCTTAATTGCAACTCAAAGATTTGGCAGGAAATTATCATGAGAGATAATGTCTGGAAATTGACGGATTGTGCTGATGTGTATCTAAGCTTCCATAACTGTAATAGCTGGAGAATTCATCCACACATACTTACACTGATACTTGTACTCATAAATACTTCTGCTGTACATATTGGTTCAGACAGACAGGCACACACACACACACACACACACACACTCACACACACACACCATTATGTCTGTGTGCAGTGGATCAAGCCATCAGCATTCACACAGGCTGAGGTTCCTACCGAATGCTTGGAGATATAAGAAAATCATTTAATCCTTGCCTTTGAGAAGTTCAGAATCGTGTTGGGGAGCTAATGTATACATATTTGAAATTTAAGAACATGTACAAAGCAGCATTCAGGTGTATGCTACAATAGTGGAAATGTGAGCCCACAAATCCAGAAGGATGTAGGACATGAGTGTCTAAATTAAGTAGAGTTTCTGGAATGGTTGAGTTTTGACTTGAGTGTTGACATTCCCAACTGTGCATTACGAGAGCAGCCAATGGGGATCCAGGCAGAAGCCATGCTGAGTCTGTCAAGAGCACCTGTGGCCAAGAAGTGACACAGCATGTTTGCAAAGTCTCCAGGGAAGGGTGGGGCTGGATGACAAACCCTGGTTTGGTTAGACAATGCAAGTGGACTCTTCACTTGCCCCATTAAGTCAGGAAAGATTTGAGGTTGACCTATCCTTCCCCTCCTGCCCGGTCTCAGTTTCTCTGCCTATAGAACAGTGTGATCTGAAGACAGAGTTAGGCTTTCCTACATCTCCCTTGGTTGCTGAAAACCTGAGATCTCTGAGTTCAGGGATTGTGCTTTACTCCTCTTTATAGCCCGAGGACCTAGCATGGGCCTGGCCAGCCTAGATGCTGGATGGGAGTCCACCTCCTGGTACATTTCTTAAAGGCTGTCAGTGTATGCACAGTGAATGAGTGAACCCGTGAATGAATGAGTGAATGAGAGCCTGAACGGTGATGCTTATGAGGAAGCAGTGCGGCATAGTGGTTCCAGGTATGGGTTGTGGAGGCAGCCTGCCTGAGTCTACACACTTGTCACTTGGTGACAAGTTACTCCCTTTATCTAAGCCCCATGGGGATGCCATGGGAATGTGATTAGGCAGTGCATGTTGAGCACTTAGCTTAGAGTGTGGCACTGAGCAAATCATCAATATATATTAGCTATTATTATTGTTGGTGCTTTGTTTTATCCTTCCTTGCTAAGCGAACCATGCTTCCCGTGCTGGGTAAGTTGGGTATCTTGTTCCTTCATTTGATCACTCTTTTTCACTGCCCTCCGTGGAACTGCCCTGTGTCCTTCTGCTTATACACTGGACCATCTCCTCCCTGTCTCCAGGGATGAACCCAACCAGCATTTGTTGCCTCTGATGCTGCGTCCAATCTCTAAGCTTCCCTGAGCTGAGGATTTTGCATGGCCAAGTTCCCAACTCTATTCTGGCAGCTGGACCTACAGCAGCCAGAATAGAGTTGGGAACTTGGCCATGCAAAATCCTCAGCTCAGGGAAGCTTAGAGATTGGACGCAGCATCAGAGGCAACAAATGCTGGTTGGGTTCATCCCTGGAGACAGGGAGGAGATGGTCCAGTGTATAAGCAGAAGGACACAGGGCAGTTCCACGAGAGGAGGTGATGGTGAAGTGGTAAGAATGCAAATAGAGCCAAGGGAGAGCCATCGTCATAGCAGGGGCAACAGGTGTGAAGGTGATGAGGTAGCTGAAGGAGATGGGGATGAGGGGTCAGTACAGGTCTTCAAGGGGCAGTCTTTGTTTTGGAGAGAGTAGACATTTCAAGACTGCATGTAACTCTGTGGGTGGAGGAGGGGTGGTCCTAGCAACTTCAAGGGTCTGAGGGAGGAGCCACTGAATGTCCTGTTGGCCTTCCCCCACTCCAGCCCCCCTCAGCTGGTCCTGTGTGGTGAGATGCAGAGTAGATTGGAGAGCCGGTGAGCCAGATGATACATGATAAATGGTAAAGGTTTCAGCATCCAAACATAGTTTATACCAAGACAAAAACGAAGCCCAGAGGAGAGACTTCAATAACAATAGAATACAAGTCACAGAGTAATTTAAAAATTTTTGGCAGTCCCATTAAAATGGTAAAAGAAACAGGTGAAAATATCTTTAATAGCCTATTTTAATTTAATTCGATAAATCCAAACTAATATCGATTCAATACATATAAAATGATTATTAATGAAATATTTTACATTTTTCATACGAAGTCTTCTAAATCCATGATTATACTTGTGGCACATCTCAATTTGGACCATTTGGACCATCGGAACATTCCAAGTACTCAGAAGCTACTTGTGGCTAGTGGCCACTGTGGGGGGGACAGCAAAGGTTTATACCTTCCTTTCTCAAAGTTTTGTGGCCAAACTCTTGGGATGCCATTTCCCACAAGTGGCTCTTTTTGGAACTCATAGCATTTTACAATCTAAATATTCTCTTTCTCAGTTCTGTCAGACTGGCTGTGATACTGCCCATCCCTTGCTAGAAACTGGAAAGAGCTGCAGAATCACTTACAACTCTTCTCTTTCCTTTCCTGCTTCCCACGGAGCCTCTCATCTGGAGTTAGGGCTGGGTAGCTTGAGACAGAGGGACAGAGGCAGAGACAGACAGACACACAAGGAGAAAGAGTTGGGGGGGGCAGTGCCTGAAGAAACTTCCCATATGTACATCACTACCATAAGAAAGGTGGGGTTTTTGGAACGGCTTTAGGGACTATATTGCTCCTATATTAGAGAAGCCAGTTAGAGACATGACCCAATTAATTGCCTATTGTGTGCCCAGAGGACAGGTTGCATCCCTCATGCTCCAGAGGGTGGGAGTGAAATGGGGGAGTGGAGAGGCTTTTCCAGGGTCAGAAAAGTGAATCAGATATGGGCAAGGAGCCTAGACATCCCAACTTCCACCTCACAGCAGAATGCAGGAGCCCCACCTTTTGGGAGACATATAGTGTCTGCATTTGCACATTGTACAGGTCCCCCAGCCCATCTCTAAGGGGTGTGCCCCCATGCATTTAATCAGGAGCAGAATCTTCTTGGCTTGGCCCTAGCCCCCCCGCCCCCAGTACCCCAGTCCCACCTGGTTCCAGGGTCAGGAAGGAGGCCTTACGAGAAGAGTAAGCACCCCTTCCTCCCTTTCTTTGCTCCCATTATCTGTGTTTACAGCCCTCGGAGCCTGTCACAGTATTCTCAGTAAACAATATCTGCCTTCCTCAGGCCAATTAAATAAGCACTATAATAAAGGCACAGGCAAGTGCAGTGGAGGCCCTGGGTAAGGGCTATTAAATCTAATGGCTCCATTTGTTAGAGAGCCTCCCATGTGCCGGGGACTGTGCTGAGCTCTGCCTTCATTATTTTATCTAATCTCCACGGGCTCATGAGCTGGATACTGTTATCATCCTCATTTCACAAAGGCAGAAGCTGAGACTCGGACAATGTCCGTGACTTCCCAGATACGTGGCTTTTTCGTGATAGGGTGAAGATTCAAGCCAGGGCCATGTGGACTCCAAAGCTGCTGTTCTTTCCTGGGGGAGCCAAGGAAGTTTTGAAAAGAGGTGGTATTTCAGCTAACTCTCAACATCAGGTGGGATTTTGGTGGGTAGGGAAAGGGGGAAGTAAAATTCAAGGCTGAGGGGAGAGTGTGAGCAGGTGCAGGGAGGGCCAAGAGGGCACTGGCTGTCTCGCCATCCATGAGCCCCAGGGCTGGCCAAAATGGAAGTGCCCAAACCTCTCAATTGCAGTGGGTTTTTTCTTTTTAATTAATAAGCTTTAGAGCAGTTTTTGGTTCACAGCAAAATTGAGCAGAGTACAGGATTTCTCACATACTCCCTGTCCCCCCCCCAACCCCACCCACCATGTACAGCCTCCCCCATTAGCAACATCCCCCACCTGTATGGAATATTTGTTATAATTGATAAACCTGTATTGACACATCACTACCCATAGTTCATGTGGGTTCACTCTTGGAGCTGTACATCCTGTGGATTTGGACAAATGTATGACATGTATCCACCATTATAGTATCATATAGAGTACTTGACTGAGCTAAAAATCCTCTGTGCTCTGCCTGTTTATCCCCACCTCCACCCCCAACCAACCCTGGCAACCACTGATCCTTTACGATCCCCATAGTTTTGCCTTTTATGGAATGCCACATAGCTGGAATCCTATATTATGTGGCCTTTTCAGATCGGCTTCTTTCACTGAGTGATACGCCTTTAAAGTTCCACCATGTCTTCTCACGGCTTGATAGCTTATTTCCTTTATAGTGCTGAATAATATTCTATTGTCTGGACGTACCACAGTTTATTTATCCATTCACCTACTGACGGACATCTTGGTTGTTTCCAAGATTTGGTAATTATGAATGAAGATGCTGTAAACATCTGTGTGCAGGTTTTTGTGTGGACGTAAGTTTTAAATTCATTTGAGTAAATACTAAGTGTCATTGCTGGATCATATGATAAGAGTACGTTAAGTTTGGTAAGAAACTTACAGCATGTTCCAAAGTAGCTATATTGTCCTGTATTCCCACCTGCAGTGAAGGAGGGTTCCTGCTGCTCTACATCCTTGCCAACATTTGGTGTTGTCAGCGTTTTGGATTTTGGCCATTCTAATAGGTGTTAATGATACCTTATTGTTTTAATTTACGATTCCCTAATGACAAATGATGTTGAGCCTCTTTTCATATGCTTACTTGCCATCTGTATATCTGTGCATCTGTTGTCTGTTCAGATCTTTTGCCCGTTTTTCATCTGGGTTGTTTGTTCACTTAATGTTGAATTTTAAGAGTTCTTTATATTTTGGGGGTAACAGGCCTTTATCAGATGTGTCTCTTCCAAATATTTTCTCCCATTCTGTGGCTTGTCTTTTCATTCTCTTCATGCAGCAGCTTTTAAAATATAGATTCCTAGGCCCTTATCCAGATCAACTGGTTCCAGGATTGGAAACCAGGAACCCAGAACTATAGAGAAGTTCCACAAAGATTCTTATGCAGGAAGTCCACGGGCCAGCACTGAGAACCATTGAAGGTGGTGATGGGGAGATGTAGGCAGGAATACAGGAGATTAGCCTGAAAAGTAGATCACAGCCAGATGAGGAGGTGGAACTTGAGTGCCATGCTAAGGAATGTGGCATTCAAGTCTCTACTTTTAATTATAAGGTCCAACAAACATTTTAGGCTAAATATTAGAGGCAGTGGTTTCTTGAGGGGAAACCAGGGTATGATCCAACCTTTGTTTTAGGAAGAACACCCTGGTGATAGTATATAGGAAGTGCTAGGGATGTTGGTGACATTAGGCCAATTAGGAAATCATCAAAATATTTGTATTCCAGGTGACTGGAATTCGCATTCCGGGTGATAAGGCCCTCAAGTGGGATGGGGAAACAATGGAGAAAGAAGTTCCATTCAAGTCAACTCAGCAAGTAGTTCTTTAATATGTTTTGTGGACTAAGCACCGTACCAAGGTTCTAAGGATTCTAAGATG
Source organism: Panthera uncia (assembly GCF_023721935.1). Taxonomy (NCBI): domain Eukaryota; kingdom Metazoa; phylum Chordata; class Mammalia; order Carnivora; family Felidae; genus Panthera; species Panthera uncia. The sequence continues at coordinate 89,692,903 of NC_064808.1, read as the reverse complement.
AAATAGGTATTGTCCCCAATGTCAAAGAACTCAAAGAAAAGAATTAAGTTGAGAATAGAGGGAACTGGTGTATGGACAGTGTTGTGGACTGAATTGTGTCTCCCCCTAAATTCACATGTTGATGCTCTAACTCCCAATGTGACTATAATTGGAGATAGGGGCTTTAAGGAGGTAATGAAAGTTAAAGGAAGTCATAAGGGTGGGTCTCTAATCCAATACAAATGGTGCACTTAGAAGAGAAAGACACCAGACATTGCTATCTCTCTGGTGCACACAGAGGAAAGGCCATGTAAGGACAAAGCAAGAAGGTGCCATCTGCAAGCCAGGAAGAGAGATCTCACCAGGAACCAATCCCGCTGGCACCTTGATCTTGGACTTCCAGTCTCCAGAAGTGCGAGAAAGTAGCTATCTGTTGTGTGGGCCACCTGCTCTGTAGCACTTTGTTATGGCAGCCTGAGCAGACTAACACAGACAAGTTTAAGTTTTATTCATGGGCTGATATTGACAGGACTCAGTTAGGCCATTGACGATACATGTCTACAGCTCAGAGGAGACAACGCGGGCCAGTATGAACTGCTTATCCTAAAGACAAATCACGTGCACACAGAGTGAGCAAAGGGCCCAGAACCAAGCCGTAGGAACTGCCAACATTTAAGAGTGATGACTAGGATTGGTAGGAACTCCTGTTTGGTCCTAATGCTGCTGTGTTGGTGACTTACATGACGTGTGTGCCTCTCTCCATCCTCCTTTTCATCCTCAGGAGGATTATGGGGGAGAGACTGCACAGTATGTGAAATGAGTTCTACAGACTTAGTTTTCACTCTGTCCCATCTCTACTCACTGACAGAGCCAACATTTAGATGTGGAACGCCTGGAATTTGACATATTGGTGATTTATTTGTTCTTTAAGTATTTACTGGCTTGTGTCATCTGTTGAATTCTTGTATGATTATTGTTTCCTGTTTTATGTACTGGTGCTTTGCCTGCTTCAACTGGAATGAACGCTCCTCGAGGACAGGGGCTGTGACTGGAACTTCTTTGCTTCTGCTCTTTATCCTTAGCCCTGGCACACAGCCGAGCTTCCGGTGGGCGAAGGACAAATATTTGCTTTGAATGATTGTGGGAAGGATGGTTACATTTAGGTAATCATTTTTTAAGCTTTTGCAAATTACAAATGTAGTTAAAGCGAGATACATTTATTTTAAATTACAACGTTCAGTTTAAAGCATCCAAAGGGTATTAGTAGAAATCACGGTATTTTTAAAAAGACTCCAAACATTAACAGCTCATGGCAATGGATCTCCTGTTTCCAGAAAGAGTTGGGTGCAGAACTAGATTTCAGAAAATGAGGGGTGTGACAAGTGTGAATCAGTGATGCATGGCTGTTGCCTGCAGTACTATTTATGGCTCACTGACACCTCTCTGATGGGGTTAAGTATTTACATTCAGCCTGATTCTCCCCTCTGACTCGGCAAGCTTTGGCAACTCACTGTGAGCCCTGAGAAAGAGAGAAAACCCTCCCTCCAGGGGTCCCGGGCAGGGGCAAATGGATCTCCCCTCCCCCTCCTGTGTCTGAAGAGGGCTTCCCTCTGAGAGTTTATGGCAGCCTGACCTCCAGCCTCTGGGTTGGAGAATCTGGCCGCTTCTGTACTACATAAAAAGGGCAAGTGCATTCATTATTATTATATTATTATACAATGTATAATATATAATAGCGATTATGCTGTCAGCAGCCAGAGTCTCTGACCACAGATCAGAGGCTGGGGTGACATAAATCCACCTAGTGAAGTCTTTGGAGGTTCTACGTGAAGGTGAGAGGATTCAACTCCATCTATAAAGGGGGCTCTCAGTGAAGACTGTCTTCCACAAGCAACTTTGGAGGTTGAATTTGAGGGGTACCGGGACGATCTGGACAAACAGTATTTAGTGTATCGGGGATGTGGCGCAGAAAAGGTCTCAACTGCCCCTTCGGAGCCATGGAATGCTAATAGCTCTCATCCTTGCCCCTGATGGAGGCAAATGAGGAGTGGCCCAGAGGCCTGGAAAGAGCGAAGGGGCAGCCTTCAACTTCTTGGGTCAGATTCCTTACTGCAAACCTGGCCTGCTTGGGTTTCACTTTCTGCTTTCCTTGCTTCCATCAGTGTCTTTGTCTAGGCTTTATCCAGGCCCCCTGCCTGCTCTGGGGTCAGAGGATCAATCCCTGCCTGACTGGCTGAAATGGCTCCTCTATGGGGAGGGAGGAGCAAATTTCAGGGGGGAAGGGGTTCTCCTTTCCCTTTATGCAAAGGGCCATGTGCTGCACTGTAGAAGCAAGCGAGCCTGCATCTGTAGGTGGCTGGGTGCCCACCCCTGGCCCTTAGTGGCCCGGTAATCTTTGTGGAATGAAAAAAGCACACGTATGTATGAGGCCGGGTGCTCGCACTGGTCTTCTCAGAAGGCGCCAATGTGTATTTCCTCCCTGAAGCCACCCTAGCAGGTCCAGACTCAAACAGCCCAGCTGGTCTCTCCCTTTATATTACACCACCCGACCCCCAGAACTCTGGGGACTTTTTAGAATGAAAATAGCAGTGGCTTAGAATAGGCTTGCCAGGCATTTGCAAAGAGGTGATTTAGTGACAAAGCCTCTACACCCTTTTATCTCTCCCTCTGCCCCACCCCGTTACAGTCTCCCCCTCGGTGAGCCAAACGCCCCGGGAAGCCCACAGCAGAAAAAGCTCTTGAGAATAGGAATAACTAACCAGAGTGTCATCTGAGCACCTTTTCTGGGGCCAGGGTAATGAGAATTATTCAAATGCAATCATAAAAATGAGGCCATCAGGCAGGCACGGGGTGGGAGTGGTGGGGGGGAGGGGAGGAGTGGTGGTGGAGGGAAGGATTCCTCGCCAGCTTTAAGTTTCAAGACTTCGGGGGAGTTCTCTCGGGGTGCACGGAAAATTTCCCCTCCTCTCCATCCCTTGAGCCCAGGAAGCCGTGCAAGGCGGCCTCTGTGGCCCCCCTCTGTGGGGGCGGGGGCGGTGTCGCCAGTCGCGAGGGGGTCCGCCGCGTCCCTCGCTCAACGGCGGGCTCGCCGTCCTCGGCTTCCTCTCCGGCGCCTTTCTGCCTCCCGCCAGCAGGAGCGGGCCCGCGCCGACGTCTCAGAAAAGCCTCCAGTAGAGGGAGACACTCCAGCTGCGGCTCGGACTTGGAAGCGCCGGGCCGGGAGTGGGTGGGGGCGAGGGGGGTGGGGAGAGAGGGGGAGTGGGGCGAGGGGAGGTGTGTGGAGGGGGGGGGGGGCTCCGGGGGGCGGGTCCCTGTGCCGCTGACGTCCCGAGCAGTGCTGGGAAGTATAGGCTGTGTTGTCACGCCGGTGTCAGTCTGATGAAGATTGGCATCAGGTAAGCTGTCATTCATTTCCATGTCAGAGACGCTTTTGCAGGCGGCGGCGGCGCGGCGGCGGCGGCTGCTGCTGCTGCGGGCGGCTGCCTCAGAGCGCGTGTGTTTTATTCCAGTCCCCAAGCCAGAGTATTATTCATTGCGACAGGGCAAGGAGGAGAGAGGGAGAGAGGGAGGCAGCAGGGAGGAGAGAGAGGGAGGCAGCAGGGAGGAGGGAGGCAGGGAGCAGAGAGGGACGGCGGGAGCGTGCAGAGAGAAGCTGGGGAAGCGCCGGGAGAGCGCGGAGCGAAGCAGCGCGAGTGGCGCCGAGGCCGGGGAAGGAGGCGGCCTGAGCCGCGCGGCCCGCCCGAGCCCCGGCCCGGCCCG
>NC_064808.1:89634170-89688765 GCF_023721935.1 Panthera uncia | reverse complement strand
CGCCCCGCTCGGGCCCGTGGCCGGGCGCGCATTGTCCGCGGGTGCGAGGAGCGGGGCTGCGGACCCGGACGGCCGCGGGCCCGAGACACCGGAGCGGGCGGGAGGGGAGCCGTGCGCCTGGAGAGCCTGGGGGCCCGAGAGTAGGGACCGGCGCGCGGGCCGGAGCCCCGGTGCAGGCAGCTCGGGGCTGAGCGCTCAGCGGGCGAGGCTGGGGACGGCGGGCCCGCTCCACGTTCGTCTGCTCCCGGCTTCGGGCGCCCTTCGGGCCGGCGCTTGCTCGGCGCCACCGGCCTGGAGCTGCCTCGGGGCGGCTACGAGCGGGAGCAGCCCCAGTCTCGGGCCGGGTGACCGGAGTCAAGGAGCCGCGGCCCGGCCGGCCTGGGGAGCCAGGGCGAGTGGGTTTCGCAGGCGGATCAGTGGGGACAGCGGAACGCGAGCTGTGGGTCAGGGCAGCCGGTCTCCCAGGGTCCGCGCTCGGGGACACTCGCCCTGGGAGGGGCGATTTGTAGGGTAACTGGCTTTCGGCGGATTGTTGGAAGTCTTTGGCGAGGTCGGGGAGGCGTAGGGGCCCATGGCGAGGTTTGGGAATAGGGAGCCCTCCTAGCCTGAGAACTAGGACACGAGTTCGTAAAAGGGGGGACGGAAAGCGCCCCAGAGCAGAGAGCTGAGGGGGATGGGGCAGGGTCCCGTGTCTGCCGCGCAAACTTTGCGTTTCCTTCAGGTTGGGTGAGCGGGGCTCTCCTGACTCACGAACCCGAGGAAGAAACGAGCGAAGCGGGCGGTCCTTTCCCCGGGGCTCTGGGCGAGAGTCCGAGGTTCCCGCGCGGTGGGGACACGGGCTAGGAATGGCAGAGGGGCGGGGGGTGGCTGGTGGTGGTGCAGCAGCCCTGAATTAAGGCTGGGCTTCAGGGCCACGCTAGAGTTTGGGTTGTAGGATTCAGGCTGTTTTCAGAAGCGGGACTGAAGGGCTGCTGAGTAGCTTAGGGATCGAATCTTCACCTCGGTCAAAGCAGGGGGCTGGAGGTAGGAATTGGGGGCCTGGGGTTACATCTGAGGCTGGACTCGGCGGAACGGGTGGCGTTTTTAGTATTTTGCCATGGGATCGCGGCTTTTTACTGGGATTGAGGCTATTGGAATTTGGGGAGGGTCGTGCCAGAGGGTCCCCACGCTCCGTGGGTGGAAAAACGTTTAGGCAGGCGATGAAAGTAGTTGATCCGAGCCACGGGCAGGCGAGACCCGAATTTCTGCTGCTTCTCCCCAAAAGCGGATCTGGAGCAGAGGACTTGAGGCGCGCAGACCCCGGTCCTAGGGGAAAGATTCCGGGAAGCGGACAGATCGAAGGGACGTTCTGGGTGAAGCGATAGGGCAGCCTCGCAGGGCTCGGAGCGGATCCGAGGACTGACCCTGGCGGCTCCGCAGGCTCTCGAAGCCACTTGGGGGCCGCGGGCGCAGCGCGGCGGGCGGGTGCGGGTGGCCCCGAGGGATCGCGGCCTGCGCCGGGGGCGCTAGCTGCGAGGTGCCGCATCGCGCCGGGGGAGTCCCGGCTGCGGCCGAGTGCAGGGCGGGCTCGAAGTCTGGCGTCCTCGCCGGAGCGCGGCAGGCTCAGTGTGCTCTTCCCCCAGGCCCGGCCGGAAAGCCGACAAGCCGGGCCGCCAGTGTGATGTTCAGCCTGGGAAACGGGGGCGCTCTGGGTCTTCTACCCTCACCCCACTTGTCCCAGGACTTCTCCAGCGTGTTGACTTTTAGGATTTCAAAGCTCTTCAACTGGTGGAAGCCAAAGGCTTCACATTTTAGGCAGATTTAGGCGACCCTCCTGTCCCCAAAGATGAGAAAATGATGGTGTTCACACACAAGATATAACGCAAAGCCCTAGTCCCTAGCCCTCTCGCTTACGCAGCCATTCCGGCCTTCCAGAGGCCTCAGGGCCTTAGGGAAAGAGAAGGGGGGGGGGGTCTCCTGTCTGGACTCGTGATCTCCCACTCGAGAGGCACCCCCCAACCCCACCCTCACCCCTATGGCTCAAGCCTAGCTTGAGCTGTGGGAGAGAAGTCCTGCCCAGGGAGGGAGGTTATCCCTTTGGCCAACTAGGGTAGAAAAGTGTGTAAAGGGGTTGTCAGAGAGGAATATTTGAAATTTCCTTTTTGTAATCTTGAGCCCATGGTCCCACTTTCCGCACCCCTGGCTCCGGTAGCCACACGGCGCTTCTGGGACGTGGAAGACGCGGGACCCACGAGTGGCTGCAGCGGCTTAGGGCCTCACGACTGCCCCAGGGGGCAAAGCTCCAAGGCTGTTTTCTTGCAGGCTTGGAATTCGTGAGCTCTCCCGCCGGGAGCCGGAGGGCGGGAGGGAGCTGTGACCCCACGGAGACTCCCCAGTCACCGCCTCCCCTTTGTGAGCGCGAAAGGCATGAAAGCCCAGAGAAAGAGAAGCTGCTCAGAATAAGGGGCAGGGGGTTACTGGAGGGAGATGGGCCCGGCCACCGCTCATAGTAAAATGCCTCGTGCAAATTGCACTGAAGTGTACCCAACTTGAGACTGGCTGTTTTATGATCCTTTCTGGGAGTTTACTGCTCCATGCTTTTAAGTCTATAGATTGCTTTAAGTTAATGAAAGTGCTGCTTTCAAAAGGGGCTTTTATTGTGCGGCAGTGGCAAGTCGAGTCCCTCCCCTTTACTCTTCCAAAATGGGCCTGTTTAAAACGAGAGAGCCTCCTGGAGTTCCCACATGGACAGAGCTTGGGGGACGACGCCATGCAACAAGGGGGACTAATAAAAAACCAATGTCCAAGTGATTCAGAAAGATGAGTTTACTTCTTTTCCAGGCCAGTGTCATCTGTGCGTCCCGATATTGCCTTTTGGACTCTCACGGAGTCTGACTTTAAATGCCGCTTTGGTGCCTCCCCCTTACACCCTGTCTCACACTGCTTTATGTAGGCCCGACCCTGTTCAATTAAACCCAAACTGGATTTCAGGATTTCGACTGGCTGCCAATTCAGAGGGTAACTAAAATATTTACTTGGGCCCTGGGGGAGGGACTTTGCCTTGCATTTAGTAGGATAGATGTGTTAGAATGTCAGGGAGTGAGGCTGGGAACCTTCAGGAGAAACACGGAAGGGCTATTTTTCAGCGCTTTTTTCCTTTTTCAATCTATTTGGCACAAAAGGTGAGATGACAAGGTTTTTGACTAGGTCCTAACACAGAAACTGCAGTGGGGCTGGGCTGTGGCTTTGACCGCATGTCATAACCATTTAAACTGTGGTTAGTTGTTCAAAGCTCAAAGCTTCTCCAAGCTGGGTTTCATTAACTCTACACCAGTTGCCTGGAAGTTCAGTAGCAATAAATTGTATAAACACATTTGAAGTAAGTTAGTGATGAAATAGGGAGAATTACTGTCTTGTGAGTGGAGAATCCTGAATTCATGGAGTTTTAACTTAACTGGAAACATACCTCCTCTCCCTTGGCCTTGATGTTTATGGGTGCACCGGAGTGTGTGTTAAATTTCTTTCTGCCATGTCCATCTTCAACCTGGGACTGTAACTCATTAGGGACCAAGGCATGCCTAGAAAGCAAAAAGGCTGGGTTTTAAAGGGGTCTCTATTAGCCTGGTTTAGAAAGCAAACCAAACCCATCAACCTGACTTCCTTACCCTGCGTGAACGCACTATGCAACATAAACAGCAGCAGAGCAGGCCAAATTAGATTTTTAAATGTTAGCGGCTTAATAATACCGTGTTGTTAGCAATCGAATTTGTTTTTATTAAAGAAACTACCTATAAAATTTATAGGCTTCCAACATGTTGCAAGATTTCCTTGCTCTTTATTTAGCGTCCCCCCTCCCTGAAATTCTACCTCCGATTTCAGACTTTTGTTCCTGATTTATTTAATTTAAAGCACATTTTCTAAATTAGTTCGAGGAAGGTGAGAAATGCTGTTATAAGTTTTCCTTTTTCCTCCGCTGCGTGGCACAAGGACTGTGATGCTGTAAGATATATATAAATGTGCGATGCAATTGCTGGAGGGTGACGGCATGTGAAGCCAAGTGTCTGGATGAAACAAAATGCAGATGAGAGTATGGAGAGGGCGAAGTGATGCCACAGAGGAAAAGCAGAGGAAGTTGTATGGAAAATGAAATCATCACGAGCCACCGTTAGCCTCGGTTCTGGCCAACACACCATGCTTTGTATAAAACACTTCACATGCGATCTGTGACTTATTGAAGATCGAATTATATTGAGAAGGAGAATTTAGAGGGGGTCGCTGCCCTGGCTGGGTTCCGGCCAGGCTGCATGGCCAGGCTGGTTGCGATGGGGATCTGCTAATTTAATTAAATCTAATACCTGGTGGGAAAGGGAGGAAGGAGATGATCAAGGTTGGCAGGTCAGCATGCTGAGTTTGTGTTTAAGCTGGAATTTGGGGGCCTAGCGGTCTTCTGCCCTGTTACTGTCTGGCTCCATGACTCCAGTGGGTCCCCTAGCTTCTGGATCTCGGTTTCCGCATCTGTAAAGCGGAATGTGTGGCACGAATTCCTCATTAGGCTACGAGGGGTGAATCCGGCATGACTCCTGCTCTGGTGCGCTCTAAATAATAAAGGAAAAGGAGAGAAGTTTCTGAGCAGCAGAGTCACTTTCTTCCCCGCGGTTTCTTTCCCTGCCTGGCTCCAGAGCCTTTCCTCACAACAGGTTCTGAGACTTGGGCGAAGGGGCTGAACGCCTGCCTTTCTTTACGTCCTAGAATTTGAAAGCCCCACTGTGATTCTAACATCCACCTGCACTTTATCAGGAGGGGCAATTAAGTTGAGGGAACCAGCATGCTTCTCCCCAACAGGGCTACCTTGGAAGAGCTTTCAAGCATCAGATGAACACAGAATCTGACTTATCAGAAATTCAGTCCCTTCTCTTTGTGCCAGCGGAAAGAAGAGGCCTGAGCCCGGACTGGTGTGTGACATCTGGTCGGCCTGGGGGGGATGGGCGCTGGTCCGGAGCTAGCCACAGCTTGAACCTCACTTAGCAGGCTCCATGCTGGCAGATCAAAGCAGATTCTGGGCCAGAAAGCCCAAGAAGTTACACCCAGCACTTATACAAAGCTGTATCCGCACTTCGAGTGTCGTCCTTTTCCCATGCCTGATATTTCAATGCTAGCTAGCCCTGATACTGGAGACGTGGCTCCAGTGGAATGCTTGCCTTTAATTCTCTCTCGTCCATGGGGACTCCCTGGGGTAATTTTTTCCTCTACATATCCTTCTCCAGCAGCCTTGAGCAACATCTTAGTCTCCGTTCTGATCGGGAGTGAGAACGGGGAGACACAGGATGGAGGTAGAAGAGGCAACAATTTTGCTAAGAGAACACATACGAGTTGGAAGGCACGGGCCTTTTACCAGAGCTCAAGCTTTTTCTCCTTCAAGATCCCCCAGGAGTATGGGAGAAGCAAGCCCTCGGGCAGCTCGCTCGGGAAGAGCTCCCTGCAAACGTGTTGTCTTCATGGGGATCTGCTGTTTGGCTTGGATGCCTCACCGCAGGCCCTGCCTGACCGGGTTTCTAATTACAAGAAGGCCGTTTCTGCTAAGACCTATCTCACTAAAAACACATCCCTGTGTGTAATAAGAAACCCTAAACCAGGCAGGATATTTTAAAACTGAAGCAATGAAGATTAGATTAAGTCTCCACCAAACAGCTTCGTTCTCGTATTATTTTTGGCTGGAATGTGGAGAAAAGCAGCTGGCCCTGGGGCCCAGAGCAGACTCTTTTGAGGGTTCGGATGGGGCCAGAGTGGGTGGTGTAACTGCTAGTTTCTCTGCTTAATAGGAATGTGGCCAGTTTCAGTATAGCTCAGTCAAGGCAGTGGGGATACCCAGTGGGGGATGAGGGAGCCCCGGGGTTGGGGAGAGAGGCGAGATCCACATGGGCCACAGAGTGGCCCTGAATCAGCAGATCACAGAGCATCGAGAACGCTTTTGAATCCCCCACCTCATTAGGATCTCAGTCTTTTGTGTGCAGTTTATGCTTCCACTCCCAGTCCTAGGAAACCCACCCATCCTCCACGTGGCCTTTGGAGGAACTTTTATACATTGGGTACTTTTCTGGCTGGAGAGAGGGAACAAATAGTTGTCCAAGATTCCTGGAAATGGAGCCTAGGAGCCTGACATCACAAGCCCTTTTTCTGTCCTTCTGGGGAGAGGCAGCATGGTATTCATTCATTCCTTTGTTCCTTCATTCAGCACATATTTACAGGGTGTCTCCCATGTGTATGCCTGGTGCAGTTCTAGGCACTGAGAATACAGGCAGCAAAAACAGACGGGACAAAACCCCATAACCGCGGAGTCCCTGTCCTCTGGGAGCTTGTCAGCTCTGGAAATGGTGCAGAGTATGGGCTTAGCCTCAGATAAAGCTGCACTGAGAGTCTCACTCTACTAGTTTCTAGTTGTAAGAATTTAGACAAGTTGCTTAACACTTTCAATCTAGCTCTTCCACCTGTAAAGTGAGAAAGAAAAGTAATAAGCTCCAAGAATTGTGGAGAGAACATTTGTAAAGTACCTGGCAGTGTGTGGCACACAGCAGAGGCTCGATCAGGTTCCTTTTCCTCCCCTTGTTACTCTGGACTGGAGATCCAGTTGGCGGATTACCCAGCTTCCCCCAGTCCCCTTCCTTTGGCTTCCCCAGGACATGGCCTGGGGCCTTTCACAGGTCACTGGCACCATCAACAAGTATTAAACAAACAACCAGTTGCCCTGTGGCCTGGTGCTGCCTGCTGCACAAAGACCCTGGTGAAGGCTGTGGTAGGAATAGATGCACAGGCCCTGCCCTCAGGGGAATGGGCGGTTTGCGGGTGGACAAACTCAACGCAGAAACACGTGAGAGATGGCACACAGACACGTGGAGGTGACATGAAAATGGGCACAAATCAACCGTTAAGCAAAGGAGGCAACAGTGGGATGGGATGCTGCCGAGCGGAGGTGAGCTCTCTGCAGTGTCCGTGCAGGGGTGAGGGTGAGCGCTGGCCAAGCAGGGCTGGAGGGGGAGGGGTGGGACTTGAGACTCTCCAGGTCACAGGGCTCATAGGGATTGCTGGGGGACAACCTGAACTAGAGTGAGGAGTTGGGCCCCTTCTGAGGATGTCTGGGGGTCAAGTGGGCCACCACTGCCCCAGGAGTACCTCCCAGGCCTCCCTGTGGTGGGGACTGAGGGGGTTCCGAGAGGACTTTTCCTGGTGACTTCTCAGGCTAATGACTCAGTGCATGAAGCGAACCGACTACTTCCATTCCCGACTACAACATAACTCTCTTACCCACCATCCCCGCCTTTCCTGAGCCAAGAGAGCAGACATTATAGGCCCACACCTGGGCCTCTCAGGGCCCATGAAGCTGGCCCCATAGCAGAGTGGTGTGGATGGTGGAGAGAACAGCAGTTTGACCCGGGAGTCAGAGGATGGTGGATTCTGCTCTAGACTCGGCCACCAACTGGACTGTGTGCCCTTTAACAAGTGGCTGGCCTCTGGGTGTCATTTCCCCACTTATCCAATGGGGAGCTTGAACTTGCTCCCCGAGGCTCCCCTTCAGCCCAAAGTTCCAGGACTCTCTGTTGCCTCCTGGCTGGACTGCTTCATGACGAGGCAATCCATGAAACCACTGCTTCTGCCACCAAGCAAGCATCGGGACACCGCACAGCCACAGAGGCACCCACTGGGAGGGCTTGGCCCCTGGGTTGCCCTGGAGTTGTAGGGTCTCAAGACAGTAGGGGGGGTTGGCTTTGACCTTCCTGACGGCCTTCCTGGGGGCAGGTGGATGTGTCCTAGCAATAGTGTTTGCCTCCACGAAGGCAGCATTGTGAGTCTGAAGACTTACTAACCTCTTCGTCATCTTTTTTTTTTTCAAAAAAGTTATTTTTTTAATATAATTTATTGTCAGATTGGCTTCCATATAACGCCCAGTGCTCATCCCAACAAGTGCCCTTCTCACTGCCCATCACCCACTTTCGCCTCTCCCCTACCCCCATCCACCCTCAGTTTGTTCTCTGTATTTAAAAGTCTCTTATGGTTTGCGTCCCTCCCTCTCTGTTTGTAACTTTTTTTCCCCCTTCCTTTCCCCCATGGAAGTTTCTCAAGATCCACATATGAGTGAAAACATATGGTATCTGTCTCACTCTGACTGATTTATTTCACTTAGCATAATACCCTCCAGTTCCATCCATGTTGCTGCAAATGGCAGGATTTCATTCTTTCTCATTGCCAAGTAGTATTCCATTGTATATATAAACCACATCTTCTTTATCCATTCATCCGATGATGGACATTTAGGCTCTTTCTGTAATTTACTAGCCTCTTCATCAAAAGCGACATTTACTGCTTTTGTTGAGACATTGCGGTGTTGAGAGAAGGCACATGAGCTTTGGCATCAGATTCTGGGTTCTGATCCTGGTTCTACTGCTACTGAGCTGTGTGTCCTTGGGCACATCACTTAAGCTCTTTGAGCCTCAGTTTTCTTGGAGATATAGTTAGGATAATAATGGTACAGAGCACATAGGAGTGTTATGCAAACTCTAGAACGGAATATCTAAGAGTGCTAGGCACATGGTAAGCTCATGGTGCATATTAATTTTCTTTCCTAATAAAGCCCATCCTCGGACACTCTCTCATTTAATCCTCTCCACTTTCTGAAGCGGGTGAAATGGGTATTGTTATGTCATTTTATAAATGAGAGAGGATGGTACTCAGAAAGTGGCTGCAGGGGCAAGTCTGGGACCGGACGGTGGATGTCTCCGCTTGTTCACATTCGATAGGGTAGCCCAGCTCTACCTTTTACAACAACAGCCCTTTCTTTAGTCTTTTGGAGACAAAGCAAGCACCTTGCTGAGCTCTCAGCACTGCTTGGCCCTGAGCTCTACCTATTCTTCTCCTGAGAATCTCTTTAAAGGAACCAGCAGAACCCATCTTCTCTGTCACCCATACCTTTGCTTGGCAAACTGGAGACAGCCACCAGCTGTTATGGAAACCAACACCTAGAAGAAGATCTGTATTTCTCCTTCCACAAGCCTTCAGTGACAGGTGGGGCTGGGCTGGCCAGGCCGTAAGCCACCCCACACCACCCACCCCACCCACGATGGGAGGAGGCTGGGGCGAGGCGAATGGAGGCTCACACCCATGGGCCTCTGACTTGTGATCCTGACAGACACCAAAGGACATTGAGCCCGTCCGTGGTAGGCCTGCTAACTCTGATTAGATGTGGGGTGGGCACAGTCTCCCTGATTCCAGGGTAGCACAGTGGGTCTGCGGTAGAACGGAGGGGAGTGAGCCCCACCCCCAGAGGTTCCTCTGTCTTCCCTCTGGGAGCCCGCTGGCACTGAGTACTACTGTATCCCCAGATCTGTGTTAAGCCTTGGGAGTACAGGGTTGTTCCTGCTGTTTCTCAGGTGAGACTGTGCTTGTGTGGACTGTGAGCTCTAGTTCTAGGTCAGAGGCAGAGAGAAGCCTAGAGAGGCCCCTGTGTGTGCCCAGGGCCCCGTGGTGACAGGTGCTTGTTCTCACTCCTGAGCTCTCCCTGGTGATTCATCTGTCCATCAACAGGCATGGCTTGAGCCCACTATTTCATGAATGCCCAGTAGTGTCCTGCATTGGACCCAAGGCCTTTTTCTCTAGGAGTTATATGATCTTCTTTTCTTTTTAAAAAAATTTTTTTAACATTTATTCATTTTTGAGAGAGAGAGAGACAGAGAGAGACAGAGCATGAGTGGGGAAGGGGCAGAGAGAGAGGGAGACACAGAATCAGAAGCAGGCTCCAGACTCTGAGCTGTCAGCACAGAGCCCGACATGGGGCTCAAACTCACAGACCGCGAGATCATGACCTGAGCCAAAGTTGGACTCCCAACCAACTGGGCCACCCAGGTGCCCCGAGGAGCTATATGATCTTACTGCAGAGCCCAGACAAATGCATGTCAAACTGAAGACAAGCTGTGTGACTTCTGACATGTCTCTTAACTTCTTTGGCTCTTAGCATCCTCATTTTACACAATGAGAAAGTTAGATGAAATTGTCTTTGAGGCCTCTTCTGGACCTACTATTCTATGACCCTATGGGCTATAAATGCTACAATGTGTGGTCCGGACTTCTGAGCACCACATGCCTGGAGGAGGTGATGGGACACCAAGGGACATTTAGCCCATTATTGGTAGGACCTTTCTAACTCTGATTAGGTGAGGGGGATGGAAAGATATAGATAGAACCACAGTTGAGCCTCACCTATTTGGATGCAGGGGTTGGGAGAGCTTCTGCTGGTGGTCTGTCCGAGTTCTCAAGTCTCCAGGGGGACCACAGGGACAGAAATCAAGCAGGGGAGCCCAGTGATACGGGAGCTCAAATCTGCTGCTCTCCTGAGGCCTGTACAAGTGGTGGTCTTGTCCCACTGCCATGATGGGAGCCCCTTTCTCAGCTCTGGGAGGAGAGAGCCAGACTCACAGGGGGGCAGTAGTCCCCTGAGGCACTCCTCACTTGTGTTTGATCTGGAGGAAAGCCAAGGAGCTTGATGGGATTCCCCCAGCCTTCCCTGGAGGCTGTTCCGAGGGAAAGTGACTTGTTCCTTACACTGGCATACGCTCTCATTGGGAAGACACCCCAATTCATTAGAGCCTCTTAGTGGCAATGAGATGGGGACTGCTACCTCCTGCTGACTTCCAGATTGCTAGGAAGGCCCCTTTCCAAGCCGGACATCTGGTCTCCTGGAATACTTTTCAAAGTCTATTCCATTGGCTTTGGAAGGGGAAATGGAAGGAGAACTTCATTCCCAGGTTGTGCTCGATGGAGTGCTGTTGGCTGCTGGCACAGGAGAAGGGAACTTCCCTGGCATGCTTCTTGCACAGAGTCGTGGTGCCTTATCCCTGTGTGAGCACAGTGGAACTGGACTCTTCTGGGGAGGAAGGAGATGGGCTGCCACAGCTAGCTTGTAGATCAAGGGAAGAGAAGGATTTGTCCCGATCCCTGTGATTTCTGGGTAGCTGTGCAAGACCACACACTGGGGGCTCCTTCACTATGTACTGGGAGCTCTCACCTCTTTATTTTATCTAGACGTCACAAGGGACCTGAGAAAGAAAGTGAGGCTCAGAGCAGATAAGAGAGAGAATTCACTCAGCATCACAGAGCTGGTTCTGGGTCATTCTGGATCCGCAGGTCTAGAATTCTAGCCCAGCATGCTGCCTACTCTAGGAAGTTGCATGTTTCAGGGGAAGTGGCTGGATTCCTTGCGGCTTTCCTTCTCCATCTCCCTCCCACCTCAGCCCCCCTGCTCCAGTGCACGCATAGCTCAGCATGAGATCTAGGGCTCCAGCCTGGACGGGTCATGGGCAGTGCGACTGTAGTGTGGCAAGAAGGATGACTGAGTCAGGACAGTGCAGGACAAGCCAAAGGCTGGGTCTAAGCCTTGACTCAGCCATGGTTACTGTGTGACCTTAAAAGCTGGCCCCATTTTCCTCATCAGTAAAGTGGTGGTGATAATGCATCCTGTCAGGGCTGGGGACCAAATGAGTTAATGCATGTGGATGTGTTATGCACGTTATATAAACATAAATGAAAGCACCCACACTGTGCCTCACATATGATATGTGGGGGAGAAAAGTGGTTGGCAAAGATTTTGTATTTCTTATTAAAGTGGAGCATTCACTCAAACACACAGCTCCTCTCACACAGAGTGATAACAACTGTGCTTAAGTAACGAAAAGCTGGCAGGATGGCCTTCCATGACCACCCCGTGGCTAGGGGATGAATGGTTCCCTCTGGGTGGCTTTCCAGGCTCTGGCAGAGAGTTGCCAGACCTGAGTTCGTGCCTACTGTGTGTCGTGGGTTCTTCTCACTTATGCCTTCCCATCTAACCCAGTGCAGCAGCCGTCTAGTGCCTGGTGTGTGTGTGTGTGTGTGTGTGTGTGTGTTGGGGGGGGGGGGGTTGACCTCTGCCAGGTCCCATCAGCCACCAGGTCTTCATCTGATAGATTTTTGTTGAGCACCTTCTGTGTGTCAGACCCCACAGAGGTCCTGTGGATACGACTGTGAACCAGATGGATGGCTTCCCACCAGTAGAGTTCACAGTCCCTGGGGGGATGGGCATTCAAGTTCTGTAGGTAATTACCGAAACTGTTAATAAAAACCATAGAGGGATGCTGGGGTGGGCTCAGTCAGTTAAGTGTCTGACTTTGGCTCAGGTCATGATCTCATGGTTCATGGGTTCGAGCCCCACATCAGGCTCCATGTTGACAGTGTGAAGCATACTTAGGATTCTCTCTCCACCCCCCCTCTCTGCCCCTCCCCTGCTTGTGCTTTCGCTCTCTCTCAAAATAAATAAACTTAAAAAAAAATTTTAAAAGCCGTAGAGAAGTCCAGGAAGCCACAAGAACATAAATAGGGAGTGTAACTTACTGTCAGGGTCTTGGAGGGCATTCTTGTGTTTTGTCCCTCACATGAGGCCCTTTCTAGGTGAAGAGATGGCCAACCTCTCCATCCCTGGGAACTCATTTTCCATCCCTAGCAAGGGCAGAACAAGGCGAGAGGAAGACAATGGGCACCAGAAAAGTCCTGCCAGGGAGTTTTGCTCCCATCTGAGTTTCCTGTCCAGCTGCTTCCCAGAGCAGAGCTGATGTGATTCTCACAGCACTCTTCCCCAGCCCCAACCCACCATCATGCTCCTTAAGGGCATAGCATGCAGGAGAAGCCTTTAGAAAAAGCAGACATACCTTCCCTATTCTTCCTGAAGCCCTAGTATCTGGGAATACCTGTTGATGTTCATGTTGATGTCTTACCTGAATCTGATTTCTGGAAAGTCCTCATGCGTAGCATCTGTGAGCTGGGGAGGAAAGGCTTACCCTTCTTTGTCAGCACTAGCTGGGGAGATTGTATTTATTGGAAGATCTGGTCCCCTTCCTCTACATGGGTTGGAGTCAACTTCTTAACATTGCTTTTTTGGTGCATTAGTAAAAAGTCATGCCATCCTTTCAGAAATGCTGGGGACAACTGGCGACAATTTTGCAGTCTTATATTTTGGGTGGAGGGGGTGGGGAGTGAGGAGAGGGAGGAGGGGGTGGCCAGAGAGATGAATGGACTCAAGTTACTAGGGCTGTAAATCCAGTTGCATAAATATGAAGAGGAAAAATGCATTCCAGGGAATAGCTGATGGTTCGGAGTGGATCCTTGGGCAAGGTTTAGTCATCCCCGGGGGCTGCCAAAGGGTATCTGCTCCAGGGTTGGACAGGTAGGGGTTAAAGCCCAGCTTTTGCTATTTGCTGGATGTGTGATCTTGGGCAATTTTCTAACCTCTTTGAGCCTTAGTTTCTCCCCTTTTGTGAAATGGGGATGACAATGGCTCTTTGCAGGGGATTAACTGAGATAACACAGCAAAGAGCCTGTCTAGCCCCTGGCCTCTAGAAGGTGCTCAGTACATGTGAGTTCCTTTCCTGTCACTTCCTTCTCTCTCCCTCAGTGCTGGACATTGAGGAGACCAAAGTACCCTTTTAGGAAACAGGAGGAAGTGGGGTACAGGAAGACCATGGGCCTCTCTGGGGAGCACAGCTAGAATGGCCATCTGAGGACACCACAGGCTGGAAACATCGATATCAGAGCCTGGCGAGATGTCCCTGAAGGCCGGGGAAGCACGTTCTAGGTCTTCCGGAAGAACCCAGATAGCATAGGTGACCTCAAGGAGGGCTGTGAAGCAGAAGGTCTTTGAAACAGGGAACTGGAGGGATGGACGAAGTAAAGAAGGGAGGGAGGAACTAAACATTTATGAAATGTCTGCTATGTGCTTGGTGTTGAGCTGACTAGCACCCATTGTTTAATTTTTACAGAATTAGAAGCATAGAATCTTAAGTCATGAAACCTCCGAACTGGAAAGGGCATCTACTCTGCCTCTGTATTTTATACACAGAAAATTGAAACTCAGAGAGGGGCAGAAACTTGCCTGAGGTCACATAGAAAATCAGTGGCAGAGCTGCCTTTGAAACTGCCCAGGCCAGGACAGTTGGAGCAGAGCAGAAAGAGCACAGATCTTGGAATCAGAAAGACTAGGCTTGACTACAGACACCTTTACAGAAGCTTATTTCCTGAGCCTCAGTTCTCTTAGCCGTCAGATAGAATAGTAATCCTCAACCCTAGTGGTGGCCATGACAGTGAGGTGAGCTATAGCCAATGTAAAGGGCCCTGTGTAGTATCAGGGGCTCTGCTGGCTCAGATCCTTTCTCTTCCAGCCTGGGCCCCTTTCCCAATAGCTTATTGTTCTGGCCACACCCAGAGGGCCCTCTAAAGAGCCCTGAGCTTGTCCCACTTTGTGCCCCCAGGGGGTTCAATAAACAGAAGGCCTGGGACATCAGTTATTCTTCAAGTGTTTATTGGGTACCTCGAGTGTGTACCAGGCACTGTTTTGGTTCCTGGAATAGAAAACTGAGCAAAAACAGACTTAGCCTCTATCCTGATAGAGTTTACAATTAGATGGAGTTAAGCAGTCTTAAAAAAAAAAATCATACAAATAAACATGAGAATACAAGTGTAATTAGAGCTTTGAGGGGAAGAACATGAAACCCTGAGAGCATTTAACAGGAAGAGTTTATTTAGAGAGAGTAGGAAAGTGTCTATCTGAGAAGTGATGTTTGAGCTGAGGCCTGAAGGGACAGTAGGACATCAGTGAAGAAAGATGTAAGGGAAGAGTGTCCCAGGGTGGTGGTGGGGTAACAGTAGGTGTAAAGGCCCTGGGGAGAGAAGAAGAGATTGAGAGATGGTAAGGGGGCTGGGGCAGAGGGACAGGGTCAGGTGTGATCACAGAACAACACCTTGGGAGGGTTGGGAAGGGATGCAAGGAGTCTAACTCTGGAGCAGGTTGCAGCTTCAGGAGAGGTGGGAGAACCCAGTCTGAGATTCTGGAATGGGGACCAGGTTTAAGTTTGGCCATAGGCCTGGAGAGAGAAACATATCTCCAGGCCTCAGTTTTTCTGTCCCAAATGAAAGTAATAAAAATAAAACCATGGATAAGGTACTTGGCCTTCATCATGCAAATGTCAAATTCATTTATGTTAAAGGTTCAATGATTTGGATTCATAGTTGAATAAAAGCCAAAGTCCTTACCGTGGCTGAATCTCCACCTCCCCAATTCAACTCCTGTCACTGTCTTCCCCACTCATCTACTCTAGCCACACTGACCCCAGACTTCCCTGTGGTGACCAGAACAAGTCAGGCAGGCTTCTACCTCAGGACATTTACACTTGTTCCCACTGCCTGGAACACTCTTTCCCCACATATCTGCCTGACTTGCTCCCTTGGTTTTTCACTCTGATATCTGGTTTCCACTCTGATATCATCGTCTCAGTGAGGCCCTTCCTGAGAACCCTATATAAAATGAAATAAATCCCTTCTCTCCTATCCCTGGCTCTCCCTACCCTCTTATTTTTCTCCATTATTGATCAGATTTTGTCTCTTTTTTTTTTCACTCTCCTAATCCAGGGGAGTTGTTTCATATAATGAGAGCCCAGTCGGTATTTGGGGAAGGAATGATTGAATGAGGAAAACTAGTTGCTTGTGAAATGAATTGGTAGGTTCATACAAGGGTGCTTTTTCCCTTCCTCTGAAATGGAGACATGGGGTGTCAGAATTGGAAGGAACTAAGTAACTGGTCTTTGAACAACCGTCTCATTTAACAACTGAGGAAACAAGCCCAGAGAGGTTAAGGGGCTTATGAAAGGTCACACAGTACAGAGCTAGGATGGGAACTTAGGTCTCTGGGATTCACTCTAGAATCTCTACAAAAGTTTGGTTTTTCTTCATGACAAGGCTCATGGGGGAGGAGGGGTTTGCTCTGTGGATCCCTAACTTCTAGGGGGTGTCATGTCCAGAGGGCTCTGGCTTCCTTGAATTCTCTTCCTGGGGTCTCATTCCAAGATCTCTGTTGCTTCTGCTCATCTCACCATGAGGCACTTTGGGGCCATCCTGGGGGTATTTGTAAGGACGGCCACTGGCCACTGACAGGCAGACATATTTCTCTTCCCAGCTCTAGGAAGTAAAAGGAAGGAGCTGTCAGTCTCTGTAAAGGTCAATCCACAGAAAATGATTTTATAGGTCTTATTTGGTGGGAATCTGCCTAACATGGAGAATAATGCAAAGAAGTATCAGTTTCTGGTCCTGCATTCCAGGAACTTCTAGTCTAGCAAGGGTGACAATACTTTATTAACATTGATATTATTATTAAAATAATAATAAGGCAAACACTTATTGAACACTGACTATGTACTAGGCATTGTTATAAGCACCTGATGCCTTGTAACTAATTTAATTCTCACAAAGACTCTTTGAACTGGATGCCCTACATCTTTCACATTTTAGTAATCTGAGGCACAGAGAGGTTAAGTCACCTGTTTCAAGTTACCCAGCTAATATGTGGGAGAGCCAGGATTTGAACCCAGGCAGCCTCCCACCAGTGTTCCTCTTCTTATTCATTAAGTTAAATAATAGATAGTACAAGGTAAGAATGCAAGACACATCATGAAGAGGTGGGTGTGGGGTCAGGGGAGGAGGCTTCGCCGCAGGCTGAAGTAGTCCTTAATTACTATGGCTTCCTGGAGGAGATGCTGCCTGAATTAGAAGAGGTGTATTTGGGTAGCTGGAGAAGGGCTTTGCCCTTTGGGTTTCCACTTTCATGTGGAAGAGAACAATGGTTAGGAGTGTCCGGTGAAGGTCTTGTTGCGGGGTGAGTCCCCTTCTCCCTTGGCACGTGCATATATACACTTGGAGAGGACAGACGTGAGTGAGGTTCTCTACCAGCTGCCCAGTGAGGGCTGGGAGGAGGCCTGGCACAGCCTGACCTCTCTCCCCATGGGAACCGTTCCCCATGGGCTTGTGTTGTGGGGATTCTTCCTAGATTCCTGGTAAGGAGGGTCCTGAGCAAGACTCTCAGGATCCAGGCTTCTGAAATGTTTGGGGGACCCCTGAGAAGATCATCTAAATGGCCTCCAAAATGGTGGCTGTTCTATCTATAAAATGGGCCAGCAATCCCCTCGTATGGGGTTGTTGTGAGCATTTGACGAAGGCAATGCCTCAGAAGAATCTGGCCCAATTGGCTTCAGTTACCAAGTACCTGATCTCTTCTATCCACTCCCGTCAAGCCCCAGCTCAGCCCAGACTGGCTTCTCTTGGCCTTAGCCTGGGATGCAGAGAGGAAAGGAGGTTCCTCTGTATGCAGAGGGATGCAGAGAGGAAAGGAGGTTCCTCTGTATGACCTGGCCTTTTGGGGCTGCAGAGAGGAAAGGAGGTTCCTGTGTATGACCTGGCCTTTTGGGGCTGCACTGGAGAACAGGCCTAAAGCTGTTCTCCTACTCAGAGTAGGAGTCATTGATAATTTCTCTCAATTACGTTTGCATCCTGAAAATGTACTTGCCTTCTTTGGAACCACAAAGCACAAGGAAGCCTCAGTTATAGGATGATCAACCATCTCAGTTTGCCCAGGACTGTTTCAGCTTTAGTGTAAAAGTCTCATGTCCAGGGGAACCCCAGTCCTGGGCAACCCGGGGAAAGTGGTCCCCCTCTGAGTCAGTTGGGAGGGAGAGGATGGGTACAGCTGAGGCTCCCGTACCCACTAAAGGCTGCCCCACTGCACCCTCCATTTAGTTTCTGAATCTCCCAGTGGCAGACAGAAATCAATGGATGGCTTCAGACAGACCAGAATTCAAATCCCACATCTGCTGTGTATCAGCTTGACTTTGGCCAAGTCGCAGGGTCCTCCTTGGTAAGAATGGGGACTGTAATAATTACCTTATGGTGCTGTGTTGGGATTCACATGGCCTAATGCACGGAGCAGCTGACATGTGATAGGTGTTCCGTATAACAGGCTAAACTATCTGAGCCGTTACTTTTATTCCCAGTCTTGGGGATGGGATAATAAGAAGTAACTGCTTCCTTTCACTAAGAGAGCCTGGGCCAGGGTAAGGCCTCCCCAGCTTTGCCAAGTCATCTGCACCTGGCCTGCTCCATGGCAGTGTTCTGTCCTGGCCGCAGGCCCTGAGAGGGGCCTGTACAGGACCCTTGGGGGGTGTTGTGGGGAGACAGATGGAGACAGGTGACCTGCTGTTGTCCCTGTTCTTGAGCCTGGGCTGATGGCCTGAGTCCAGGGCACTTTTGATGTGTCTCTTCCTCTTTCCCTGACTCATCTGACTTTCTGGAAAATAAGAAGGCCCACTCAAATCAATAAAACTTGCAGGAGGACGTTGGGGAGCCTCTAGTCTAATTTGGTCTCTTCTCGGATGAAGGCGTAGAGGCCGGGGTAGTCATAACTCATCTGAGATTTGACCGATGGTTACCCAGAGGGCTCCTGGCTGAATAGGCTGGGGAATCCTTGAAGCTCGAAGGGACGTGGTACATGAAGGCAGCAGGCAATACGTTGGTTTTCTGACAGTGGATTGTCTGCTTTGTGGATTACTGGTGACACAGCTGGCCAGCCACCCTCTGCCATTGCAGCCTACTCCTGGGCCTCCTTTGTCTTAATGGAGGGAGAGCTGTTCTTATGGGGCATTGACTCTTTTTTTTTTTTAATTAGTTTTTTTTTTTTAAATTGACTCTTTGTAATGGTCAAGTGCAACTAAGAGGATAGACACCATTTCCAAAGACATTCCAAAGTTCACAAAAAGGTGTTTCCTTCAGATTAACTATTTTCCTGATTAGCCACAGTAGCTGACCTTAATGGGCAGGGGGCATCAGCAGATTTCATTCATTCAATGAATGGAGTGTTCATTAAGTGCCAGTATGGGCAGGGAATAGTTTCATCCAGAGCAGAGTGTATGAATGGGCTATTACTTTGAGCTGAATGTGTTCTGTTTCCTGTGGGGTTTTCCTCTGTTGCCTGTGGACCCTCCATTTGCCTCAAATATATTTTCAATTTATTTAGTACTCACTGTGTGCCAGCCTCCATGGAGGAAGACAAAAGATGGTAAGATTTGGTCTCTCCATGAAGGAGCTTACAGTTTGAGTGAGGGAAATAAGCGTGAAAACATGGAAAATTAGATTATTTTGGAGGAGTGACATAGCAGTGCACAAGAGTGGTTCACGGCAACGGTTGTTACAGGTCAGGAGGATTCATTACCAGATGAGAGATACTATTAAGAGTGAGGTTCTCAGAGGAAGGAGAGATCAAGTGGGCTGTGGGGATTGGAAGACACCTCATGGAAGAGGTGGGTGTGTCAAACCCTTGACACTTACTACCTAATGGCAGGCTTGGAGTGTGGGTATGTATGACTGTCCCCATTTTATGGCAAAGGCCCAAGCCACACAGATGATTGAGTTTGGATCAGAACTCATGTCCATCCGCATCTAAACTTTTTCCATTAGAAATCCTGTCTCCCATGAGCCAGGCCTCGTAGGATTGAATTGAGCAGAGAGAGGGCAGCCATAAGCAAGGGTGTGTGTGTGTAGGAAGACAAAAAGCAAAGACCCCAGGGCACAGATCCAGCCAGCACGGAGGGAGGAAAGGCTCCCGGTGGAGTAGAAACCTGGGCCTCTGGAACTTCGCATGTGCTGACTGCTCTTCCCTGCTTTCTCCTCAGAACCTCTCCTCCCCACACTCAGGAGCAACTGGTTGCTTTCACTGGCCTTGAGTTGGAGGCTGCGTAGGCTGGCATCTTCCAAGGAGTCTTTCTAAATCCCTAGTCATCATAGTCATGATAACAACACCATCTCGCACCCGTATGATGCTTTTCCTTCTACACAGTACCCCCACTTGAAACCTGAAACAAACCACAAAGAAAGACATCCTAATGGTTGAGCACAGGCCAGGGCTCCCGGCCAATTCTGCTTAGACTTCAGAAGACAGGCCAAGTACAAGTTCCTCAGGCAGTTTACTCACTGTGAATCTTTGTGTGTGCACAGTACCTGACACATAATAGGTGCTCAATAAATGTTTGTAAAGTGGTTGCGCTTTAGGGGAGTCCCCCACTCCATTTGTGGGTACCTGATTCCAGCACCCCTGCAGAAAGCAAGCAGCAGCCCTGGTCCTTCCCTCCTGGAGATTGTTCAGTGTCCTCTGTGCCCAGCAGCCTCATACCTTGGTCTGAGTAGACTCTGTGGCCAAGCCTTTGTGCATTTATAACTACTGAGTTCAAGGTTGAAAGAGATCTGGGTTTTTTCCTTTGGTTAGGCTCTTTGGCTTCAATTTAATTTTCTATGAGAAATTAAACATATCATGTATGTGATAAAATTTGCCATTTTAACCATTTTAAGTATACAATTCAGTGACATTAATTACACACACACACACACACACACACACATATATATATATATATAATTATATAAGATACATAAGAATCGCATTCCTTTTCATGGCTGAATAATAGTCCATTGTATATGTATACCACATTCTGTTTATCTGTTCCTCTGTTGATGGACACTTGGGTTATTTGGGGGAAAGAATAGTCTCTTTAACAGCTATTGGGAATAATACTGCCATAAATACTGGCACAAGTATCTGTTTGAGTCCCTATTTGCAGTTTTTTTGGTTATATATCTAAGAGTAGAATTGCTGGGTCATATGGTAATTCAATGTTTAGCTTTCTGAGGAATTATCAAACTGTTTTCCACAATAGCCACACCATTTTAAGTTCCAACCAACAAAGCACACAGGTTCCAATTTCTCCACATCCTTGCTAGCGTGTACCATTTTCTGTTTTGGTTTTTGTTTGCTTGTGGCCAATCCAGTAGGTAGAAAGTGGTCTCTCAGTGTGGTTTTGATTTGCCTTTCCCGAATGACTAATGATACAACGTTTCATGTGCCTATTGGCCGTTTGTATATTTCCTTAGAGAAGTGTCTATTCAAGTGCTCTGCTCATTTTTAAATGGATTTGTCTTTCTGTTGTTGAGTTTTAGGAGTTCTTTACATATCCTGCATATTACACCCTTATCAGACACGTGATTTGCAAATATATTCTACCATTTTGTAGGTGGTCTTTTCATTTTGTTGATGATGTTCTTTTATGGATGAAATTTTGAAGCATTTAATTAATACCAATTTATGTGTTTTTCTTTTGTGACTTACAGTTTTCATGACATATCTAAGAATCATTGCCATATCCAAGGTTTTATCCCTGTGTTTTTTTTAAAGCTTTATGGTTTTAGCTATTATATTTAGGTTGTTGATACTTTTGAATTAACTTTTGTATGTGGTGTGAATCAAGGGTCAAACTTCATTCTTTTGCCTATGGAAATCTAGTTCTCCCAGCACCCTTTGTTAAAGAGACTATTCTTTCCCCCATTGAACGGACTTGGCCCCCTGTTAAAATTAACCATACATGTACAGGGTTATTTCTGGACTCTTGATTCTGTATCATTGGTCTATATGATAGTCCTTATACCAGTAGCACATTGTTTTGATTCCTATAGACTTGTGGTAAATTTTGAACTTTGGAGGTATGAGATTTCCAATTGTGCTTCTTTTTTTTAAGGATTGTTTTTGGATATTCAGGGCCTTTTGCAATTCCATATGAATTTGAGGAAAAGGCTGTTGGAATTTTCATAGGATTAGCTTTGGGTGGCATAGGCCTCTTA
Source organism: Panthera uncia (assembly GCF_023721935.1). Taxonomy (NCBI): domain Eukaryota; kingdom Metazoa; phylum Chordata; class Mammalia; order Carnivora; family Felidae; genus Panthera; species Panthera uncia. Next base: position 89,667,231 of record NC_064808.1, on the reverse strand, counting down.
ATAATGTTAAGTCTTTCTATCCATGAACATGGAAACTCTTTCCATTTTTTTAGGTCGTCTTTAATTTCTTTCAGCAACATTTTTCAGTTTTCAGTCTACGAGTCTTTCACCTTTTTGATTATATATATTCCTAGCATTTTTTCTTTTAGATGCTATTTCTTTTTTTTAAGTTTGTTTATTTATTTTTGAGAGAGAGAGAGAGAGAGAGAGAGAGGGAGCATGAGCAGGAGAGGGGCAGAGAGAGAGGGAGAGAGAATAAATCCCAAGCAGGTTCCACACTGTCAGCACAGAGCCCCACTCTGGGCTCAACCTCATGAACTGTGAGATCATCACTTGAGCCGAAATCAAGAGTAGGATACCTAACCGACTGAGCCACTCAGATGCTATTTCTTCATGTCCTTTTCAGGTTGTTTATTGCTGCTGTATAGAAACACAACTGATTTTTGCATGTGACCATGTCCCCCCCACCCAACTTTGCTGAACTTGTTTATTAGTTCTAGTAGCTTTCTTGTAAATTCTTTGGGATTTTCTATATATAGGATCATGTCATTTACAATTAGAAATTGTTTTACTTCTTCCTTCTAATGTGGATACTTTCTATTTATTTTTCTTGGGTAATTTCTTTGACTAGAACTTCCAGTCAATGCTGAATAGCAGTGGTAAAAGTGGGCATCATGTCTTATTCCTGACCTTAGGGAGAAAGCTTTAAGCCTTTCATCATTGTGCGTGATGTTAGCTATCTGATGCCCTTTTGAAGATGGCCACTCCTAGGGCCCTGGGTTGGGTGAGGATGGGGGCAACCATCTGCTTTATTACCCAACAAATAGATTTCTCCTGAAGGAGAATGTCTTAGTCTGCTTGGGCTGCTGTAACAAATTACTATGGAGTAGGTAGCCTATAAACAACATAAACTTATTTCTCACAGCTCTGGAGATGGGGAACTCCAAGATCAAGGTGCAGGCAAATTCAGTGTTGTTGAGGGACCACATCCTGGTTTACAGACAGTCAACTTCCTGCTAGAATCTCACACGGCAGAAGGGGCAAGGGAGCTCTCTGGTCTCTTTTATGATGGCACTAATCCCATTCGTGAGGGCTACACCTTCATGACCTAATCTCCTCCCAAAGGCCCGGCCTCCTGATACCATCACATTGGGGATTAGGGTTTCAACATGTGGATTTTGGGGACACTCAGTCTATAACAGAGCATCATATTTGGGGTCATGCTGAGAGAAAATACCCGCTAATTACAAAATATCAACTTCATGTCAGCATTAGCCACACTGTTAAAATGTCAGCCGATCTAAAACCCAAATATTTGTTAAGTTCCTACTAGGTGGCACACACTTTTATTACTTCATTTAATCTTGCAACAGCCTTTTGGAGACAGGCTCTCTATTATTACCACTCCCATTTTAGAGGTAAGAAAATGAATGATAAAGGGGCGAGGTGGTTCACACAGCTGGTAGGTGTTCCCAGGACGTGTGGTAGAGTGGTAAGTTTCCTGATTTGTAGATTGGCTTCTTGTTTTCTGTCCAGTAATTCTCAAGGGGAGACAGTGAGCACTACTCTTTCTTTGTGTGGTGTATCAGAACCTCCCTGTGGGTTGCAGGGCTGGGGAAGGCTTTCTCAAAGATACCGCCACCCCTCAGCCTATTCTGATAACTTATTCAGCGGTGCCCTGCCCCCAGTAGGGACCCACTGCCACAAGGATCCCCTGTGACGGTCAGGACCTTGCCGCAACCCACAGGTGTGTGCAGTGGACAAAAGGTTGAGAGCTGCTGCAAACCACAGCATCTTCTTTCCTCTGTGATGTTGGTGCTGCTAAATCAGCGAGAGAGACTTGTGGAGTTGCTGCCCTGAGAAGGTTCCAGGAGGGATGTCTCTCTGAGGATTGGTAGCAAATTCTCTGTAGCTCAAGGAGAAACGCTGGGCCAGGCAACCTTGCCTTACCCCAAAGCCCTGTGCTGTTAACAGCAGTAATCGACACTCTCGGGGAGATTAGCTTTATCAAGTAACTGCAGCCCCAGGTACCTGGATAATTCATAGCCGATGTTTAGTTTCTGCCTCAAATTTCTGGGTCAATGGAGCTCTGTAAGATCCTATTCTGGACAGTGTTACAGGACCTAACCAGTGGGTCTGTAGGTCTGCCGCAGAAGTGCAGGCATGAGCCACGGAACAGAGTCCTGATTACAGGGAACTACGTCTGTAGGAAAGTTGTAGGTGTTCTGAGTCCTGGTGCTGGGCGCTAATCCTCAGCTTGGAATAAGACACAGCAGAAGTTGCTGTTGATGTTCTGACCAGGATTCCTGCCTACAAGAGTCCAAATCAGCCCAGGGTCGGGGAAGGCTGCATTTTTGCTCTCTTGACGTTTTAGCTTGAATTTCCTCTTTCTTCTGGCCTCATTTTCTGCATTTTAGCTGGGAAGAGGGGCGTAGTTGAATTGAATTGCCTGCTCCTTGTCTCCTGCTTGGAGGAGGATTTGCTGAGAGTCCCCTTCGAGGGCTGGCCACTTCAGTGCCCATTTATGTTTTCAGCACACATTAGAATCGTCAGTTCACAAGATATCCCTGGGCTGCAGATGGCCATGGGGACAAACCTCCCAAGAGGTGGGTCTATCGAAACTCTAAAAACATACATGGCGACAAACAAAACCAGAGGAGAAGGGGTAGCCCTGCCTCTTCTTACCCCAACAATCAGCCCTCTTTGAATGAAATTCAGCGGGTCTTTACTGTCTCAGTTCAGTCTAGCAAACGTCTATGTGATGATTCAGGTAAGACGCAGCTCTTGTCTGTGAAGAATTCAAACTCGGCCCATCCCTCAGTTGCAAGGAACTCCTTTCATCCCTGATTTCTCTATGGCTCTATGCCCCTTCCTTCCACCATCCTCCCCCCTCCCCCTGTCATCACTCCTATTTTTTCCTGTCCCGCAGGCTTGAAACCTTGGTGTCCACCTCACCTTTCCTGTCCTCCCTTCTCTGCTCTGGAGAGAAACTATACTTCCCAGTTTGCCCAGGACAGTCCTGGTTTAAATCTGCTGTCCCCATGCAATTGTAATGACTCCTTTTCCCTCTCAAAAGTGTCCAAGTTTGGGCAGTAAATGAGTGATCCATCAGTCTATAACCTTTCAGAGACCAATCCTTCTCCATACCTGGCATGTCGCTGCCTGGTCACTGCCACCACCCCGGTCTGGACACTGACACCTCCTGCCTGGATTACTGCAACTGCCTTCTCCCCGGCTTCCTTACTTCCCATGCCTCACACTTGCCACCCATTCAGCAAATCATTGCCTGATGAATTCGCTCGAAACACAGTACTGTGCTGCTCACTTCATTGGTTCCTTGCTGCCTACAGGATGCAACTCAAACATCTTAGTCTGGCGCTTGAAACCCTTTGCCGTCCAGCCTCTGCTTTTGTCTACACAAATCTCCAAATCCCGCACGCACGTGTGTCCTTCCAGCCCAGCTACAATTCCCGCCTCTTAAGCACAGCGTTCTGAGACCAGCCCACCGCTTAGCACCCTATTCTCCTCTGAACTCCTTGGCCTAGAGCAATTATTGCCTGCACAATCCATTTGGCGTCTAATCATGTACTGCCTCATGACTTTTCATGTATTGCTGTCTTGAGCTAGAGCTGAAGGTATTTGCTATAATTTCACTTTTTATTCTCATATGCCTCTCTCCTCAATGAAATTGTGGGTTCCCGAGGACAGGGGCTATGTCTATGCCTCATCCTTCTTTCTATTCCTTATGGCACCAAGTGCCTAGTGGGTGTAACATAAATACTTCTCAGAAAACCTCAACTGGTATTCATTTAGGAACACTAGGCCTGGAAAGACCCTCATAATCATGTAGTTCAAACTCTTACTTTATAGATGAACCAAAAAAATGAAGACAAGAGAGGTCAGAAACTTGCTCAGGGAGACCAGCTAATGCAAATGGCAGGGCTGGACCTCAAATGCAAATCTTATCAAGGAGGTCCAGAATACTTTCCCCATCACCAGGCTACCTACCTCCTGTGTGTTCCTTTTATTTTGTGAATGGATCACAACCATTGTCAAGTTCAAGTAGGGGTTTAGAAAGCAGAGGGAAAGAAGGCAAGCAAACCAGGATGGCCTGGCCTCAGCAAAGTCCCAGACATGGAAACTCTCCTGGCATCGTCTCGGAGAGGTGGGGGAGACAGCAGTTAGGCCAAGATAGTTCCTCTGTAACAGAGTCGTGCGGAGGGGTGGGTCAGGGAAGACCTCCAGTCCCGTGATTGGGGTTGTAAGATTTCTGTCACAGCCGAGCCACCTGCCCACACCTCAAATCAGTGTCTCATCTCTCTACCCACTGTCCAGAAGTTATGGTGTGTGCACGTGTGTGAGCGTGCATGTGTGTTTGTGTGTGTATGGCACGCAGGAGGTTTGGGGAGTGGGGAACAGCTCAGGGGGGCCAGAAGAAGACATGGGGAAGTGCCTGCTTGGTGACAGCTGGGTCACATTTGCTTTGGGTGGTAAAGAAACCTGACCTCAGTGGCTCTGAAAAGGGTATTGAAAAGTGCCACCGGTAATGCTGTTATATATAGCTTTCAACTTTAATAAGGTGTTGCAAAAACTATGAAAATACATATAACTAAAAACACATTTCACTGGAAGCTTGATCTTGAATCCCTTTCTACTGCTCCTGTGTGGTGCTTCATGCTGTCAACAGAGCTGTTAAAACACAATGGAAAGTGGGTAATTGTGCATTATATGGCTTTTGTTTTCCATTATGAAATATTGACATCCGGAAAGAAAGTGGGATTATTGAGGTGGAGGGCACTGGGGAAGAGATGTGAGACAGAAGGCCAGGGGATGAGGACGGTGGGTGGGAGAGGAGGAATCTGGCGCTTCTGTTCAGTGGGTCTCTCCGGGTCTTTTCTAGTCACACACCTGGGCAAAGCTCACGGGCATGAAGAGGTTCTGGTTGATAATCAGGGTTAGCAGAGGACTCTGGGGTCCTGACATGATGTGCAAGGCAAGAGCAGGGGCTACGACTGAAGAATGTGTCTGTAGGCAGTTTGGGGAGATAAGTCAGGAAGGAGGCGCTGGAATTGTTTCGCCGTGCCAGTGTCCGTGCCCGTGTGCTGCTGGAGATTTGTAAATGATGTCCTTTCACCTGATGCCAGAAGCCTGGCAGGGGCTGCGTATGGAGAAGGTGGAGACTTGTAAGGATGCCCTCGGCCTAGGGGACACTCGTTCCTCCCGCAAGTAACAATAGCCGTAAAAGAATAATATTGACTCTTTATTGAGTGCTGTGTGGCAGGTGCTCCACAGACATCTCTTTACTTGATTCTGACAACAGTCCCACTTTCTGGATGGAACTGAGGCCAGGTTGGAGAACTCTCTGCCGTCGCTCCCAATTGTCACGGCCTCCCGGTTTCCAAGGGCCACGGGGAGAGAAGGACACTGGGGAAGCACGGAGGAAGCCACAGCCAGCTGGTCTTGTTTGTTTGGGAGGAAGGAGTCAGCCCTGGCTGGCAGGGGAAGGAGCTGTGAGTGGTCAGTGGGTTGTGGGTTGTTCTGAGAGGCGAGCATTGCCCTGCGATACCTTGGTGGCAGCCCTGCCCCAGGGGAGCCTCAGTGGCACCGGGGTCATCTAGGACAGTCCGCTGTCTCCATACAGGTAACCCACTTGCTGCGGTGGGGCCTTCGGGGTAACTTCTCTGGGCATTGCGTCATCGCAGGGCCTGCCGTTGGGTTTGAGGGACGACCTGTCTCTCTAGATAGATTACATTTGGTTTGCTCAGAAGGCATTTATGGCTTTATAAAGCTCTTAAATTGGCTCTTTTCCCCCCTCAAAACATTTCTTCAAGCTTACAAGGCCAGTTTTAGAATAGCAATTACCAGCTCCAATATCCCCCAGCAAACTCACGCTGTGCTGTTGTATATAAACTGCTTGGGACATTTGTAATGCTGCCACACAGCGTATGTGCACCGCAGAAAGCCCCCGTCTATACCCGGGAATGCTGCGGAGGCCCTTCCTCAGCTCTAATTTATGGGTCACATAAAACTCTGTGAAGTTGCCCTGCATCTTTCTGAGGCAAAGTTGAGGTTTTTTACTGTTTCAAGCTGCTAATTTTTACCATTTAAGGCCAGCCTTCTGCCCGTGCCAGTGTGCATGTGTGCATACAAGTTGGCCACTTTAATTTATGTGCCTCTTTCTCTCCCTGTGATGCTCGTAACTTATAAATGTGTACGTAGTATACAGCCAGTTCTTCCTTCTTGTGAGAGGTTTGGCTGCTTTGTCCTGGGCTGTGATACCCCGGACACCCCTCCCCAAACGCCATTCAGTCCCAGGGGTTGCAGAGGGGTGGGGAAGCCTGGTGCAGAGACTGACACCGACCTGAGAACAGGAACTGGCAGGAATCTACCCAGCAAACCTGGCCCAGTGTCCTTGCCTGTGAGACAGGGGGCTTAATGAGGGCAGCACTGTGGGGTGTTAAGAGGAGGAAGTTCAGAGCATGGGATGAGGATTTAAGGCTGCAATAAAGAACATTCCTGATGTGCTACCTTGGGCAAACCTGTAACCTTTCTGAGCCTCAGTTTCCTCATTTGCAGGATGGGGGTAGGATTATAAATTTCTCACCAGGGTGTTGTGAGTATCAGGCATGCTAATGACCATGAGCCCTTCATAAGCAAAGGCAATAACTGAGTGCTGGTTGGTAGCTATTCCAAGCCCTAAACTGCTGGCAGGGCCCCCAGGGAGGAGGACAGCCAAGAGCAATGTGATGTCTCAGGGCTTTCCAAAGTCAAGTAGAAGTGCCTCTGGATGTGCCTCCCTGGGCTCCACTGAGCCCAGAGCGGAGGGCCGCTGGGTAATGCAGGGCAGGAGGTGGGAGCTCTGCACACTCACCTCCTTCTTTCCCTCCAGGGTCCTCTGACCCCTTGATAAGAGCACCTTGACCCCTTGGCCCCCCTCTTTCCCACCCCCAGGCTCCCACCCTTCACCTTTCTTGAGAGCAATAATCCTCCCCTGGTCTTTGTGGATGCTTCATATCAGGAGGCAACACGGGCAGGTTCTTCGAGCAGTCTCCTGAGAAGACTGTTATTCAATAGGTTGTAGGGATCTAGAGGCAGGGAGGTACCTGTCCTCACAGGAGGGTCCCTACTGTACAGCAGGGAAACTCGGCCCTCTTGTCCCCACCCCCCCCCCCCCCCACCCCTCTCACCCCTGCCCAGCAACCTCTCTGGGTTGGGATTATACTGGCTGATAGAATGGGGATGTTCAGCTCCTCCTCGGGGTTTTGGTGGGTGCCAAATCAGAGGACCCCCAAATCCCACTCTTCCTTCAATGTCCCCCGAGGCCTCATTCCTCCTCCTAAGTGCTTCTGCTACAATGCTCCCACTTGGATATTTTACTAATGAATGCAAACTCCGTGAGTTTAAAACAGGCTAATTCAACACATTTTTAGTGAAGGGAAAGATGCTGTCACCTACTGACCATCTCCTATATGCCAGGCAGTGGGCAAGGTGCTTTCTATGCCCCAGATCATTTATAAACTCTACTGGTAATAATAGCTAAAATACATTCAGCAAGCATTTACTACATGTTAGGCATTGTTCTGAGCTTTTCCTGTGAATTTAATCCCCAGCACTTATGTGAGATTGATACTATTGCTATCCTCTTTTATATTATAAACGACAAAACTGAAGCACAGAGAGGTTAAGGAACTTGCCCAAGGTCACACAGCCAGTAATTTGGGAAGATGGGATTAGCACCCAGAGAGTCTGGTTCTGAGCCTAAACTCTTAGCCACCACACAAGAAATATTGCTATATTGCTTCATCAAGAAAGATGCTTATTTTTACCCCCTCTCATAGGTGTAAAAATTGATTTTCAGAGAGTTTGGATAACTTCGTCATTAATACAGAACTAGGAAGAGGCAGAGCCAGAATTTGAACCTGGGTTGGTCTGGCTCCAAAGCCTATGGTCTTTCTGCTGTCCCCCTCCACCCTTACTGGTTTAAGGCACAGATTCAAGACACATGTCTTCCTACCCTCAAGTCATAATATTATAAGCACATGAACAATAGTGTAAGATTGACGTTTTTAAAGAAGGTGAGGACGGTTTGGAGCTGGGAGGGATGGGAAGCAGGAGGAAAGGGAAGGACTTTACAGAGGTGGCATGGTGATGGGAGAGTGGGTGAGGTCCAGGTTAGGGTAGAGGAAATAGAAAAGAGGATAGAAAAGAGAATGGGTTTAAGAGCTGTTCTGAAGGGCCGATGGAACCCAGTGATTGACCAGATATTGGAAGTCCACCTTAGGGTGAAATCTACAGCCTCAACACTCAGTGGATTGACGTACTATTCATAAAAATGAGAGCAATGTTCTTGTAAGACAGGAGTTCCATTTTTAATTTTTTTGTAAGTTTATTTATTTTGAGGAGGGGAGAGGCAGAGAGAGAGGGAGAGAGAGAATCCCAAGCAGACTCTGCACTTGTCAGCACAGAGCCCGACACAGGGCTCGAACCCACGAACTGTGAGATCACGATCTGAGCTGAAATCAAGAGTCAGATGCTCAACTGGCTGAGCCACCCATGTGCCCCAAGAGTCCCATTTTTAAAATGCACAGAGGCACACTTCATTGATGGTGTCCCAGACTAGAATCCCTAGGACATAAAGACTCCATGTTAAGAACCTTAGCTCGGTTTGGGCCTCATCCTGGCTGAGAGCATCCAGACTCTACCACCACTTGGATGGACCACTGGCTCTGGTTGGGAAGGTGGAGAACAGGCATTCGGAGTGCCTCAGTTCTATCTCAGGGTATTGGGTATTGGGCATGAGGATTCGTTCCACAATCCCTGGAGGGGGGTACTTTTCCCTTTCAAAGCAAGTACCTGGAAACAGTGCGGATGGGATTTCCTCCTCAGTCTCTGAGCCAACAGGAGGGAGGGCTTGCGTATGCCTGTGTATACCCTAAACTTGGCCTGGAGGTATGTTCCTTTCATTCATTCATTCGTTCTGCTGCCTGCTGAGTGTGCGTGCTGAGTGGACACCAGGGGCTGGGCTGGTTACCTCCTTGCTTCCTGAGGACAGTGGCTCAGAAGAGGGCCTGAAGTAGGGCCTGAGCTGAGAAGACCCTCTTCTGTCCCCACACAGCAGACCCCTGGGCTCTCCCCACACCCTCACCAAGTGTTGTGTACTGCCCTCACTGAGAAGCTCTAGTCTGTACTTTGCTAGCCAGGCCCTTAGGGGACAAGGGTAGAAGGGTGGCTGTCAGGGAGGGTGCTGGTGTTCAGAGGTGGAACAGGAAGAAGAAAGCCATGGGGCAGTGAAGTCAAACCTGGGTTTTGATGGCCCTGCTGTGATTTCTCCTGTGACTTTGGGCAAGCCATCTCTCCTCTCGGGGCCCGAATTCCTCCCTCAACAGAACAAAGGAGTTGGATCTGATCACGTCTATCCATGTTAATTTCCCATGACTCTAAGTGATGGTATAGAGCCATTGCTGATCACTGGGAAGGATACAAGATGGCCCTGTTCCCAAGCAGGGGCCCCTGTGCTGCAGTACTTAGAGAAAAGGCCCTTCTTTGTATTAGTGCTAAATAGACATGAAGAAGGTACTTCCCGGAAAACACAGGCCTTTGCCCTGTTGTATAAGAATATGGTAGCCACTGCTATGTGCTTGTTTAAATTTAAACTAAATAAAATGAGATCACATTAAAAACTCAGTCCCTCAGGCTCACTAGCCATGTGTCAAGTGTTCAGTAACCATATGTCCATCGCTGCAGAAGATTCTACTGGACAGCGCTATGGTGGAAGTTAGCCCCCGTCAGGCTCCCCATTTCTCTGGGGGAGATAGAGACCTTGCTTCATTGGGAAAGGCAGGTGTTTGGAGGAGTTCAGTAGTAACACCTGAGGAAACCTTGGTCTTTGTGTAATTCATCACATCTGAGATGGGAGGGGAATGAAATTTCTCGATTCACTATAGCCTCTTTGACCTTCAGAGTCATTTAGTTACTGCCCAGGCTCTGAGGGTAGGTGAACAGCAAACCCAGAGGTTGTTCCTGGTGCCCTGTGACTGCCTGCCTGGATCCTTCCTGCCTGCCCACCAGGTCCTGGAAGGCACCCAGATCCCTGAGTGGGGATCTCTCTTTCAGAACCACCATTTGACTGGGGCCCAAGAGCAAATTTCTTCTTCTCTACCTCTGCCTGAGGGAGAAGCCCCACTCTAGCCTTCCTTAGTCCTCAGCTTCCCTCAAGAGTCCAACAAGTCCTTAGGCTGGGGGAGTTCTCATGCTCAAGACTTCTTTCACACCCAGCACAGAGCCCAACACAGGGCTTGATCTCACGGCCCTGAGATCAAGACCTGAGCTGAGATCAAGAAGTGGGATGCTCAACCGACTGAGCCACCCAGGTGCCCATCATGCTAGGGACTTCTTCATAATAAATAACTCCACATCAGAGCCCCTTCCTGCCCAAAGCAGGAAAGAAAGACCCAGACCAAGGCTGTGATGGGGGCCACGGTCGGGGTGAACCAGGGAGTCACTGGGAGAGCGCACATCCCCAGGGGTTCTGAGGTGCCATACACTTGGAGTCCGTGGGAGAGCTAGGGGCGCCTGTGCACACAGAGCTGGAAAGGGGTGGCAATGATCTCAGGGTGGGTCATCCTCACCCCCACTGTGTGCTGCCCTGCACACAGACTCACTGCGGCCGTCTCCATGGGCCACACCACAGCCACGAAGTACAGATTGGAGGCCCTGGGAAACCTGGCTGTTCCCTCTCTACAAAGCACATCAGCAGCTTGTTCCTTGGCCTTGCAGGACCAATGGAGGGCCCTCCAGAAAAGCAGCTGGTTCTTTGTTTAGACCTCAGAGACAGGCCCTTGGGTGGAGAGAAGTTTGGGAAAGACTGAGCTTTCCTGCCTGTGTCTGCCAGCCCCATGGTCAGGCTTAGGTGCCCATCTTCTTGAAGCTGGCTGGCAGTGGCTCTCAAAGCTACTGGCCAGAAAAGAGATAAGCAGAGAGATGAGTTGTGTCAGGGGCCCAGAGTGGAGTCCCCATAAGGAAGAGGTCACCTGTGCCACCATAATTTCTATAGCAGTGCTCTCTTCAAAGAGGACCAAGAATTTGGTGTCTGGAGGCCTATTTGCTCCCATCAGCTTTTTTGCTAGACAGGCCAGAAAGGCAAAGGTGGGGGTGGGGAGCGTATGACACCACACACCATCAACCGGCCCTTTCGACCTTGGGTTCCCTCTTTGGCAGCACCCGAGGGGTAAGAAGGATGGGGAAGTGGCAGGGGAGAAGCCACGCTGATTCAAAGGGGCACAGGCACCCCAATGTTTATAGCAGTGCTATCAACAATAGCCAAATTATGGAAAGAGCCCAGATATCCATTAGGATGAATGGATAAAGAAAATGTGGTATATATATATACAATGGAATATTACTTGGCAATCAAAAGGACTGAAATCTTGCCATTTGCAACAACGTGGATGGAACTAGAGTGTATTATGCTAAGCGAAATAAGTCAGGCAGAGAAAGACAAATATATGATTTCACTCATCTGTGGAATTTAAGAAACACAACAGATGAACATAGGGGAAAGGAAGGAAAAAGAAGATAAAAACAGAGAGGGAGGCAAACCATAAGAGAGTCTTAAATATAGAGAACAAACTGTAGTTGCTGGAGGGGAGGTGGGTGGGGGATGGGCTAGATGGGGGATGGGCATTAAGGAGGGCACTTGTTGGGATGAGCACTGGGTGTTGATGTAAGTGATGAATGACTGGATTCTACTCCTGAAACCAATACTCCACTGTATGTTAACTTACTTGAATTTAAGTAAATAAATTTAAAATAAACAACAACAACAAACAACCTAACAACCTGCTTTTGGGCTCACCATCAATACACTCAGTCTTGCCAATAGTAGTCTGGTAATTTTAGTGCCCAGGTAAATTTTACTTGAGTACGGGTGAATTTGGGGTATGGGCTTCACTGTTGAGCAAATTCATCAGTGAAGGTCCATTTATCTCATCTCTTCTTCCTTTGAGTTTCTTTGATCTGTAATGGGCCGGCTGTCAGATGACCTTTAGTGCTAACTGTGTAGATCTGATTTCTGGGCTCCTCAGACTCACCCCCCCCCCCATTTTCCCCCCTCCTCCCCTGCGCTTTTCTGTTGTCCTCGAGGACTCAGTGTCTCTTTCTCCTCCTCCTCCCTCCCTCTTCTTTCCTTTCTTTCTCCTTCTCACTGGTGGTTGTCAAAGTCCCCATCCCCACCCCATGCCCTGGGCCATCTCTCAGCTGCCCAGCCTAGCCCTGCTGGCCTTCATGACTCACCCATGCATTTCCAAGCAACCTCCCAGGCTTCCAGTCCACTCTACAGAAGCTGACCGGCCTCCGGGGGAATGCAGGCTGCTCCCACCTTTGTCCTGATACTCCCTTCTCCTTGCAGAACATTCCTTTGTTCTCACCTTCACTTGGGTCCAGGTGCCCCTGCCACCCCCCACACACTCATTCAGTACACGTGGAATTTATTACCCACCCAAAAGAAACCAAATCAGCAAGTTAAGTAAGTTATTGCCAAAGAAAACAATGTGGTGTATTTCACTATCCCAGATCACTGATCTGGGGGCTCCTTGGCTCTTTAAGATTTCCTCTCCTTGCTACTCTTATGTTCTAGATAAAACAGGAGCAACATCCACTCCTAGAGGGAACCCTGGGCGGCCTGAGCTGCAGCCCAGTTCTAGCACCCATTGCCGTGAGAGCTCAAGCAGGTGGCTTAGCCCCTGTGGCTCAGTCTTCCCATCTATAAAATGGTGACACAGCCCCTCAGGGCTGTATATGAGCAGTGCATCACCTTTATTGCCAGTCAGTGCACAGCGTCAGATCATGGCGGCTGGTCTCGCTGTCTCCCAGATGGCAACTGAGGCAGGGCCAGAGGGTCCCACTGCTGAGGCATTTTGCTCTCCACTGTCACAGTCATTAGTCACATGAGGAAATAAGGCAAAGGGATGGGCAGAGATGCTCTTCCAAGGTTTGGAGGCAGGGGAGGGAACAGAAAGGACCAGACTGACTCAATCTCTTTCCCTTCTCAACTTAGTCTGTGCCTCCCACCAAAGAGCCGTGGGTTCACCAAGCTGCTTGTCCAAAAACCAGGTATCATCCTTGACTTTGGTCTTTTCCTTATGGCCACATAGCCCAATCATGTGTCCTGTCACTTCCACCTATTACATAAGGTAAGTCTTGGCCCGACCACTTCTCTTCGGTCCCCATGCCGTGCCCTTGGCCCAGACCTCTGCCGTTGCTTGTCTGGCCCACTGCAGTACCTCCAGCTGGTTTCCCACCCCCCCTCATGCCCCCATCTCTTTTCTACCCTAAAATCAGAGCCTGTGTTTCATAGCCTGTGTTGTCCTTCATCAAGACTGTCACAGTTTGTAGTCACATTATTTATTTGTGCGATTAGAGTTTAATATCTGACTTGCCCATCAGACATGGTCCAGGAGGTCAAGAACAGTGTCTGGGTTGATGGTCGCTGTGTCCTTAGTGCCCTTGGTATATAACTGTTGAGCAGTTGAATGAATGGATGGCCAGGCAGGCACCTGTCTCCTTGTTGTGTCTTCCAAAGGGACGCGTGCCCTGCTAGAGCATTGGACACCACACATCTAGGGACCAGTAAAGCTTTGCCAAGTGAATTGGGGTCTCTGAAGTACAGGCCCTGACCAGGCTCATTTAATCCAGACCACTGGCCTGGATTCAACCTGGGGTCCCTTCTGTGCCATCATCCCTCACTCTGTCTCCTTCTTTGTGGCCTCTCAGGCCTTGGTTTCCATGAGCACTTTCTGAGCTGAGAGATTAGGTTGGGGTAAACTCAGATTGCTGCTTGATCATGTCCCGGCTACCCCCCAGGAGGAAGCCAGGGTCTTCTTTGTCACTTCCTAGTTAGGTTTGGGAGATGGGGGCGGGGCATGCCGGGGGCATTTCCATTGGTCTGATGAACTCTTGAGAACAAACCTCAGTACCCCTTTGGAGCTATACCCAGTGCAGCTAAAATCCTTCTCAGATACTGTTTTCTTCCTCAGGGAAAAAAAAAAAAAATGCAGTCTCTCCTGCTGTCCCCACTCCCCCACCAACCCTGACTCCATACGAAGTTCTGGAGACTCCCTGAAAATTAGGGAAATGTCCAGAGAAGACAGGGCAAAGCCTTGGAGAGAAAGAGACAGTACAAGGACTCAGGTCAGGGTGGCTTGAGCAGTCATCCGTGGTGCTGTGTGGCTTGCCTATCTGGGTCCCTCTCTGAGCTGTAGTTTCCACCTGTGGTGAGGGAGCTGTGGTACCTGTGTGGCTGCGAAGCTAAAGAACATCTGAAAGATTCACTGGAAGAGGAAGTATGACAGCTGGAAAATGGTTATTTTTCATCTTATCCATCAGGAGAGCCCCAGACCTAGCCCCCTTCCCTCTCTCCCATTGTTAATGGCCCAGTGAATGAAATTCCTCCCTTGAAGGTTTTCTTCCAGAGCTTTCTCTTGGGCATGGTTGGCTCCCTTTTAGTTTCTCTCCTGCCATGTAGGCATTTTCCGCCAAGAGCCAGGCTAGCGTGGCTTTAGTTCCAGATTGGGGAAGAGTATGTGTTTGGCGGGTGGTGGGCTCAGCTGGGAGGCTGGGGGTCGTGAGCTGCCTTGTGGCTGCTCCGTGGGGTCTGGCGGAGCCCCAGCCCCTGGCTGTGACATACAGCCCCCTTCATGAAACCAGACAGAATTAAGCCTTTTGTTTCCTGTTTGCTAGGCCGGCTTAAAGAAAACACAGAGGGTCCCTGCGGCTGGGGCTCCCAACAAGACGGCCTTTGTATTCATTTAATTAATCAGTTAGCTGAGGGGAAGGAGAGGAGGGAAGTTCATGTTATAAATACATGTTTTTCTTTGGCTTTTTTTCCCCCAAAAGACAGGGCCTGAATGGCATCCCCGAGAGAGCCCCCCATCTCACCCCAGACATGCGGGGGGCCAGGGGCCTGCCAGGCTGCAGCTGTGACATTTCCCGCCCCCACTCCCTCAAGGGGCATTAGGCCTCATCTCTCTGGGTCCTGGGGAAATGTTAAATGCCAGTGGGAAGTGGGGGAGGTTAGCCACTAGGCTCTGAACCCCGTTTCCGCGCTTCTCACCTCTCCCCTCAGACCTCAAACCCCGCACCCTCCTACATCCTCCATGGATAAAGCATAAAGCACCTGCACTGCCACACGGAGAAGCGTCTGTCCCCAAAGAGGCTTGGGCACGTTGCAGGTGCACCATGGGGGAGAAGTCCTCGCCTAGGTATACAGCGGGCTTGAAGCTCCCCACTTCTTGCCCCCCTACCCCACCACTCTGAAGGGAGGGTTGGGGCCTGCACTCACCAGACTGTTCGGGCAGACGGAGCACTCAGTCACTCCCAGGGAACACCCTCCAGTGCCCTCCTTCCTTACTCTTTGGTTTGGGCCTTCTGAAGTGCAGGGGGAAAGGAAAACAAAATAGGGCTCTTGGACACACACCCTCAACCCGCCTCCATCCCCATCGAGTGGGTTGTTTCTTTAAAGCTCCCTTCGATGATACTATTTAAACAAATTCCTTTTCTTTTCATTTTACAGATGGGCAACTTCACTCACTGCTCTCTCACCCCCACCCCCAGTTGCCAGGTGTTTTTAAAGTTTTTAAAACCTTTCATGATGAGGTAAAATGGTTGCAATCCCTAAATACATGGACCTCCTAATGGAATTTCGTGGTGGTAAATTTTTCCTTGCGAGCTCTTCGCTGCAAGTCTTATCCTCAAGGCTCTGGTGTCTGGTAACCGTGACTGTAGGCCTTCTGGACACACTGCCCAGCAAATTCCCAGCTCCAGCTCAGAGGTGGAGGGTCCAGGACTCGGACCTCAAGTCTGGTCTCTAAACATTTATCTTATCTCGTCAGGCCATCAGGCCAGTTTCCAGCCAACTTGCTGCCATGACAGGTGCCATGAGGCCCCTGTTTCCTTGTCACTCCCTTCCATGCTTCCTTGGCCCTTCAGTGAAACCAGGAGACAGCAGAAGCCAGAAGGGCAGAGCCTGTAAAATGTTCTGTGAGGACAGGATGTCAAGCCCTTGGTTTTCTGTCTCCCCCAGCTGTGGATATCCTTCCGCTCACAGCCACTGAGAGAGGACTACAGTTTCAAGCCACAAACCCAAATGCCCTCATCTGAGGGCTTTTTTTTTTTTTTTTTTAAATCACAAACAAGCCAGGCTGAGCTCCGAGTGGGGTGGTCTTTCATTAGCTAACTAGCAAAATGCCTGGAGTCTGGCATGACTTGAGTCAGCAAACTCTTCAATTTAACTTATTGTGTGGCTGACTGAGGTATGTGTCCATGTGTGCGCATGTTCCCTGAAGCAATGAATAAAACTCAGGACGCCAGAATTTCTGTGTCATCTCCAGGGTAATCTTGTGTCAGCCCTTTTTCCCAAGCTTCATTTCCCTAAACCTTTATTCCCCAAATGCACCACCTCACCATCGAAGTAAGGAGAAGTACAACCCACTCGGGTTCCTCTGCCCAGAGGATGGGTCATAGGTTCAGGAAAGAGAAAAAAAAAAATTCATGCTGCCCTTGCCTTGGGGCTCCTGGAACTGCCTTTTACTGGAGATCCATGAATTGAGGGTAGGCAGGGAGAGAGGTCAGACCCTCCAGAGTAAATCTCATTTTCACAGTTGTTTGAATCATAGAGACTCTGAGGCGGGGAAGAATTCTGGTGATCAGGTGGACAGGGGAAAAGCAAAGACCTGCTCCTTTCCCAGAAGAGGAAGTTCAGTTCATAATATGTCAGCGGGTGGGCTTCGCAGCAGTGGGGGCTGGGACTGGTTTTGGTCCCCAAGATGCAGCCAGCACAGCTGGCAGTTGGATCTCCAAAGAAAGGGCCACTAAAGCCATGTTTTTCGAACATTAATGTGTAAACCAGTCTTCTGGGCATCTTGTTAAAATGCAGATTCTAAATCAGGTCTGAGTGGGGCTAAGAATCTGCATTTAACCAGCTCCCAGCTGATGTTGATGCCGCTGGTCCGTGGAGCACACTATGAGTAGCACGGGGCTAATGGATGTATCAGTGCTGTGCTTGCTAAGTAAAACGTTGCTGACCTGTGGTCCAGTCAGAGGGTGACCAGCCATCCCAGTTTGCCTGGGAATTTCCGTTTTATCAATGAAAGTTCCCAGGGTGATTGACTACCCTGCTTCTAGACACGCACCCTGTCAGATTGCCCCCATTTAGAATGTGAATTAGCCCCATTTCTGGCTGGAGGGGGCCCTATGCAACACAGTGAGGCTTGCCTTCCAGTAAACCTCCTTGGGGTCTCCCACTGTTCTTCTCTGCACTCTGCTAATGGCTTTTCTTTATTTGTGATACTCTCCACGACTCCTCCAGGCCTGGCTGAAGCTCCCTCTTTTCTAGAGCCTCTTCCTGCTCTGAGCTCTGGGGTCCACCCATGCTTAGTAGAGGCTCTCGTGTGACTGCTACTATAGAGAATAATAGGAGCCACGTGAACATGCCATGTCTTGAACATAAAGAACCTGTCTCTGAAACCAGGCCGCAAACTAGGATGGGGACTGTGTCTGATCTTTCTTTGAGTGCTCACAGCGCCTTGCACATAGTGGCTGTTAATTCTTGGAAAGTTGGGGCTTGTCCTGTGTGCTACCATATTCCCAGAACTCAGCCATAGTGCCTGGCACAGAATCTGTACTTGCAGTATATGTTTATTACATGTTCATTGCGTGTTGCTCCTAGAAAGGAGATCCTCAATGCAGGTTCTTACCGTGGATCCTTTTGGAGGTCTGGGTTCTGGGCACTTATTTTTGTATCCATTCTGCCTGGCATGTAATAGGGCTGGTAAAGCCGAATACTTTTCACTGTTGAAATGAAAACATGTTGGCCACGGGGTTGCTTGCAGAGAGGACTAGGGGGTGAGCCCTTGTGAAAGGCATGCCTGAACCCCAGGCTCTGAGCTGGGTAGTCTCTCTTCCACCACCTGGCCCGCAGGAGTTCCAATGGTTCTTAGATCAGCAGAGAGACAATTAATGCAGTATGGGCTTTGGTGTCCAGCAAGCTAGAATGGCAGCTTCTTGATGGAGGGCAGGGAGTGATATTTTTGGTTCTTATGCATCCTTTGTGACTCCTTTGTTTCTGCATACAGAATTTTGATTCTGTGTTTTATTACATCCAAGTACAAATCCATTTCAAAGCCAGCAGGTGAGTCTCTGGCTTGTGGGGGTGGGGGAGGGGCGCTGCAAACTGAGACTGGGTGATGCTCCTTTGAGTCCTAAATACTTTGCCTCTCCAAGCAGCTCCTACTGTAAAGTCAAGATCTCTTCCCTGTTCTCCCATTGCCTGCCCTACACCAAACGTGTGCTGTCGCCTAACCTCAGCTCCCTTAGACTGCACTACATTACATTAACATGCGTTTATTGCACACTTAAGATGTATAAGCCCTTTAGGAATAAAAAAATACAAGTGAAACCTAGCTTCTAACTTGCAGCCTCAAGGAGTTTATCCTCTAATTGGGAAAGTGGTCTGGGCAAAGAAAAGTTACAATACAAGAGTTAAATAATAATGAAGATTACAATGCAGGAGAGGTCACCAAAAAAAAAAAAAAAAAAAAAAGGGACAGGATTAATTAATTACTAAATGAGTGGCACAGATTCTATGTGCTGAGGGAATTCTGGGAAGAAAGAGACAGCTGTGCACTGGGGTGCTGTGCTCTGGAATGACTGGGGCCAGTGCCTTGGTTGAGGTGGGACGGAGTACTGTGGGGACGGCAGAGTTCAGTTCAGCTCAGCAAACACTTAGGGGGCAACTGCCCTGTTCCAGGTGCTGTGCTGTGTACTCTGCAGATGCAGAGACAAATAAGACAGAGTCTCCACCCTTGAGAAGTATATAATCTAGAGGGGGAACTGAATAGGAAACTTAAGGGCAGGGGGCTGTGGGGGCACCATTAGAGGGACACAGCTCAGGTTGATGGCTTTCAGGGAGGTTGGGAGAAACCAGACTTTGTGACATCTAAGCTGACTTGAGTAGAAAATAGTCCAAAATATGGCTAAATGTTGGGGAAGAGAGTGTTAAGCAAGAGATCATCTTGCACAAAGGCATGCGTGCATGAACCAGCATGGTGTGTATTTGCAAAGTAAGCAGTTCAGGACTTGTGGAGCATAAGGCATGGTCTGTGGAGTAGCAGGAGGTGAGTGGGGGAGCAGGAATGGCCAGGTTATGGAGAACTTTCTATGTCATCTGTGGAGCTTAGAGTTTTCGTGGAGCCAACGGGGAGCCCTTGCAGAGGCAGTACGAAATAGTAGCTAAGAAGCAGATTCTGGAGCCGGATGCCCTGCTCTGCCACTTGCTACCTATGTGAATTTGGGTGAATGACTTAATCTCTCAGTGCCTCAATTTCTTAATCTGTAAAAAGGGTGTAAAAGTAGTCCTTACCTTGTTGTGAGGACTGAGTGAGTTAATCAGCTTGAAGTGCTAAGAGCAGACTTGGAACAAAGAGAGTGCTCAATAAATTGTGGCTATTGTTAGCGTTAAGGGATTTTAGGCTGGCGAGTGCCTTGGAGAGATTTGCATTTTAGCAGGATCAGGCTGGCAGTACTGAGAAGGTGGATTAATAGGGATAAGACCAGTGGGAGACCTATTGCAGCCCTCTAGGCAAGCAGTGATGAATGCTGGGCTGAAGCAGTGGTGCTGTGGATGGAGGCAAGGGGCCAGATTCAAGAACTTTGAAAGGGTGCTTTCCATGGAGACTTCCAGGTTTGTACCTTATGTCCTGGGTGGACGGTGGTTCCAGCAACTGCATCAGGAAAAACAGGAGAAGGAATAGGTCTTGTGGGGGTGGGTTTATTCCTTCCTCCCTCCCTTCCTTCCTCCCTTCCTTCCTTCCTTCCTTCCTTCTTCCTTCCTCCCTCCATCCCTCTCTCCCTCCCTTCTTCCTTCCTCCCTCCTTTCCTTCCTTTCTTCTTTCTTTCCTCCCTTCCTTCCTCCCTTCCAACACACTGAGTTCCAATGTGTATGGGGCACTTATTTGGAGATGTCTGTCAGGAAACTGAATATACACTAGAGGACATGGCTGGAGATAGGGATTAGCCCATGGATGGCAGTCAAAGCCATGAAAGTGAATGAGATCACCCAGAGAGAGGGTGCAGAAGGAGAAGAGAGTAGGCAAAGAGAATCCAGAGGAACACAACATTTAAGACAAAAGATGGTGATAGAAAAACCACAGACAAGCTACAGAGAGGAGGAGAGTGAGAAGAATCTGGAAAGTGTGACATCACCAAATTAGAAGACTAAAAAGTTTTGTGATGGAGAGTGAGACCACAGCATCAGATGCAGCAACAATGGCAAATCCAGCAAGAAAAGGACTAGCGAGTATTCACCGACTTTGTTGATGTGAGAGCCGATGGCACCCAGGTGTGCAGACGAGGGTGGAAGATTGGAGAGGAGTGAGGAGTGCATGGGAGGTGAGGAAGTAGTGAGATCACATGTGGATGAGGTGTGGCTGACTGTTAACCTGGCTTTGCCACAGGACTCTTGGATGGGGCAGGAGATGAGCTGGTTGCCTACAATCATCAAGCAAATCCTACTTGAGACCCTTGGATTAGAAACCACTGGAGAGACTTAATTTAGTCATTTATTATTTTTTTTTATTCAGCAAGTATTTATTGCATAATTACTGTGGATTTAAAAGTATGCTAAATGTCATTCAGTAATGAACAAGTCTATTAGAAGAGTTAGGACAAAGATATAAATAGTTATAACACAAAGATGATAAGTATCATAGATGTTATACTGTGAGTTGGATTAGGAAATATATTTCCCCCTGGGGTTGCCAAGAAATACTTCATGGAAAGATGACTTTTGAGCTGGGCTTGACAGAGGAGTGGGGTTCTAATGGGCAGTAGTGGAAGAGAGGCATTTCAGTAGATAGATGGGATGTGCGAAGGTCCTGAGGTAGGTTAAGTATGGAGCATGGTCAGGGAACAAGAAATCTTCTAATTAACTAAAACTGTAGGGTCAACCCAAAGTAGATTGTAAGTTAAGACTGGAAATAGGTTGGAGCCCTGGTGTGAACGCTTTCCATGCCAAGCTTTGGGATTTGCACTTTGTACTATAGGCTGCAAGGAGCCTTGCATTGCAGGTTTTTTTGTTTGTTTGTTTTTTTAATGTCTATTTATTCTCAAGGAGGTGAGAGGCAAGAGAGAGAGAGAGAGAGAGAAGGAGAGAGAGAGATTCCCAAGCAGGCTCTGTGCTGTAGGCTCAGAGCCCGACACAGGGCTTGATCTCATGAACCATGAGATCACAACCTGAGCCAAACAGGTTTTTTATATAAGGAGTAAAAACAGAAGACTTTGCCTTATAGGGGAGTTTTGTTGACTCTAATGTGTAACATAGATCAGAGCAGAGAGGAGCAAGTTTGGAGACTACTGTAATTGTCTGGGGATAAAAAGTCATGAAGGAACTAAGATGCAGGTCAGTCCTGGGTAAGGCGGAAGTGAACAAGAGAGATTATGTGGGAGTTGGACCAGTAGGACTGAAATTGCCCATGTGGGGATGCGCTGGGGTAGGTTAGCTGAGGGGTTGAAGTCAAAGCTGGAGGGGGCAGGGTTTGGGTGGTGGCAAGGGAGAAATCAACAAGAATTCCAAGATTTCTACAGCTTGGTGATTCTATAGATCGGAAGAGACGTGATACCATTAACAGCAATAGTAAAGACGAGACGATGAGCCTGTGTGAGGGAGGGAGAAGGGACAAGTGTCACACTCTGAGTTGAGGAGGATTGTGATGAGAAATGGCCATTGCACGAGAGGGGTGGGGGACGGGGGGTGGGGGGAAGAGCCCTCTCGGCCACCTTCAGTGCAGCATCACTGGAACTGTGGGTCAGCAGCCAGGTTTCAGGGGGTCGGGAGAGAAGAGGAAATGACAGCTGTGAGCACACATTAATCTTTCAAAAGTTTAGCAGTGGAAGGAAAGAGAGAGATGGGAGGGATATCATTCTTGAGGGTTAAGACAATAATTTGAAGGTTAAATAATTCTTACGTTCATATTACGATTTAAGAAATACGTCAAGTCCGTCCTCTTGCTACTCTTCACAATATTTAAGGGAATCAGGCAGGGGCTGTTACACCCACTTTACAGATGAAGGCACTGAGTCTCTGGAGGACACAGCGCCAGTTAGTGTCATGGGTGGAGTTCTGCCTTCTGGGGAGTGCTTTCTACTGCACTGTCGTGCCTGTGGGTCTGGGGAGAGTTTGTGTGTTTGCAGGTCGAGTAGGGTAGCCTGAGTGGAAGGAGAGACCGAAGATACACAAATACACGGTCCCAATTGATGGGCACTGTGGGATGGAGGGTCAGAGCCCAGGTGGGGACAGCCTAGGATAGGAAGAGGGGACTCTGCTTTTGAGGCAGGAGAAAAGGAGAGGGAGGTTACAGATACAGCGTGTTGAGGAGGAGAGGAAGGACATTAGGTACAAAGCCAGGACACTGAAGATACCCGGATGAAAAATTTGAAGCAACAGGCCCACAGCACGGGAGTAAGCGGGGCCAGACTGGAGGGTGGAAGAGGAGGACAGGGGGACTGTGGTCCATGGCTGTGGGCTGCAAGATGCAGGTCAGAACCACCAGGGTTATGAAGGAACAGATGAACAAAGGGCCCCTTACTAAGACCCTGAAAGTAGAAATCTTGAAGGTGGGAGGGAGCGTGTCCTATGCAACCCCTACACCTCACCCTTTACCCCCACCCTCACCTTCACTTGGTCTCCACTGATATTCGAGGCTGCGATTGCTCTCATCTAGTCCTGGCCCCAGGAGAAGAATCGATCAGCCCCTCCCCCAGAGGTCAAAGTGGTTCAGGATGGAGGCTGGCCCTCACTGGAGGTGAAGTAAGGTGGTGGAGGTGGGGCCTGGGGGGGATAGACCCTGGCTGGGTCTTCCCTCTGGAGGCGGGAGAATGAACAGAAGTGGTAAATGTTCTGCCAGAGCCTGGCCGGAGAATAGAGAGACAGCTTCTAGTACAGAAAAGGAACCCCACAGAGATGACTTATCTTTCTGAATCTGTGCCTTTGATCTGGGAATCTGGGAGGGTCTCTCTCATGGGCCCTGTGTTACCTCTTGGTCACTTGCTGGCAGTCCTGAATTCTGCCTTTCCTGCCCAACCTCGCTGACTGGAATTCCAGGAATCTGCCCTCTTTGCTTTCAGGAGGTCATCTCGTCCTGGCGGTTGCAGTCCTTAAGGGAAGGAGTCCGTGCTGTTCTTGTTCTGAGGTGAAGTGCATGCAGGGAAAAGGAGAGCCGTGACACCTCATGGGTCCCTGCCTCTCCCTTCGTGCCAGTGTGGGCTCCAGCCTGTGTGTGGTGATTCAGATGCAGGTGCGGTGCTGGGGGGCACACAGCCGTGCGGCACAGACACGGACGGACCCTTGTATCCCTGCCAGCGGGACCTGTGAAGGGTACGCTTTTTCTGAGGAAATCCCATGCTCTCTGGCCACAGTGTTCAGGGTCTCTGTGATCCTGAAGGCGATCAACTGTTCCGGGTCACCTGAGACTGAGGGATTTCCTGGGATACGGGATTTTCAGTGTGGAAGTCGGGAAAGTCTCAGGGAAACCAGGACCAGTTGGCCACCCTAACTCTCCCCACTTCTACTTTGGGAAGAGTGCAGCGTTCATGGATTTTCTTCTGGGACGACGCACCGCACACGCATGTAAAAGGATAAACTGCAACGGGATGCCACATGTTACATAGAAGTGGCTCTGGGATCTGCAGGCCCAGGTTGAAATTCCCTCTCTCACTTCCTAGATGTGCAAGTTTCGGTGAATTATATTTCTCAGACTCAGTTTTTGTATCTGTAAAATGGAGGTAAAAATGTTAATCTCACAGGATTAAATCTGAGGATTAAAGGAGGCAATTGTCGTCAGTCAGGTCCCTAGCATGGTATAAGGCACTTGTAAGAGAAGTCGATAAACATTAGTTCTCTCCGACTCCTCCCTGCCTGTCTTTCTTGCATTGGAATGATACCCATTCTACAGGTGGGGAGGGTAAGGCTGATGAACAGGAATAGGTGACTCTGGGTCAAAATGACAGAATCAGAAATCGGCAACAGATCCCTAGCTCTTGACTACCATCTTCCTACTTTGGGGTAGACAATGGTTTCTTTATCTGGAATGTTCCCTGGATGAGGGAGAAGGAACCATTTTATTTACTTACTTACTTATCTGTCTCTCCATCCGTCCGTGCATCCATCCATCCATCCGTTCAACAAATATTCGTTGAGTAGGTACTATACATCAGGTCCTGTTCTAGGTGCTGGAGATTCGATTGTCAACAAAACATACATTTTCTGCCCTTATGCAGCTTACATGCTGGTAGATGAGACACATAATAAACATCTCTCTAATACAATGCAAAGTAGTAATAACCACTCTGAAAGGGAAATAAAGAAGGTGAAGATGGTCGAGAGTGGCTGGGGCGTGGGCATCATTCCTTGGGGTGGCTAGGCAAGGGAGGGGTCCTCTGAGGAGGTGACTTTCGAGCTGAGGCCTGAAAAAATGTAGTCTGGGCCTTGTGGGCCTGACTTCCCCTCCTTCTGGAGCTCCCTGCTCAGGCCCAGCTGCCCCAGGGTGGAGTCAGCTGCAGAGGAGAAACAGTCGGTCTCTGGACTGGGGCTGCGGTGCTAGGTAGGAGTGCAGCTGTTTTTATCAGCTGTCCGTCCCCAGTGCTGACCCCTTTGCTGGTCTGAGCTTTGGGGATGGGGGAGGGACCCAAGTTGGAAAATCAGTTACTGAGGGTCAGACTGCAGATGAAAAGGGTATGAATGGGCTGCCTTGCTCCACTTGGGGACACTACATTTGGGGACAAGTCACAGTGCATTTGGTTTCCTACATGGTTCTATTTCTTTGGCATTGCCTTTTCCTTTAAGAAAAAAAAAATAACACCTCTGTTTGGACTGCATGCTAAATGATTTATGAACATTATTCTTCTCTGTTAGTTCTACCTGTAGAAACTCCAGCCCTCACAATCCTTTTCATGTTGATTAAGTATATTGGAAAGCAAAAAGAGACTGTCTGCAATCGCTTCACAGTACAGACTAGCGGCTTCCCTGGACTCAGGAGGGATTCCTCATCTTCCCTTTGCAAGAGACCCTTTGCAGCTGGTTAAGCAGGAGATCAGTCGAGAAACATGTAGTCAGTCTTGTGTGTGCCCAAGGAGGCAGAGGGGTGGCGTTCTTTCTGGAGCTGGTAATTATGGATTTGAGATCCTGGAATCTCCGAATGGAATGTTCAGGAGTCACCATTGTAGGCCAGGTGTGATTGCACCTGACTTGGCCCTGACAGGTTGACGCTGGTTGGGAGGAGAGGAAGGTGCTCTCTCTCTCTCTCTCTTTTTTTTTAATGTTTATTTATTTTTTCGGGGGGGGGGGGGGGGAGACAGAGCACGAGGGGGGGAGGGGCAGAAAGAGAGGGAGACACAGAATCTGAAAACAGGCTCCAGGCTCTGAGCTGTCGGCACAGAGCCCAACACGAGGCTTGAACTCACAAACCATGAGATCATGACCTGAGCCGAAGTCGGACACTTCACTGACTGAGCCACCCAGGTGCCCCAGGAAGCTGCTCTTAAAGGGTCTGTCAGAGCTTAGTGTTGTCAAGGGACCCCATTGAATAGGGTGGGGAGAGAGAAGGAAGGTCACAGCCCAACTCTGTGTATTCCTCGGTTAATGGAAGGTGCCCATGGAGAGGCAACATGATCCATGGAGCCAGCTCCCATGGAGGGAGGGCCTCTTGGCTGGTTCTATAGTTAGGACAGGACCAATGCCCTTCCCTAGTTCTTCCCCACCCCTTGTTTCTTACTGTGTGACTGAGAACTTGGGCACACACTCTGTGGGTAGGTGGGTCAATAAGGGTCTGACCTCAGCACTCACTTTGACTTGGAAAGTAAACTTCTATAGATGCTGTTTCTACTACATCTTCAGTCTCTCGCAGCCTGGTCTGGCCCAGGGCCACCTTCTGCTGGTCTTCAGCTTTCCCTGAACTCCTGAGTTGCCGCAGAAATTGTGTGACGCTGTCTTCTTTTCTCTGCCACCTTGCCTGACAGACATCCCTCTGAGCTGCCTTCAAGCTTCTGGACTTTCAAATCCAGACTCTAAAGGTTTATTTAGAACCCTCCATCTTCAAAAAGTCATCATCCTTTCTGGCTTCCCTTTGCATATGAGCTCCCAAATCCTTCATATCTGTTACCCCTCCCTGCCCCAGTCACGGTGGAATTTCTTTGGACATGCCTTGCCAGTCATGATGACGCTTGGCCTCGTCTTTCTTGCTTACCTGATGAGTGACTTTGGAAAAGTCACTTCGTATCCCTGACTTGTGATTCCTTCATTTATTAAATGGGAATGAGACCATTTGAGAAACAAATGAAGTGGTAGTTTTGAAAAATGTGTTGCAGGGGCGCCTGGGTGGCTCAGTCGGTTGAGCATCCAACTTCGGCTCAGGTCATGATCTCACGGTCTCTGAGTTCGAGCCCCGAGTCGGGCTCTGGGCTGATGGCTCAGAGCCTGGAGCCTGTTTCGGATTCTGTGTCTCCCTCTCTCTGCCCCTCCCCCGTTCATGCTCTGTCTCTCTCTGTCTCAAAAATAAATAAACGTTAAAAAAAAAATTAAAAAAAAAAAAGAAAGAAAAATGCGTTGCAAATTGTCTTAATTGTCTCCCCATGACAAAAGTTCACATAGGCACTTAAAAATGTAAACATTAAAAATCTTCCCATTTAGCTACAGTCTGGGGCAAGGGTGAGAGGGTGTATGCAGAGGAAGACCCAGACCGTTGGTACGGAAACCTAAAGAGAAATACCGATGGTGCCACCATGACCTCAGGCCTCACAGAGGGAGAGTCCAGTTCCTCCTACAGGCTGGCCACCCTGCTTGGCTTTTTGGGTCTGTTGTCTGTTCCTTACACTATCCTTGATGGTGTCATCCCCATCTGAACAGAGGACGGAAACGAGACCCAAAGAGATTAAGTTGCCCAAGGTCATCAAGTTGGCAAGTTGTAGGGCTGAGAATCAGAATGAGCTCTGCCCGACCCTAATGTCCATGGCCGTGACAGCACATAACAGGGCCCACCTCCTGAAGGGAGGCTTCGAGGACAGCTGGACCTCCGTCGGGGGCCTCGCCTTGCTGCCACCTCCAAATCCCACTGGCCTCTTGAACCTGTAATTCTACCATTAGCAATTTATCCCCCAGAGCTGAGCATTTACTCTTTGGATTCTCTTTTGCCCTCCCTCTCCCCCTCTCTCCCTCTCTCTTGAATGCACACACCGGGGAGGCTTGCCCACGAAGCGTGGATTAATGTTAGCCCCTCTCTTTCTGGCTAAGAGAGACAGCCAGAGTAAAATCTCTAAATTGTGAACCTGGGAGGGCAGCTGATCCTGAAAAGGGCAAAAGGAAAGCCTTGTCCATCTATGACAGATTTTATCCCCTTCCGAGTTGTGCCTGGGCTGGCCCTGCCTCCGTGCTAGCCGAGCCAAGCCCTGGGGACAGCCTGGGAGATGTGGGTCCTGCCGTCTGAGCCTCAGTTAACAGCCTCTCCATTGTGGAATGCAACCTCTGCCCGAGGGATACAGGGAGGTAGTTAGGCACCCTCTTCCCCTTGCCAGTTCTCAGAGACACGTGCACGCAGGGCCCCCGTCCCTCGCCCTTTGATGTGGAGGGCTCATCCCAGTGAAGCCTCTGTCCACTCCAAGAGCCCCTCTCTCTCTCTAGAATGGCTCAAAGGGCCTTTTGAGTGGGGGAGTGGGGGAGCAGGCAGCCTGCTGGCCTGGGAGGGGAGATAAAGGCGTGAGATCCCCCCGAGGGCTCAGAGGGTCAGGGGCTGTGTATCTGGTGACTTCTGAATGCGAGTTCCAACAAAGAGAAATCTGTGGTGGGAGAGCCTCAGCGAAGGAAATAAAATCTCCATGAAAACAAACTTTTGTTGGAAGCTTTCTCCTCTTGTTTTGGCAGCGTGACCAAGTCCTGGAAGGGGAAGGCCATGTCTTCCGGAGCAGTTGGCTCTCAGACTGTCCAAATATCAGCTTGCTACCAGGGGACTCTTTTTCTCGCACCAGGAAGACGAGGGTTGGGAGCGAGTGCAGTAATAACTGGTTTTCTAACCAAGGCTAGAACGAGTGAAAGAAAAGCTAGGGGGCAGCGCAGAGAGCTGTGGCCGTGGTTAGGACTTTGGTGGACACATGACTGTGAATGATGCTGCTCTGTGACTTGGGCAGACCCTGGGCCCCTCTGGGCCTCATTTTTCTCACCTGTACAATGGACATAACTTACCCAAGGTCTTTCAGTTCGGAAACCAGGGTGTGAGCCAGGATGTAAACTTCTGTTTTCCAGTACCTTGTGACTCACAAAAACCAGAGGATGGAGGTGAAAGGATCTTTGCAGGCACCACAATACCACAGGAAGGTTGGACGATTATCATAATGCACATTATATGTGTGTATACCTATGTTCCTTCTTCTTTCTCCCCAGTCCTAGGCAGTCACACACCATGCTCAGTTGTTTGGTTTCTGCATCTTGTTTTGCAAAGAAGCAAAGGAGGGACTTTCCAGTTAGTCTTTGCTGCTAACTTGAATTGGTCAGCTGTGTTTGGGGACACTGGGGGCTCCCAAGTTTTAGGGAACTGAGAGAATAAGGGTTTCCCCAGCCGCTGAGATGTTTTTATGTTAAGTAAGTATGAGGCTATGGTTTTTTCCCTCTGGAGTCCAGGGAGAGGGTAAGAATTTGTACTGCATCCAGGCCCCATAAGATTCTTTTTTTGACTCCATAAGAGTCTTCTTTTGTCCTGCTAAAATCCTCTGTGGCGGCTGCCATCCGGCAGAGTTCAGAGGACTTCGGAGGGGCAGGTAGCGGTGGGGGGGCGGGGGGGTATTAGGCAGGGATGGGGAGTGAGATGTGGTTTCAATTCTGCCTGTTCCCGGCAGGCGGCCATGACCCCACGGTGCGCCCCGTCCCTCTTCACCCATAGACGGCACCAGATGGAAGGAGAGGGAGGAAGAGAGAGAAACCCGGGACAGGGCTGGTGGAGGGTGAATCCTGATGGGTGCTGAGGTGGCCTGAGGAGCCTGGGAGCCAAGCCCGCTTGCTTCCTCTCCTTTCCCCTCCCTTTCCCACCCCTTCCCCAGCCGGAGGCCCAGGCTGCTGCTATGGATTGCTGGGTGGGGAAGGTGTGTGCGTCTCCCCTATGCTCTGAACATCTCTGAAAGCTGAGAGAGCTCTCTCTTTGATTGGGCGGCCGTGGTGTGTCCAGATGTGGGAAGGTCTGTCCAGGGAAGCCTGACTGGATTAGAGAAGGCACCTCCACCCTCCCCTTCCCCCTGTGCTGTCCCCTTAGGCAGCCTGGCCGGGTCAGTCCTGGTCTAATAACAACAGCGCCAGGAACACTGATGTCACCTGGCCGGTTGGAACTGCCTGCAACAGTTAATAGGCGAAGTCTCCCACTGCTGACTGCACACGGAGCTCACGTGGGGCACGTCTAGGCTTGATGCAGCCAGCGTGTGAGTGTGTTTGGAAGTGGGGGGGAGGCCGCTGTGTGCAAGCTGTCCTCCCCTCCCCCACACGCACACACGCGTACCCGTGTACACGCGTGCGTGCACACGGAGCCATACACATGTCACACGCACACGGTCACGCACAGTCATATACACATGCACACACATGCGCGTGCACACACACAGAGCCAGACACACATGGAACACAGTCACACAGTTATACACACGCAAACACACACAGAGCCCTACACACAATCACACGCACATGCATATACTCACACAGAGTCATGCATACACGCACACATAGTCAAAGCTCCCCCCTCCTGCCCACCGCCTCCAGGGTCATGCTAGGGATATGAGCGAAATCTTTTCTAGGAGCTTCTCTCTTCACTCTCCTATTCGGCCCCCGCCATCACCCCTGAACCTCCCTCTTCCCTCTCCCTTCCCTGGTCACCTCCTCCAGTTTTATCAGCAGGAACACAAGTCCACGATGTGTCAGGCCAGCCTCATTCCATGTGGTCTGGAGGTAACACGAAGCAGTAAACAGAACTCAGGGATGGGAGCCAGACAGAGCCGAGTGGAGACCCCGACTCCCCCACTTAATTGGGTTCATGATGTGGACTCACCGGGCGAGTCGTTTAACCTCTGTCAGCCTCGCTCTCTGCTCCTCTCTAGAAGTGGACTGAAAGTACTTCCTTGCAGGGCTGCTGTGACGCACGTGCATGGGGACAGGTGCGCGCCGTGTAGCAGAGGCTGGCACGCAGGAACCGCTTGCTGGATGCCAGCCCTCTCCCTTCCCTGTTGTTCCCATGAGTATAGTTCTGCCGTGTGGTCGCCATATTGGTGTCTGACCTATAAAGGAGGCCTGCCTTAGCCAAGTGTTTGGGGTGTGCTCTCTGTGGACTTTGTGTCCTTCTTCTAGGGGCTTGTTTCAGCTCGAAGAGAGGAAATAACGTGGCTGTCATTTACTGGCCATCGTCTCTGAGACAATCACACTCTTCTCGACAACCTGCTCAGCCCTTTTACCTGAATAAGAAGGCTGAGGCACAGAGGGCTTCAGTAATTTCTCTGAGTTCACACAGCTGGTTAAGTGGCTGTGAACACACTTCCTAACCCTGGCTTTCTGTTGCAGTAGGTGATTTACTACAGCATCGGGGACACTGGCAGGGAGCCCATGCTCGGGCAAATGGCACTGTTTAATCTGGTGATTTAATAGGTCACCTGCTTCTTCTTAGAGCAAGCCCATTTGGATGGGACGTTTCTTCCAGCTTCTCTATAGAGAGACACGGACGTGGGTGGCAAGGCCTTGGTTCCGAGGACTTGGGCTGGGAGAAGTCTGAGGGGGTGTCTGTGGGGACACAAGATGAGTATGGGGAGCTCCATTCAGGTTTGCAAACACTGCCCGTGTGTATCTACCACACACTGGGTCTCAAGCTAGGCATCAGGGCTGGAGAAATGAGCAAGCTATTGCCCCTGTTTCCAAGGAACTCATAAAGAAGTGGGAGGGTAGGGGCCCAGGCATGCAAAAAAGATGTATAGACAATGAGGTTAATGCAACCAGGGAGGAAAGCACTGGATGGGGTGGGAGTGGGGATGGGGACTTGGTCTGAAAGTTGCCTGGAGGAGATGATGGTGGAACAGACCGTCCTGGGAACAATACAGCAGAAGGAGGGAAAGAGCCTTCCCTCCAGGGAGCAGGGACAGGGTGAGCAACAACATGGAAGTGTGAAGCGGTGAGAGCAAGGAGGGGGTTGGGCATGGCTAGACTGAGTGCTAAGGCTCTTGGATTATATTTTGCAGGTGATGGGGAGCTATGGAATGTATTGAAATGGGGGAGTGGTGTTGTCAGATTTATATTCTAGAACTTGGCCTCAGCACCAGTGGGGATGGATTGGAAGGGGCCAGACTTTCACAAGCACATTCAAAATATGTTTCAGTTAGAACGCCTTTGCCTGCCAGTAGCAGCAAATCCAACCCAAAGTGGCTTAAACAGTGAGAATTTTTTTTTTTTTAACATATTATGAAGCCCAGAACCAGGAGTGCTTGAGGGCTGAAAAAATTCGGTGGCTCAATGACATCAGCAAGCACTCAGATTCTTTCTCTGTCATCCTCTGGATATCGGCTCTGTTTTCAGACTAGCTTTCCTCTGGGTCATACAGTGATGGTAGCAGTTCTATGCATCACACCAATGTCTAGGCAATGAAAAACAGTAAAGCAACTCATTTGAAAACTGAGGGGTGAGGGAGGTCGTGGCAAATGGGATTGTGAATGCTCCAGGCCTGTTGGAATTCACATTAAAATTTTTTTTAAAGCACAGGCAAAATATTTTAAGCAAAGTCAAGAGACAAATGAAAAACTGAGAAAAAAAATTGCAACTCGCGTCACAAGGCTACTCTCCATAATATACAAAGAGTTCCTAAAAATCAACAATAACAAAATACAGCCCAATAGAAAAAAATGGGCAAAGAATTTGAACAGAGTATTCACAGAAAAGAAAATACAAATGGCTCTTACCATAGGAAAGATGTTCAATCTTACACATAAAAAGAAATGCAAATTAAAACTATCCTGAGACAACATTATCCATTCATCTTTTAAATGGGCAAAAATCCAAAAAGTCTATCACACTGTATTGGCAAAGCTCTGGGGAAACAGGCTGTCTTATTGTGTAAATCAGTACAACCCTTTATAGGACAGTTTGGCAATATCTATCAAAATTATAAATCCTGTGCCTTTTGACCCACCAATTTCATACTTGGGAATTGATCCTGAAGACATACTTGACCATATGTGAAATAACATACATGAAAGTTTATCCTCTGTGACATTATTTGTAATGGCAAAAGATTGGAAAGAACCCAAACAACCATCAGTTGGGGTTAGTTAAATTATGTAATATTCTGACAATGGAATACTACACATTTTTTTTTAAGTTTATTTATTGTGAGAGAAAGAGAGACTGAGTGAGAGCAGGGGAAGGGCAGAGAGAGAGGGGAGAGAGCATCCCAAGCAGGCTCAGCACTACCAGTGCAAAGCCCAATCAGTTTTCAAATTCAGTGGCTCAATGACATCATGAGCGAACCATGAGATCATGACCTGAGCCGAAGTCAAGAGTTGGACACAAGCGACTGAGCCACCCAGGCGCCCTGGAATACTACACATTTAAAAAGAGAAAAGAGGGGCACCTGGGTGGCTCATTCGGTTAAGCGTTCAACTTTGGCTTAGGTGGTGATCTCACAGTTCATGAGTTCAAGCCCTGCATCAGGGTGTCTGTTATCAGTGCAGAGCCCGCTTCAGATCCTGTGTCTCCCTCTCTCTCTGGCCCTCCTCCCCTCTCAAAATAAATAAACATTTAAAAACAATTAGGGGCGCCTGGGTGGCTCAGTCGGTTAAGCGTCCGACTTCGGCTCAGGTCATGATCTCGCGGTCCGTGAGTTCGAGCCCCGCGTCGGGCTCTGTGCTGACTGCTCAGAGCCTGGAGCCTGTTTCACATTCTGTGTCTCCCTCTCTCTGACCCTCCCCCGTTCATGCTCTGTCTCTCTCTGCCTCAAAAATAAATAAACTT